>NC_062579.1:105634212-105945094 GCF_022837055.1 Prionailurus viverrinus
GCAACATACTAAAAATGCAAGATGGATTCTTTTTTCCTGAGGACGAAGTCTATAGTTTCCATCATATTCAAAAGTATTTTGATAAATTGCTACATTTTACGAAGTTCTTTCCCTGTACCAGGCATGTTACAGATGAGGAAAGAGAGGCTCAAAGAGGTTAAGTAAGTTGCTTGATGTCACCAATTAAATTAGCGGAGCTGAGATGTGAGCAAAGATTTGTCCTGTTGCAAAGCTCGTGTTCTTTCACCCCCGCACCGTGCAGGACTATGTCTAGGGGTCTGTGGCCCCCAAAAGATTATGACCACTGTTTTACAAGCTTCCTTTGAAGGGATTTGCTGGTGCTAATAACCCACCTGGGGCGATTCGGCTACTGGCTGCAGCTCACCACAGAAGGAGCTGTAACACCACAGAATTTCTACCTCCGTCCTGGCCACATGACATATGGGGAAAAGGGGGCAGTTACATGAATAAATAGGAGTGATTACAACATGCCTAGCTTCAGCTTTTGCCTAATAAACTGGTATTTATGGTCCATAGAAGGATGATGACCTTTAACAAATAAATTTTAATGAGCACATTGCTAGGTTACAAATCTCAATAAATCTATTGACACATAAATTATATATGTATATATTTATATATTCATGAGAACAAGGCTTTTGGGGAACATTTCCTGAAAACCACGAACCCTACCTGGACTTAATAAGCAAGCATTCACTATAGTTGGAGATGTCTCTGGAATATTTAGACAACACAGTGATAAATAATAACAACAGCAAGTTGCCAGTCATTAGCAATTTAATTTTGGAGTCATTTTTAAGCATCTTTTCTTCGGTTTTAGAAATTACAAATGCAGGTGGTGCCTGGCTGGCTCAGTTGGTAGAGCATGTGACTCTTGATCTCAGGGTTGTGAGTTCAATCCCCACGTTGGGCATGGAGCCTACTTCAAAGAAGAAAAAATAGGGGTGCCTGGGTGGCTTAGTCGGTTAAGCGTCTGACTTCAGCTTAGGTCATGATCTCAGTTTGTGAGTTCAAGCCCACTTTGGGTGAGCCCCACTTCTCTCTCCCCCGCCAACCCTCTCTCTCCCTCCCTCTCTCTACCCCTTGTGAGATTCTCTCTCTCCCTCTCTATGCCCCTCGCTCACTTGAGCCCTCTCTCTCTCAAAAAAAAAAAAAAAAAAGAAAAGCTTAAAAAAATTACAAATGCAATACATTATGGTTGTTTATTATATGGAGTTTACTATAATATAAACTCAAACAAGACAAAGTACATGAATATAAAGTAAAACCTACTCCACACCCTCTCCACAGAGGTATCTATTCTTTTAGATTTTTTTCTATAGATTTATAATGTGTGCTTGTGCGTGTGTGTTTTGTTTTCAAAAAAAAACCAGGGGCGCCTGGGTGGCGCAGTCGGTTAAGCGTCCGACTTCAGCCAGGTCACGATCTCGCAGTCCGTGAGTTCGAGCCCCGCGTCGGGCTCTGGGCTGATGGCTCAGAGCCTGGAGCCTGTTTCCGAGTCTGTGTCTCCCTCTCTCTCTGCCCCTCCCCCGTTCATGCTCTGTCTCTCTCTCTGTCTCAAAAAAAAAAAAAAAAACGTTAAAAAAAAACCAAAAAAACAAAAAAACAAAAATAATATATGCGTACATACGTATTATTTTATCATTTGATGTATTTTAACTTAATATTATCATGGATGTATCAGTACATTTAGATCAACCTCATCTGTTTTTAGGGCTGCATTTATCCATTGTATAGATGTACTATGATTTATTTAACTCACTACTGATGGGCATTTAAGTTGCTTCCAATTTTTTGCAGTTACAAATAATGCTGTAATAAATTTCCTTGTACGTACATCTAGGTATACGTGGGCTAGCAATTTCATAGGGCACATTAGTAAAAGTAGAATTGCAAGGGAAAAGAACATAAGCTTTAGCAATTTAAATTGATTTACCATTTTTACTAGCTATTTTATTAATTTAACTATTCATTAAGATGGGTTTCTTTTGGGGCGCCTGGGTGGCTCAGTCGGTTGGGCGTCCGGCTTCGGCTCGGGTCATGATCTCATAGTCCGTGAGTTCGAGCCCCGTGTCGGGCTCTGTGCTGACAGTGCAGAGCCTGGAGGCTGCTTCGGATTCTGTGTCTCCTTCTCTTTCTGCCCCTCCCCTGCTCATGCTCTGCCTCTCTCTGTCTCAAAAATAAAAACATTAAAAAAAATTTAAAAAAAACATGGGTTTCTTTTGGGGGTGCCTGGGTGGCTCAGTCAGTTAAACGTGCAACTTTGGCTCAGGTCATGATCTCACGGTTCATGAGTTCGAGCCCTGCATCGGTCTCTGCGCTGACAGCTCAGAGCCTGGAGCCTGCTTTGGATTCTGTGTCTCCCTCTCTTTCTGCCCCTCCGCCACTCGTGTTTTGTCTCTCTCAAAAAGAAATAAACATTACAAAATTTTTTTATTTTTATTTTTATTTTATTTTATTTTTTTATTGAGTAGCAAAAATTCTTTTTTATTTTTTTCATTTTATTTTTTATTTTTTAAAATTTACATCCAAAAAAAAAATTTACATCCAAATTAGTTAGCATCTAGTGCAACAATGATTTCAGGAGTAGATTCCTTAGTGCCCCTGACCCGTTTAGCCCATCCCCCCTCCCACAACCCCTCCAGCAACCCCCAGTTTGCTCTCCACATCTGTGAGTCTCCTCTGTTTTGTCCCCCTCCCTGTCCCCATATCATTTTTGCTTCCCTTCCTTTATGCCCATCTTCCCTGTCTCCCAAAGTCCTCATATGAGTGAAGTCGTATGATCTCCGTCTTTCTCTGACTGACTGACCTCACTCAGCACAATACCCTCCAGTTCCATCGACATAGTTGCAAACGGCAAGATTTCCTTCCCTTTGATTGCCGAGTAATACTCCATTGTATATATATACCACATTTTCTGTATCCATTCATCCATTGATGGACATTTGGGCTCTTTCCATACTTTGGCTATTGTTGATAGTACGGCTATAAACATGGGGGTGCATGTGTCCCTTCGAAACAGCACACCTGTATCCCGTGGATAAATGCCTAGTAGTGCAATTGCTGGGTCGTAGGGTAGTTCTATTTTTAGTTTTTTGAGGAAACTTCATACTGTTTTCCAGAGTGGCTGCACCAGCTTGCATTCCCACAAAATTTTTTTAAAAGATGGATTTATTTTTTAAAGTAAAAGCAATAGATACACTGGTAAAAATTCAAACAATGAGTAAGGACATAAATTAAAAGTAAAAGCCTCCCTCTGGGCTGATGGCTCAGAGCCTGGAGCCTGCTTCCGATTCTGTGTCTCCCTCTCTCTCTGCCCCTCCCCCGTTCATGCTCTGTCTCTCTCTGTCCCAAAAATAAATAAACGTTAAAAAAAAATTAAAAAAATAAATTAAAAAAAAAAAGTAAAAGCCTCCTTTCTCGTCAACCTCTTGCCTTAAGTTCCTCTCCCTGAAAGTGATGAATGTTAACAATGTCTTCTGTATCCTTGCAGACACAATGTAAAGCTTGGTTTACCTGTAAATAGTCTTTGTTTTTCTTTTTCACAGTTGGGATCATCATTATGTGCATAGTCTTCGTATCTGTTTTAAAAATCCATTTAATCATATATTTTGGAGGCATTCCCATATCCGAAAATACAGAACATAGAGTTGCCTGATTTTTTGGGAGGAGGGTGTGGGTTAGTATGAGAGAGTAAGGGTCTCCTATAATTTATTCGATGACCTCTCTTTGAAGGACTTTGAAGTTATTTCCAGGTTTCAGCTGTGACAAAGTCTACAGTGTTTTAAAAAGGAATGGTTGGTGACAGGAATTTCTTGAGGTGACCATTAGGGACTGAGCACAACCTGAATTTCCTCTCCAGGTTATGTTGAGTATAATTGCCTAATCTTAGCTCAGACACATGATCCGGCAAAGGATTTGTTCTGAGTTGTGAATGTACGAAGACGAAGAGTCTTCCCAAAGGCGCTCAGATGAAATGAGCCCCTGGTTATGGAGTTGAGAAATCCCCTTGGAAAAGAGTGGAATAACATGAACCAAGCCCATCCCGGGAAAGCTGCACTGTATCGAAACTCAGAGCCCCTGTATCGGTGGAGCTATTGATTTGCTCAGGTTTATTAAGAGATCTAATGCTCCAGCTGCTTTAGAATTACTGTGAACTAACCATTCTTAGAATATGCAGAGATTGATTATATCATTCATGCACTTTCTGAGGCCTTTGGCCCACTATTAAGCCCGCTAAGCAATTATCAGCTCTGATAGGAAAGATTCCATAGCGATGGGTTCTACTAGCTAAAAGGCAATTTGGTTTGGCCCTTGTATATCAAGTCTCTGGGCTATCCTCGTTTTTTTATCACGAAAGGTAAGCAGAGGCTGTTTGTAGTTTCCTTGAACTTCCTTATTTGTATTCCCCTGCACAGGGTGACGTTCTCCTATAGATTCAGAGATAGAAGGTTTCACCTGTCTCTCTCCCTGTCTCAGGATTCATTTTTCATGTCCTTTCCTGGAAACTGAATACAGACACCATTTTGAAACATGTATATTTTTGTCATCATCTTAAAGATGCTCGTTTTGTATTTCTTCTGCCCCATGGGCAGATCTGTCTGTAGCAGTTTCTGGTCACTATTATCTCTCACAAATCTAATAAACACATTCTGAATTATATTTCCAAAGGTCGTGATTGGAAGAAAAAGCCAGATGCAATATGTAGGCTAGAAAACCACAAAGATTTAATATGAGGTGATATACCCAAAGCATAAGCAGAATTTGGTACCTTAGCAAATGTTCTACTTAATATTCTGTTGGCAGGTACACCTGCAACAAAATGCCTCATAAATATTCAGCTACTCTATACCTCTGTTCTCTGGCTCCCAATGATTACAATAATACAATTTTGTCTAGAGTGAAGGAGCAAATGGCAATTAAGCCCACAGGCCCCTGTGAATTAGCGTGGATTATCCCCACTTTAATACAGAAATACCAAAGCTCATGCAAATCATTTGTGCAAATGATCACTTGTTCACAAGTGGAAACAGAATGAATGTGGCAAAACATGTTTGCAAGCCCTTCAAAGATGGAGGCCAGACTTCATGGCTTCTGTGGTCCTTCCAGTAGGAATGGACATTCAGTTATCACTCAACTACCTGCACGGTGTGGGCTTTTGCATTTGCCTTTTTTTTTTTTTTCAATCGAGATACCTGTAGAGTCACATGCAGCTGGAGATCCCTTGTACAATTTGCTCTGTTTTCCCCAAGAGTAACCTTTTACAAAGCTATAGCATAACGACCAGAATGTGGATGTCGATACAACTTGCTAACCGTATTCAGATTTCTCTAGTTTAATACTTGTACCCATTTGCGTGTATTAAGTTCTACATAATTCTATCCCCTGTGTTGATTTGTGCATCTAGCACCACAGTCAAGGCAGGGAACACTTTCAATACTGCAGGGATCCTTCCTGTTGCCCTTTATAAACACACCCACTTCTCTCCTGCCTTTCTCCCCACTTCCCTCTGCCCCCCACCTCCCTAACCCTTGAAAACCCCTCATCTGTCCACCATTTCTTTTTTTTTATTTTTTTTTTTAAATTTTTTTTCAACGTTTTTATTTATTTTTGGGACAGAGAGAGACAGAGCATGAACGGGGGAGGGGCAGAGAGAGAGGGAGACACAGACTCGGAAACAGGCTCCAGGCTCTGAGCCATCAGCCCAGAGCCTGACGCGGGGCTCGAACTCACGGACCTCGAGATCGTGACCTGGCTGAAGTCGGACGCTTAACCGACTGGGCCACCCAGGCGCCCCATGTCCACAATTTCTAAAAGTTTGTCATTTCGGGGCGCCTGGGTGGCGCAGTCGGTTAAGCGTCCGACTTCAGCCAGGTCACGATCTCGAGGTCCGTGAGTTCGAGCCCCGCGTCAGGCTCTGGGCTGATGGCTCAGAGCCTGGAGCCTGTTTCCGAGTCTGTGTCTCCCTCTCTCTCTGCCCCTCCCCCGTTCATGCTCTGTCTCTCTCTGTCCCAAAAATAAATAAAAACGTTGAAAAAAAATTTAAAAAAAAAATAAAAGTTTGTCATTTCAAAAATGTTAATAAATGGAATCAGACAGTGTGTAACCTTTTGGCATTGGCTCTGCCCCACCCCCCCCACCCCCATCAGCATTATTCCCTTGAGTTTCCTCCAGGTTGTGTGTATCCATAGTTTGTTCCTTTCTATTGCTGGGTAGGATTCCATGGTATGGATTTTCCACAGTTTGTTTAGACATTCACCCATTAAAGGGCATTTGGACTGATTCCAGGTTTTGGCTATAGCCACCCCTCAAAAACCCCCCACCACACCCTGCTACAGTCTTTGTGTACAGGTTTTTGTGTAAACACAAATTTTCCTTTCTCTGGGACAAATGCCCAGTAGCGTCATTGCTGAGCTGTATGGTAGTTGCACGTTTAGTTTTCTATGAAACTGTCAGGCTGTTTTCCAAAGTGCCAGTACCTTCTTATATTCCTACCAGCAATGGATGAGTTATGCATTTTCTCTCCATACTTGCCAGCATTTATTATTTTAGCCATTCTGGTAGTGTGTAGTGATGTTTCGTTATGGTTTTAATTTACATTTCCCTGGTGCCTTATGATGTTGAACACCGTTTTCTATGGTTATTTGCCATCTGTACATCTTCTTCAGTGAGCTATTCATGTCTTTTGCCTAGTTTTAAAAATTGGATTTGTTTTACTGTTGAGTCTTGAGAATTCTTTATATATTCTAGTCCTTAGTTGGATATATGTTTTGCAAATATTTTCTCCTAGTCTGTAGATTGCTTTTTATGATCCTTTTTACACGGGCTTTCATGGAGCAAAAGCTTCTAGTTTTGATGAAGTCCAATTTATCAGTTTTTCTTTTTGTGGATCATGCTTTTGGTGTCAAGCCTAAGAACTCTTGGCTTAGTGCTCATTTTGTACCATCCAGCCTTGCTGAACTCACTTCTAAGTTTCAAGAGTTTTTTGTTTTTGTTTTTTTTTTAAAGATTCCTTGGGATTTTCAACATGGACAATCATGTAATCTTCAATGACTTAATTTTTTTTTATTAAGTAAACTCTACCCCCCAACATGGGGCTCAAACTCACAACCCTGAGATTAAGAGTTGCATGCTCTACTGAGTCAGCCAGGCGTTCCTGCAATGCCTTTTATTTCTTTCTCTTCTTACTGGAATGTCTCTGCTTCCAATAGTATGTTGACTAGAAGTGGTGAGAGCAGACATTCTTGCCTTGTTCCCAGTCTTGGAGGGAAGACATTCAGTCTTTCACCATTATGGTTGATTTTATATGTAAGTTTCTTGGTTATGTTCTTTATCAGGTTGATATAAATGCTGTCCGTTCCTAACTTGCCAAGGGATTTTATCATGGATGGACGTGCGATTTTGTCAAATGCTTTTTCTGTATCAGTTGAACATCTTTGCTAACCCACTGTAATTCATTGGCAGACTTGGGGTTTGAAATAATCTTTAATTCCTATAAATCTTGGTTAAAAAGCTATTGACGTTTGATTGGATTGCCTTTATTTGGAATATGAATGATTCTTCAAGGCAGGTATTGTTTCAGGGCATGGCTATAATTTGGGACTCCCATTGAGTTTCAATGCCCAGGCCTGCAAGGGCACCTTTCTGTTTTGGTTTAGCACAGTGATACTCTCTTCTAAGGTTTATGTCTCATTATTTTGGACGATTGCTTATTCTTGAGCTATTCAGCATGTGCAGAACTTGGCTTTTATTATCTAAGTTTGTCTTTCCTTGTTTTTTTTTTTTTAAGGTAGAGTCTCTTCTTTCTCCTAGGTTTGTGGTGGTTCTGTGTAAATTGAGGGCATGCACTTATGGGTACTAGATAATTGAAACACTGACATGTACTGTCTTACTTCTCTACTTTTTCCATCTGTGGAAATCTCATCCTGTCAGCACTGTACCTCTCTGGGCCTAATATCTAAATGAAGTGGTTGAATCCAGTCTCCAAGACTTAGTTCTAGGATTGTGTGAATTGGAGGTGCCTGGGTGCTTCGGTCAGTTAAGCATCTGACTCTTCATATCAGCTCAGGTCAGGATCTTGTGGTGACGTGATCAAGCCCCGAGTGGGGCTCCGTGCCGAGTGTGGAGCTTGCTCTGGATTCTGTCTCTGAATCCCTCTCTGCCCCTCCCCTGCTCGTGTGCTCTCTCTCAAAATACGTGAACATTAAAAAAAAAGATTCTGTGATTTTAATTAAGGAAGACTTGAGTATTTGTTAATAAAGACACTAGAGGAAAAACTTGGTACACTAATCCCTCTGGGAAAAAACTCTCATCTTAAAGATTCAATGGGAGGTTTGCTGAAATATAAATCCAGGCTTCGGATTCAAGTGAAGTGATGTAAGTTGCATTATTTTCCAAGAGATACCTGCTACTTTAAAATGCCACCTGCTTGACAATTTTGTTCAATTCATCTGTTTTTCCTTTTCTAAGTTTTATGCTTCTTTTGAGACGCTTACTGGAAGTGTTAATAACAATTAACATCTATAGCTCAGCCCTCTTCAGATAAAAATATCATACCTAACTCCCATCCTCTGTGTTCTGAAAGAGTTTCCTGTTACTCATCAGGACTCCTGTAACGGTGCTTTTTGAATATTGCATCAAAGAAGATAACTTGGACTTTTGCGGTATTCAGTATTTTATTGTTTTCCTAAAAAGTAAATGCAGCTCCATCATGAATCATTTGTAAAGAACTGGAAATTGTGTACTCTTTCTCAACAATTAGTGTATTCACAGAGAGTGATTCAGGCTCTGGGATGCCACACTCCTCAAATGTGATATAAGTGACACTTTAACAGCTTTGCTAAGCCAGTTGGCTGTGGTAAAGCCATCTGCAAAAATGGAAACCAAAAAACCCTGACAATTCTCCCTCTGCTTGTAGTTACGGACAAATTTGAAGGCAGAAAGCTTGAAATAAATATTGTGCTGTAGAAGTGTAGCAGTTTCTCGACGGGGCCTAACAGAATGCGAATCTCTGATCATCGAAACAATGTTGGAAAATTAAGTGGGAGAGTGCTTTTTATATAACGTAGACTTTTCCCCTTATACACGTGTGTGGCGACTTTATACATGTGTGACTTTTGTCAACTCTGACTGTACAGTCAGTTGCAGACTTCTGATTGCCATTCATTCTACTTGCTAATGACCACAAAATCCTAAAGAACATCCTACACACATCTCAGAATTTCTATATATGCAAATTAAAGGTAATTTTAATGCTCAAGACAGTGAGACAAGTTAGTAGATTGTCTACCCCACCATAATTATTTCTACATCATAAGTAATAGGCTTCCCAGGTGGATAAATTCAAAATGCTAACTTCCCAATGGTAAATATGCAGGATTTCATTCTGGGTGATCTGAACCAGAGAAAAATTATGACTCAGTCTTGAATTTTACTATGCACCATTTTCACGTGGATGTTCTTCACCCCAAATTCCACTTACCCAAGTCAGAACTGCATATTTTTCTTCTGAGAGAGGCTGCCTTCCCAATTTTCCTATTTTCTATGAGTATCACTGCTATTCTCCAAGTTGCCCAAAAGCAAAATTTGGGCTCTCTGAGATTTCCGTCCTCTTCATCTCGTAAGCTTCTTCGTTACTCTAACCTGTCAATTCTTCCTTTAGGAATCCCAGCATGACTTATTTCATTCCAACCCCTTGTCATCCACTTGTTCAGTTAGCCTGCAAATATTTACTGGACACCTGCCATGTGACAGGCCCTATGCCAGGCACTAAGGTTACACTGGTGAGCAAAGAAAGAGGCGGTCCTTGCCCACATGGTGTAGTGGGGAAGACAGACAGTAGTGATAAGCACACACCAGTGTAAAACTGCAGATGTGACAACTACTGTGAAAAAGAAGTACGGGCTGTCATAAGAGCCTAGAATAGATTGGTTTGATCCAGTCCTGGAGGCGAAGGGAGGTAGCAGTCTTCCCTGAGGAAGTGATGCATGAGCTTGGATCTGAAGGATGAGGAGAAGTTAATCGAATGAAGAAGGATGGGAAGAACATTCCAAGTACAGGGAGCAGCACAGGGGGTAGTCTTGTGGTGGGAAAGAGAATGCCAAATACTGGAGGACTAAAACGAGGCTGGTGGGCCGAAGCCCAAGAAACAAAGGAGAAACGTCCTGCAAAGTGAGGCTGGACCGGTAGGTAGGGGCCAAACTGTGTATAGCTTTATAAGCTCTATTAAGAAACACATTTGTTTTTAATCCTAGGAGTAATGGAAGGCCACTAAAGGGAGCTAAATGTGTGTGTGTGTGTGTGTGTGTGTGTGTGTGAGAGAGAGAGAGATGATCAAATCTGCATTTCAAAAAAGATCACCCTGATTTTCTTATGGAAGAGACTGGAGGGGCACCAAGAGCAGAAGCAGAGATCAGGTGGGAGGCTGTGCAGTCGTCCAGGTGAGAGGCCAATGGGGGCTTGGTCAGGGTGGTAAGTGATAGAGATGGAGATAAACAGATGGAGTCAAGAGCTATTTGGGAGATAAGAGTTATAGGACAAAATTATGGGTTGGCTATGGCAGGCGAGAGAGAAAAAGAAGGAGACAGAGGGAGAGGATTTTGCCTTGTGCAACTGAACGCATGATGATGCCATTCACTGAGGGAGTCCTGACGGAGGACCCAGTTTGGAGAGAAGACCGAGTTCAAATTGGGGCATACTGAGTTGGAAGGGTTAATGAGATAGCCAACAGATGTCAAGTAAGCAATTGGGTATACAGATGTGGAGCTCAGAATAGAGATCCGGTCGAGAGATACAACTTTGTCATTCATCTGTGTATAGGTATAAACTGGAAGATGGAGGTGTGTGAAGAAACCATAGGGTGAGGGGGCGCCTGGGTGGTTCGGTCGGTTGGGCGTCTGACTTCAGCTCAGGTCATGATCTCGCAGTCTGTGAGTTCGAGCCCCTCGTCGGGCTCCGTGCTGACCGCTGGGGGCCTGGAGCCTGCTTCGGATTCTGCGTCTCCCTCTCTCTCTCTGCCCCTCCACAGCTCACGCTCTGTCTCTCCCTCTCAAAAATAAATAAATATTTTTAAAAAAAGAAAGAAAGAAACCACAGGGTGAGAAGAGAAGAGGTGCTTGGACCAAGCTTTGAGGAACTCTAATGTTTAATGACTGGGTTAAATAGGATGGGTCTGCAAAAGAGATAGAAAAGGAGTGGCCAGAGAAGTAGGAGAAAGCCCAAGAGCATGTTACGTCACGGAAATCAATGAAAGGAGTATTTTAAGAAGAAGGGAGTGGTCAACATTGTCCAAAACTGTCGAGAGGTAAAGTAAGATGAAGACTGAAAAAGTATCCATAGTATTTGTCCTTATGGAAGCCATTGGTGGCCTTAGTGGGTGTTGTGCAGTGGAATGATGACAAAAAACCCAGTTCAGTGTGGGCTAAAGAAAGGAGCCGGGGAGGGTGGAGACAGCCAGTATAGATAAACTTTCTTTAAAGTGGAAGAAGGAGACAGGGCAGTACCTGTAGAGGGATGTGGGGCTTTTATTGTTTTTAATGTTTATTTATTTATTTTGAGAGACAGAGGGAGAGAGAGGGAGAGACAGAGAGAGGGAGGAAGGGGAAGAGGGAGAGGGAGAGAGAGAATCCCAGGTAGGCTCCTCGCTGTTAGTGCAGAGCCCGATGCGGGGCTCGATCCCACGAACTGTGAGATCATGACCTGAGCCGAAATCAAGAGTCGAACACTTAACCGACTGGACTACCCAGGCGCCCCCGATGTAGGGCTTTTATTTTGTGTTACAAGAGACTGGAATATGTTTTAAATCAGGAAGGAAAGGCTCCTTAAGAAAAGGAGCCATACCTGCCGGTGAGGGATAACTGAGACAGTAGCACAGCTGAGTTTCTGATCACTTCAATTATTTTGTCCTATAAAGTAAGGGGCACAGTTACAGAAGAAACACGGGGTGAGGGGGCAGAGTTTGGTAATGAGGAAGGCTTCAAATAGTTATTGTAGAGAGTAGTAGCAAAAATTGAGCAGAGAAAATAGTAGGGTGGCTGGGCAGTGTGAGAGGCTTATTTGGGGGTGGTGATCAGGAATTTATAGAAACACTAATTCATCCCCTTGTGTGACCACGGCCAGCAGTGCTTGACCTCTCAAGTGCAAGTATGGAGGCGATGGATAGTCGGGTTGGCTCAGAGTTGATGGGAGTGAGGTGAGGAATAGGACCCTACCAGCCTCCTAAAGAATCTCCTTGCTTTCAGTGCCTTCCTGTTCCTACCCATCCTGTACACTGCCACGAGAGTCATTTGCTTTAAAGACTACTTTTATTCATTTCATTCTCCTCACTCAAGAATCTACATCCTTTCCAAGGGTGGAGTGCTTAAGAGCATGGATGACAGACCTTGGTCTGAACCGTGAACTTGAGCAATTCGTGTAAAGTTGCCAATACTCTGTTTCTTCGCCTCTAAAGTGGGAGTAATGGTAATATCCACCTTATAAGGTTGTTAGGTGTATTAAACGAGATAGCATGGGGTGCCTGGCTGGCTCGTTTGGAAGAGCACACAACTCTTGATCTCGGGGTCATGAGTTTGAGCCCCACGTTGGATGTAGAGATTACTAAGAAAAATAAATAAACTTAAGAAAACTACTAAAAAAGAAATGGGATAGCATTTAGTACGGCGCTTGGCTCATAGTGAGTGTGTGGAAGCTGCTACGTTATCTTCTGTTACCTGTTTCTCCACCCTCCCCTTCAAGCTACATCCTAGTCTGACATTCTTTCCCAGCCCTACCCAACATACTCCTTCCTAGCTAGACTGATCTTCCGCTGCCTCCACATTCATTGCCACGTGCCTTTGATTCTCTACCCAAATCCCATCATTCCTCAAAGGCCAACATCTTCTAGAAGAAAGCTTCCTCATTAGTTTGAAGCCTGTGTTGATCTCTCACTGCACTGCTCTCCCACTGCAATTCAGAGACATTTGGAACCTGGTTATATTTCATTGTTCACTTTATTTATGTATTTACTAAAATTTTTTCCCCATTTATTTATCTTTGAGAGATGCAGAGAGACAGAACATGAGTTGGGGAGGAACAGAGAGAGGGAGACACAGGATCTGCAACAGGCTCCAGGCTCCGAGCTGTCAGCACAGCCTGACACGGGGCTCAAACTCATAATCTGTGAGATCATGACCTGAGCTGAAGTCGGATTTTTAACCGACTGAGCCACCCAGGCACACCTTATTTATTTATTTTTAAAGTAGGCTTCACGCCCAGTGCAAAACCCAACATGGGACTTGAACTCACGACCCTAAGATCAAGACCTGAGCTGAGATCAAGAGTTGGACACTTAACTGACTGAGCCACCCAGGCGCCCCAAATTGTTCACTTTATTATACACTGTACTATTATTTTTTATTGTTTTCAGTGTTTTGTTTAAAAATGTTATGTTATATTTTGTCTAAAAACATTTCAGTAATATAAGACTTTTCTAATGTAAGTGTGAGCGCTTTGAGGGAAGGAATCATGCTGTGAGAGCTATATACTTCTTTCTCACACGACCCAGAATAGCATTCATAATACTTGTTAAATTTAATTCACTTGAATTGAGATAAAATCTAGGCCCCAGTGGTCTTCAAAGTGAGGTACACAATTCTAGGGGGGCACACAGACAGTACATCAGAGTGCAGGAAGAAGATATTATAAAGCTTCTATTTCTATTTATTTTTATCATATCCTTTTGACATTTCTATTTTTGTGTATGCTTGGAATGTACATAATACAAATTTATTATATATATGTACATACATTATTGACAAATATGTGTGTGTGTGTGTGTGTGTGTGTGTGTGTGTGTGTGTAGTGCATGTTCAAGAAGTTTAAGCTTGAGGTTCCAGATCAAAACATCTTTATACAGCTTAGAAGAGTAATAGAAATTTGACCAAGTCTGAAACTTTCCTTTATGGCAGTTAAATTTCTTTTTGAACACTTACCGTGTGCCAGGTGCTATGCTAAGTGTTTTATATGCATTAGCTCAGTTCTCAAAACAATCTTATAAGGTAGCTGTTATTTTTTCGCATTAGAGAGGAGGAAATTGCAGCACAGAGAGGTTAGACAATTAGTTCAGGGTTACATAATGAAAAATGATGGCACCAGGATTTAAAACTACATCTATTTGAATCCAAAGCTGTCCCTCCTTTTGGGAAGACTTTTAACTACACAGTACAACTTCTTTGATAGATATGGGACTATTCAAGTTACCTAGTTCTTCTTAAGTGAGTCTTGATCACTTGTGTCTTTCAAGAAATTGGTGCATTTCCCAGCGCTAAACCTCTTAATCAGTACGTGACTCTAGCATTCATCCCTCCTTTAGCGGTGCCTCCAATTTTTAATGGAGACACTGTGAAATGGATGTCCTTCTACTTGTTACTTAACCAGGGCCTTTTGAGAACAATATAGAGATTTTAGAAAGTAGAAAATTATCTTAAGAAAAACCAAGTAGGCAAGTGGTTTGATTATATCAGATGTTTATCTCCTCTTAAAAATATAAGAAAAAATTATAGAGCTCTTTCTAACAGAATTGTCTCTGATTCCCAAAGCTGAATCCAAAGTAACACGTGCTTTCTCATTTTTCAGTTGTTTATGAAAATATAACAACTCAAGAAATGAGTACAACTCTTTCTCAGCAAATAGATGTGACAACTCCATCCCAAGTTACTGGACTAAAACCGCAAGAGACAGTATACTCTTCTACAATGATGTTTAAAAGCATGCCTGTATTTGCAACTGATTATGCAACCCTATCATATTCCAATACAACGTCTCCACTTCTGGAAACAGTGACCGCCCCCAAATTATTAAAGACATCCGTAGCGGGGACTGCTAGATTCACGGCAGACAGTTTGTCAACTTCAGCAGCCATCACTCTGCCTACCAAGGGTACCTCCACAGGCGCTACCACCAATTCCACGAAAATAACTAAATCCCCATCTTCAGAGAGCACCGGGACAACAAAAATGGCTGAAGCCATTGCTACTGAGACATTTCCTCAAACTGCAGCTACTAATTTTCCGTACACATCTGGATTTACCAAGGATTCAATTATACCCAAAACTTCAGTGACTGGATCTCAGTCGGCCATTATGAAGACAACATCTGTATTCTCATCTGTTGAGTCAACACCCGTATCTACAACATCTTGGCCCAAGCAGAAATCCACAGGTATTGAGGCACTTTCTATCTTCACAGCTAGCCAGGAGTTTCTTACATCTACAGATGCTGGAACAGTGCCTCGGCCCACGGTGGAACAGACTTCGGCTACAGCTACTCATGTTGGGACTGTATCCGCATTCCCACCCGGGTCTGTGCTCATCTCCACAGTTGCTCCAGTGCATTCTGTATTTCCTAGAAATCAGACAGCATCGACACTGGCAATAACTGACACAGAAATAACATCTACAGTTCATTCAAAACCACCCCCAACGAGGCCCGTTGAGATGATGCCTGTGCCAAGAACAGCTGAGGCAGAATTGACATCTATAGATTTCCAGGACGTCTCTTCACCCAGAATGGAGGATACGATATCTACTTTCATACCAGAAAAGGCCTCTTCTATGGCCCTTTCTTTCAGGACATCCTCTCCATTCACCGGAGCTCAGGATGTACAGACAGTTAGTGACGCTGAGACTACACATCCAGCCTCGACTCCTGGAGTCACAGCTGCCGCCACGGTGGCTGAAACTGTGCTCCCCCCCACAACAGCTGGGCCGACACATACCCAGAATACCCCCACAGATGGTGGAAACATGCCCTCTTTGAATTCTACTAGATCAGCTTCCACAGTCAAGGCATATGAGTCTGGTCCCACATCCATAACTGATGATGGTGCCCAACTACTCTCCACCGGTGAAGCCACTTGGGCTTCCAGGCCAGACCAGACCCTGCTGACACTAGCATTCCATGGGAGTGCTTCTAATGCAGAACATTCGTCCACAACTAGTCCTGTTGGTTTCCCACCAGAAGCACCCTCAGAAAGTGAGGCTACCCCTGTCGCCGATGCTCTTATTACCGCTGATGGTACTACAGACAGATACACAACAGCTCTATCCAACTCGACGGTTTCGTGGTTGTTTGTTAACTTCTCCACAGTTTCAAGACCCGCATCTGTAAGCACACTGCCTGAGTTTAAACTCACCACCTTCCTACTAAAAACTACCCCTATGTCTACAGCAGCTGGAAGTGAGGTTCTTTCAACGCCAAGGGAGACAGTTGCTCCCCCAGTAGGTGCATCTACCGTTGCTGACACTGAACCAAATTTTTCTACTGAGGAGAGCGCTTCTGAGACCATCCTAACAGAGACAAGTGGTACGATTGCATGTGGAGGGGCAACGGCCCCCGTAGCAGAGTCTGCAAAAACACAAAGATATGAGGCTACTGTGACAAGGAAAGAAACAACTGCCCATTGTCTTGAGGGAAAATCAACTGTAGCAGTGACAACTGAGCGTCCTCCATCTGCAACAATGCCGGAAGCAACGGATGAATCTGCACAAAGGGTAACAGCTTCTGTCGCCATTTCCCCTTTTCCCCATATAGAAAAGTTGACTACCCCATTGGAGAATAGAACTGCAACTACTGAGGTGAGAGGAAGTTGGCTTTCTACAAAATCGATGAAGACCACACCTAAGAGTTCATGTGATGGAACCACAGAAATCTTTCATTCCACCCACACCTACACAGCACACTGGACTTCAGAGGCTCCGCCTGAGGGGAATCCAACCCCATCTCCCATTTCTGGGAGCGCACAGACATTCCCTGAACCCTTGGGCGCTTCCACCAGAAGGATTTTGGGGACCAGTTTTGCCACTATCCCTACAGACACGACAGCTATGTCCTCGCCTGCTGGCATCTTGCCTCCGCAGCCTACAGCTACCCATTCCTCAGCAACCCCTGTGCCATCAGCTCCTGCGACCACAGCTTCAGTGTCACCTTTGGGTCAGACTGCTTCGGCAACCAGCCACGGCATGCCTACACACAGACGCTCGATTCACACCACTTCAGGAGCCACAGTGATCGCCATCAGTAAAACACCCGCGACAGTCCTCTCTCTGACAGAACGTCCAGTCCCCTCGTGGAGACCTCCCACTCCCGTGGCAACTAAGGCTGAGACCACCCATCACCTCACCTCGGCTGACACAGTAACCCCATTTACACCCACTCTTGTCTGCTCTAAGTCCGTCTCTGACAACATTCCTGTTGTGTCCTCCACCCGTGTGATCTCAACTCGGTTTACACCAGTGACGACCCGACCTGTATCTCAAGTGGAGGAGACTTCCACCCACGCTCTCAGCTTTCTGCACACTCTCAGCAGTAGTGGGGATGTTGTTAGCTTGGCGACCAGCACCACAGAAACCTCTGTTGTTGACGAGACCATGTCCTCAGACACGTCTGCCCATAAGGCTAGTACTTCAGTAGATGATCACATTTCTCAATCTTCAGCGCATCTTGGAAACACACTGGTCCCCACCCTATTAGTGACTGACGTTTCTACCTTGCCTTCTGACAAAGAGCAGATGACCACATCCCTGGGAAACACCTCTAGAACTATGGAGGTGACAGAAATGTCCCCAGCAGAGAATCCTTTTATTTCAGACTCCCAGAGTACTTCATCCTTGGAAATGACAGATACAGGAGCTGCTGAGAGCCCAGCAATTTCCACCCATCAAACACGTTCACCTTCAGACTTCCCACTTGCAACTCCACCTGACAGGATTTCAGCTTCACCTCCCGCTTCTGGGAGTGTACAGACTACATCTACCTCTCTCTCAAGCCACACAGGAGATGCTCACATTCCAGAAATGTCTACCGTCACTTCCGGGACAACCAGAGTATCGAATCCTGTAGACATCAACACATCTCTTTCAAACTTGCTTCCCCCTAAGACTCAAACGGAGCTGACTTCAGGCGCCTCTCCCATTTCTGAAAGCATACAGACCTCCCCTGAGTTCCTGTCTCTTTCTACAACCGGACCACCTGGTGCCATTTTTACACTCGTCTCTACTGATGGGGTCACTACAGCCCTTTCTGCTCCAAATGTACCAACGGTACTTCTTAGGAAAACCTCTATGGCAACGTCCATTCCTACCTACCAGATGTCCTCACTGCCAGTTGGCGTCACTGCCTTTGCCTCCAAAAGAGTTTCTGAAACTCCCGCAACACTAGTAACTAACTCTTCTAAAACAACACACCCGGATTGTCCGAAAAGTCCCTCCACAGCCACTTCTGCGCCTATGTCTGAGATGTCCTCAATGCCAGTGAGTGGCTCTGCTTTCTCACCTCCAGCTGCCTCTTTTGACACTTCCGCAGCTGCTGGGTCATTCTCTTCATTATTGCCTTCAACTACCCCTAGGACTACCATGACCGTACCGGCATCTACACTGGATGTCGCACCTAGGCCTGCTTCAAAAAGCACGCTGTTTTCCTCTGCTTTCATTACTTCAGAAGTGACAGAGGTGTCCTCCAGGATCACACCTACATCCTCTTCCTCTCCGACAGAGTCAACTTTTCCCTCCGTGAAAACCATCCCAACCACTATCATGGCAGGGATAGCACCTCCATCTGTAGGCACCACTGCCTCCTCTCTACTCAGTTCTAGGAACACGGAAGCGATTTCTTCCATTCCAAAGACCACATTTTCACCCTTTCTAGCAACAACCCATCAGTCATCACAAAATGAGACGGCAACTCTGGGCATATTACCTGGGACTACCAAGGACTCCCTGTCTCCTGTAAGCAGTAGTACAGTAACAGCCCTCACAAATACTTCTTCTGGAACTGATGCCCTGGAAAGTGTGTTTTCATCTACTCCGTCAGGTCATCCCCATACTTCCTCGAGTATTCAGGTGTCCCCGTCTTTGACTAGCTTTAAGAGCACTCCTGGACACACAAAAAGGGTCAAAGCCACCACTTACCTTTCTTCCAATACAGAAAAGAAGACTTCCTGGTCAGAAAATACTTCAACAGCTGAACCAACAAAAGGTGCCACACCTGTGAAGACCCCTGTTTCGTACTCTCCGTGGACTCCATCCATTGCAACTCCACCCTCTTTGACATCACTTCTTTTTTCACCTCATCGTACGGAAGCCAAATTCTCCACTCCAAAGACTTTTCTTCCTCTTACATCCCAAATGGTTGAATTTCCAGTTCTGGGAACAAGAACCACACCTAGTAACACCCAACCTCTGCTTATGACTTCCTGGAACACACCCACAGCTAAAGGTTCTCAATTTCCAATTTTTACCAGTACTCATGTACCTACACCCCACAAGACGGAAACGGAGATTCCATACCTTGTTCCTGGGTCTTTGTCAACATTCGCAGCCCCTCAGACTGGTCTTATATCTGGAGATGTTATGGCAAAGCCATCAATTTCCACGTCAGGATTTCTTCCCACCTTGGGGATGTCTGACAGCCCTTCATCAATATCTTCAAGATCTATCCCTATCACTTTGGCTGACATTAAGCACACGTTTGAGAAAACAGCGACATCCGTAACTCTTGGGACCACACTCCCATCGAATCATTCTGGTGCTACTTCAGGATCCATACTTTCAAAGGCTACTAGTTCACCTACGCTGGCTTGGATTTTATCCACTCTCCCTTCGGGTTCTCCACTGTCAACTGTATTCAGTACTCCTCACATTGTAACTTCTTCTACAGTAAAGCTGTCAGAGTCCACATCTCTGACTTCTGACAGGACGTCGACACGCTCGTTCACTAACTTCACAACACCATCCTTTGCTACTGTACACACCGCACTCCCCGAAACCACCCCTACACCTGCAGTGGGCAGCATCAGCACTGGCTTCCCAACTTCTCTCCCTGTGTCTGTTAAACTCACAGATAACAGCCAATACGTTTCCAAATCCCCTGAGGCATCTTCCAGAATCACTGCGACTGCCAACTCCAAGACTGTGTCTCAACCTCTACCCTCGAGCAAAATGAGTAGCTCACCTCCCGCAACTGACCACACCCAATCTATTAGCTCCATGCTTCTGCCCAGCCACGCCGTGACATCTGCCTGGAGCAGAATCCCAGCTGTATCAGCATCCTCTACACTGGACTCCCTTCCAGATATAACTGCCAATACATCTACTGCTACTGGAGGCTCACTTCCACTCACATCCACTGGAGTAACACCCCTTCCTCCAGCAACTGTGCCTTCACTACTCTCTTCCTCTCCTGAGACAATCTGGCTAGACTCCACACCTTCTTTTAGGTCTATGGAAACCTCGACTTCACTTGTTGCCACTGAGTCCACAGGTCTGTTCTAGAATATGTCCAGCGTATCGCTGACAGGATACATGGGCCCTGGGTCATGTGTCCTCTAAGGTGGCCGTTCCCTGAAGGCAGAAAAGGATAAAGAAGGGTACAGGTGTTTCTGCTCTCCTTCAGACAGTGGGTGCAGGGGGCAGCTGGCTGGCTCGGTCAGTGGAGCATGTGACTCTTGATCTCAGGGTTGTGAGTTCGAACCCCACACTGGGTGTGGAAATTACTATAAAAAGACAGTGGGTACAGTGGTACCTTGTCCAAACAGAATTCTCTAGCCATCTTGCTTATCTTTGCTTTATTGAAATATAGTGCAAATGTACCTTTTCATTCGGTATGACCTCTCTAAGCATGCTTTCCATCCATTCTGTCCCTGATACTCTGTCTCTGCCAATGTGAACATCATCAGGAACTTCACCTTCTCCCAGTGTGGAATTATATGGCCTTAGGTCTGACATGATGACTGCAAACCATCCAATTCCAGGAGATATTCTAGCCTGCCTTTTTAAATTCCTCTTATATAGGCCTCAGCTTCTCCAGTCTCCACCTCCAGCTGGCTTGGAATGCTTATCTATGGCCAGGGAGTATTTGGCTTCCATATCATGCAAATCTGGGATGTCCCTTCAACTTTTAACTCTCAAAAATTGAAATTTTAAAGGACAGACAAGAGAAAGAGGGATACAGAGACAAATCTGAAGTAGAAAGAAAAGCATAGGGAGAAATAAATATTTTCTCAGTGCAAATGATCTTGTGAGATAATGTTCAGCTTGACCATTACATGGACTGGAAATGTGTTGGCTACAGAAAATTGAGGATTTGGAGGATTTGCAGAGTGTCCATCAACTGTGTAGCAATCAGGAAACTGCCGAAATAATTAAAACAAAAATGTGATGGTACATCTGTTTTGCTTTTGGATATGGAGCCCAAGTGTTGGCTCTTGACCTTGGAGTTAAATTAAGCAAAATTTAAGAACGAGACTTCATTGTTGGTCTCTCTAAAATGACAAGCAATGTTGACCAAATTTATGGAAGTTAAATTTCTTGAGCTAAATGAGTGAAATTAATCTCGTTTTTAATTACAGTCTCCTTCTACAATATTGAAATGAGTTTCTCTGTCTTTGATGAAGACCCAAGGATCCCGGTTATCAGTGTTGTCAAAGAATTTGCAGAAAATTGGGTAAAATAATCTTTTAAATATTTATGGTACATATAAAATCTGTGAATATATGTATGTGCATATATATATGATGGACGGAGTAGCTTAAAAGTAGGCTTTAACTTCTTTCTACCCATGATACATTTCACAGCTAATTGGTTTTGATTTTTTGCTGCAAATTTATCTACTGTGTGAGTAACACTGTAAGGACGTACGGTGTCAATGCTGAAAGCTTTTATGGGATGTCATTATTTTAATTTGTTTAGAACTTTCCCTTCGCCGACACAAATTCTGGGCTTCTGCCAAATTTTCCTAATTGGAGAAAGTGGGGAGGCAGCGATAACAAAGCCTATGCTATTGTATTTAAATATGTTTATTTTCTGCAGTTTTATTTTTTCTCTCCTACACGATGTTTTCTTTATCCTCACATTTTTTTCTGAAAATAAAAGTAATACATTCTCTCTGTAAAAAAAAAAAAAAAAATCCAGAGACTGAAATCCGAGCCCCAGAAAGTAAATGTTTTCCCTCATACTGCTTGTATTGAATCCTCTTAACAGTCTGGGGTATATTCATTGAGGGTTTGTTTTTTTTTCCCCTATACCCGTGGTAACACTGATGCATGTCTGTTCTTTTACAAAAATAATTGGAATCATACAATTATCCTATTCTGCAGCTTGCTTTTTCTCACTTAACCATATATCTTTGAGCATATTCATATTGCAAATATACATCTACCTCATATACTTTAACAGATACAAAGGATTTCACTGGATGGTTGTAATATAGTATTTTTTTTTTTTAATTCAGACACCCAGCGGTGGACATTTAGGTCACTTTTATTTTTTTCTCTATTTGGAAACAATGCTGACGATATGCCCTTGCAATAAATTTGGGGGGCACTTGAGGTTTTCTAGAGGATAAATTCCCAGAGCTGGAATTGCTGGATCAAAGCACATGAACATTGAACATTAAAAAAAATAAGTTTATTTATTTATTCCGAGACAGAGAGAGAGAGAGAGAGCTTAGAAGTGGGGGAGAAGCAGAGTGAGGGAGAGAGAGCACACAAGCAGGAGAGGAAGAGAGAGAGAATCCCAAGCAGGCCCCGTACTGACAGCACAGAGCTCGATGCAGGCCTGCAACTCACAAACGGTCAGGTCATGACCTGAGTGAAAATCAAGAGTGGTTAACCGACTGAGCCCCGCTTGGGCCCCACGTTTCACATTCTAACATAAAGCTAGGTGGCCTCCCAGACAGGCGATATCCATTTGCACCCCACCAACAGTAAATGATCATGTCTGTTTCCTCTCTTTCCCCATCAGCATTTCTTTTGCCGTGTGTATAGCATGATTGTAAGTGCTTGAAAATGGGCGCGTGTATTTGTCTCTTAGGGCCGCCATAACAAAATACAAGGCACTGGGGGGCTTACACCACAGACATTTCTTCTCTCACAGTTCCGAAGGCTGGAAGTCCAAGATCAAGGCGCCTGGAGGGTGGGTTTCTTCAGAGGACTCTCTCCTTGGCTTCCAGAGGGCCACCTTCTCACTGTGTCCTCCCATAGCCTTTTCTGCGTGTGCGCGCGCACACACACATGCGCACACGACGCACACACGCGCACGCGCGCGGCAGGTACAGAGAGAGAGAGAGAGAGAGACCTACACACACACACGCACGCATGCACGCACGCACACACACATATCTGGTGTCTCTCTTCTTCCAGGGACTGCCAGTCCTACCAGATTAAGGCTCCACCTTCTGACTATTTTGAGCCTTCATCGCCTCCTTAAAGGGCCTACCCCCAAATATAGTCACATGAGGGAGTTAGGACTTCAACGTATCGATTGGAGGGGACGCTATTCAGCCCCTGGCAGTAGGTAAAATGTAAATTAAAGAACTGAGTGGAGCAGATGGAAATGTTGATCTCACTGGAATAATAAATGCAGCTTAATGATGACATTGTCTCAGGTAACTTCCCTGGCTTGATAGAGGAGTGGGAATACTAAAATCGATCTGTTTTGTCTCTTACAGTTGAATTCTATATTTCAGGACAGTGAATTTGCTGTTGCTAATCTGGCCATTCAAATTAAAAGCAGGTATGGGGGTATCATCTATTGTGGGTCGAAGGCAGTTTGGGGGCATTCTGGGTATGTTCCTATCCCGGGGGCGGGGGAGGGCGGATTTCATTTTGTTTTTTTTCCGTCTGAGATTTAGGGTCGGCATTTTGAGTTACATCTTCCCTTCTGAGTGTAGGTTCTCTTTGGAATACGAGAAAAATGTGTATTATCACTGTAGGATGTAAAGCCAATGGGAGAACAAAACAGAGGAATATGAATCAGGGAAACAGTGGAATTAGATTCAGTTGCCTTTAATGTCCCTTTTGGCTTTAAAATGCTCTGTGACTTTGAGAGGAAAAATCATGCCTTAGAGGGATGAAAGGCTAGGGATGGCCAATGCGTGAAGATTTATACGACTCTTTATTTTCTGATTAACGCACTTTCAGGAGGTAGAATATTCCAAAGGGAACCTGAAATGTGTAAGGCGAGGCGTGCTGACTAGTCTAAGACTTGCCTGGGGTGCAGATTTGGGGAGGTGATGACAGTGCAATGGGCAGGTGCTGAGAAGTATCGAGGAGCCGAGATCAAAGAGAAAACCCGCCTTTCCCCACCCTCTCCAATATCTGGTTTGCAGCTTATTTTCTACATACTCCTAGATTTGGGGCCATACGTTTATTAAGAGAACGGGATCCTACTCTACGTGCTGTTTTACACCTTTCTTTTCTTGCTTCAAAATACATCATGTACATCTTAGCGGGCCAACACATACAGATTTAGCTTCTTCCTTTTAATGACTGCATGGGCTCCTTTTGCATGGGTGTGCAATGGTGTATTTATCCGATTACCTAGTGATGGACATTTCAGTTATTTCCACTCTTGTACGTATATCTGTATGCGCCCTTGTTGGTACTGTTATGGGACAGATTCCTGGGAGTGGGGTTGCTCAAAGACTTACCACCATTTGGGTACTCAGATAATGACCAAGCTCTTTTGAAGTGTTTCCTTAGAGCCCTAGTGTTTGAATTCCAAGCTGGGAGATTCTACTGTTCTGCCTCACAGTTGTCTTTCTCCTGAACTTGAGCCCTCATGTATTGGACACTGTATTTCATTTACATGTGTGTGTGTGTGTGTGTGTGTGTGTGTGTGTATTTATGCTTTTGATACAGAGACACTTCTGAGGGAGAAATAACCATGGATCAAACTGCAGTAAGTAATTTTTCAAAATGACTTGTAACTCATCCTGTACCTGCGTAGATATAAGTAAATTAGTGCTTCTACCCAAGTGTATGTCAAGCAAAGCTCAATGATGGCCGTGGAGGGTCAAATTACATTACTTTCTTTGGCATCTGCACAGCGACCCAGTAGGAAGACCATCCTCTGCTTTTCTGAACTCTCTGTGGGGCAGTTTTTTTGAGGTACCTTTTGTGTGGGCTATGGGAGCATGGAAGGACTTGGGGATTGTAAATAATAAATCTGCCTTTTATGTGTATAGGTTTGAAGTCAGAGTGTGACAAAACTACCTCCCATCCTCCCTGCCCCGATTCTCAGTACTTATCCCAGTGCCTCAAAATTTTACCACGTCAGACTCCAAAAGGATTGGTACGCAATGCAGCTCGTAAGGTTTTTAAACATGAGAGAAATGTTTTGCTTATACAAAATAAAATCAAGCCTGCAGTGCCATCCAAATGATCTGCCGTCATTTATTTTTTAAACTTAAAAATTGTTTATTTTTGAGAAAGAGAGAGAGAGAGAGAGCAAGCGCACGAGTGAACGGAGAAGAGCAGACAGAGAGGGAGAGAGAGAACCCCAAGCAGGCTCTGTGTTGTCAGTGCAGAGTCTGATGCGGGGCTCGAACCTTGAGATCATGAAACCGTGAGGTCATGACCTGAGCTGAAATCAAGAGTTGGATGCTTGGGGCACCTGGGTGGCTCAGCTGGTTAAGCCTCTGACTTTGGCTCAGATCATGATCTCACGGTTCGTGGGTTCGAGGCCAGCATCAGGCTCCGCGCTGACAATGTGGAGCCTGTTTGGGATTCTCTGTCTCTCCTCTCTGCCCCTCCCTGACTTGTGCTTTCTCTCTCAAAATAAATACATAAACTGGAAAAAAAAAAAAAGAAATACTTAAAAAAAAAAGACACTTAACTGACTGAGCCACCCGGGGGCCTCCTATCTGTCATCATTTAAAATACTTTCTGTAAAGAGCAGAGTCTGAATTTTTTAATTTAATAGGTAACATAACCTAAGTGAAATTGCTCTCAAATAATAGGTGTAAAAAGCCTTTTGGCGACACTGTGGTCCCCAGAGCAGGCTGCCTGGGTTAGAACCCCTGATCTTGCACTTCCTGAATGGGAGACCTTGGACAACCTAATTGAACGCTCTGTGCCTCAGTTTCCTCATCTCATAGTAAATGCTTGGTAGTGTTTACTCTTGTCATCACCATGTCAGGATCTAGATCTGGAAGTCTCTCTCAGCTTCTGCTCCCAGTGCTGTGATTCGTCAGCTGTGTGACACTGGGCAGATCACTTACCTTCTCTGAGACCTAGCTTTCTCATCTAGAAAATGGGGTGACTTTCCCTGCGTTGTCCACACCACAGGGATGATATGAGGACTAGATGCATTGACTTTTTTGAGACTGATTTGCAAATGGCAATGGGTTACATAAAGGTAAAGCATAATGATGATCGCTGTTGTCAATAAGCCCTGTGCTCAATTGTAACATTTGCTTAAAGATTTCGGAGACCATGTACTTTTCTTTTGCATTATTTTGAAACAGAGGGAAGGGCGAGGAATGGCTACAATTTCCTATGTACCATACAGGTAAGAACCGAGTTTATTCATAGCTGGTACATTTAGTTCTGATTTTCCTTCCATTTAATTCTGTATTTGCAGCCTCTGGGTCGGAGTTGTCAGAAGGAGATCAAAGTACCCGGTGGTTATTTTACAGATGCTGTAATTGGGCTCTTGCCTTCATGAAATAAGTTGTTTCGGTTGGTCATGGCACAGCCTAGCAAAGAGCCTGCTGCCTCTTTGTAGTCAAAAGAAAATGGGGTCCAAAGTGGTCATAATTTGGAGATGGGGGAATAAAGCGTTTGTTGCCGTCAAGAAAAGTCCACAGAATACTCAGCAGGGAAGTGGAACATACTAGGTATTTGTGACCTTGGCTAAGTCTCAGTTCCCTCATCTGTGGAATGGGGCTAATAATAGCACTTTTCGTCAGGCTGTTGTGAAGATAACATGAGTAGCAAGATGAGGGGAGCAAGAGTGCACAAATGTTAGCTACTATCATTATCATTATCTCCATTATTACTATTGCAGAAATAGGCCTTCCGCAGAACACCTCTTTACAGACTAATTGAGCGTGTGCCATTTGCCTCATTGCAGTAATGATGGATAAATTGGAGACCAGAAGGATAAAAGGTTTTCTCTCGAGTAATAAATCCTGAGTACTCCATCTTCTCTATTAATTAGCACAAACTCCCAGCGAACGCATGGCTAGTTGATTTTAATAGAATGCGAATGTTTCTGACTGTTCTTTTGCAAATGGGCTTTGAGTTGTTTATTTGGCAGACGAGAAAATTTATCAGAAGATTTCGATGGGCCGTCTTCCATTATGTCTTAAGGCTTGCCACTTGACGTAAAATGTTGGGTGTTTATGGGCTCTCAATTAAACCACCTGTGTAAAATCTCAGCGCCGCGGGCCAAGTTGTACCCTGTTGACATAACTGCGACATTGTTCTTTTGTCTCTGCTTTTTAGCTGTGTTTGTCAGGTCATCCTAAAAGCCAACTCTTCTTTAGCAGTCAGCGAATTGATTAGCAGGATCGAAAGGAAAATACATGGCAACCTCACACATGGAAACTTCACGCAAGGTCAACTGATGTTGTTAGTTGCATCGGAACACATTGCAGTGGAAAAACTAGGTAATTTGGGGTGGGGGGTATTCCATATGCATCCATTCCCCTTATTATATTCCCCATATATATATATATATATATATATATATAATATAATATAATTTATTGTCCACTTGGCTTCTACACAACACCCAGTGCTCATCCCAACAGGTGCCCTCCTCGATGCCCATCAGCCACTTTCCTCTCATTCCCCTTATTATAAAGCTCATAATGCATGCATAGGAAGACGTCCTGAGTTCTGAAGGGGAGAGGAGTTGTCTTCACGTCCCTTTCCTCATCCACAGTGCTCACTCACCCTGAGAACCTTTCTGCCTGTAAGAGCTTATAAACAATACAGGGGGACTACCGGAGACGCTTGGTCAGCTCTGGACATCAGCAGTGGCCCGTCCATCAACGGAGCGGGAGAATTGTCTTTCTTGCACAAATACCCGGAGGGTGGGGGAGCTTCCTCGTCCCACACTAGAGCTGCCCGATAGACGCTTGCTGATTTATTGATTGATATAGCCAGGCTGTTCATCTTGGAAAGTGATCTGGGAACAGTCGGGCCTTTCTCTCATGGTCCACACAGCTTACAAGGGAGCCCCAATAGACTGCGGCAAAATAGATTGCGGGCTAACCCGGATACCACACATCCGCGTTAGAACACACAATCCTCGGCGACAAACTAATCAGGTAGCAGAGGGTGGGCTGTGGTCCCAAGTGACAGATGAGTGGCAGGCAGAGAAGGGTAGAAGCCACAGGCAGAGCTTACAGGAGACTGGGATGGCCGGACCATTCTGTCAACACACGAGGGGGAAGATTTCTGGAACCAGGGTCATGAGCCCAGTGGGTGGTCAGTGAAAACAGGGGACTGACCACGCACACTTAGCCTGGGTCACTTCTCCCTTAATGTGACCACACTTGGCAGCAAAACCTTGCCCTCAGCATCGACATCAGAGCAGGGCTCCCGTGTCTAATACTGGCGACAGTCGGTACGTGGAGTTGACTAAAACCAAATCCACCCCAGAACCCCTGAAGAAGGGAGGAAGCATCCAGAAGGAGAAGTCAGTCTTTAGTCTCCCATCATTGACAGTGGGTACCTCTGAAGGAGGGCAACCGGCAGGTGAGGGCTTTTGGTTTTTGTGTGGGTGGCTTGAACTATTAGTCAATGCAAATGTAACACTTTTAAACACCAAGACAAAAAGCTGTCCTGTCAATTTGTGCTTTTAATGAAAAGGACTAAATGTGAGGTTTTGCTGGGAGGCTTAATTTAAGAAAGGCCTGCATTTCACGTATTTTCCGTGAAGCCTGCTTTAAAGGGCCTGGTAGAAAAAGTTTCCTCTTTTATTTGCTGGTGTTTACAGGCAGGATAATAATGATGGGTCATAATGGCTGTTCATGATTCTTCTAAGTGCCTTTTGCCCTTTAAAATGTGCATACATTTTCTCTGTAGAGCCTGGAAGGTGCAAAGCCCAAGAAACAGTCTCTAAATACAAAGGGACCTATAAGTGGCTCTTAACCAACCCTACCGAGACAGCCCAAACTAGATGCATAAAGAATAGGGATGGAAACGCCACTAGAGTCTGGTATGTATTGGCCGAGTTCTAACTGCCAGTTCAGATACTCAAAGGTCCCCTTAACTGGGGCCACGCTTCTGAGCAGGCTCCCTCCCTCCCCCTCTACCCTTGTCTTGCCTTCTTTTACCCTTCGGACCTACTTAAGCATGCGCGTGCAACATAATCACATTCCAAAAGAATGTTCAAGAAGACAAAAGGGAAAACATCACCCATAATCCCACCATGGGAACACAGCTGTTTTTTAGGCTGGTGTGTTTTTTCATCTCGCTATTCCCGGTGTGCCTTTAAGTTTTATGTAGCTTTTTTTTTGTAGTGGCAATCACCACCCTCCTATCAGCACTGTGATTTACCTTTTCACTCAATAGTTGATCAAACATTTTCTGTGGTTTACATTCTTCTTAATGACCATTTCGAAAAATTGCCTCCGAAGCTACCTCGTTGATGGGCCATAATAATTTACTAAATCACCCTCCTATTGTTGCCTTATCATTTTCCTTCTTTACATCATCAGCCCCTCTTCTCTGACTCTCTGCTGTTAATGGTTTATGCCATTAACTTAAGTAGGCAGCCCAGAAGGGCAGCAGGGTTTGACAGAGGCTTAAAAGCTTTTTTTTGGAAGGCAACATCTTAGACTGGGTCCTACTCTCTTCATACACCTAATCAGGTTATCAAATCATGCTGGTTTTGTGATCACAATCAGAGCTCACATGAAGCCTTTGCTTTCGGACTCCACCACCGCGACCTCCGTGCAGGCCCTTACCATTGTCCCTCAGCTACTATTAAAACAGTCCCCTTGCCTTCCCCTGCTCTGGTTCCACATTGCCTCGGGTATTAAGTCTGAGCTCTTAAAGACAGTACTCAAGACCTGTGGGCTCCCCCTTTTTTTTTTTTACCATGCATTCCAGCCAAGGAGGGCCATTTGCCACTGTGGACTCGGGTGGGTGCCTCCTCGGGTCTCTTTCTCTGCTTGTGCTATTTGCTCTGCTTCGGGGCAGGGGGGCCCTCCTCCATGTCTGTCCTTTTAGCATCCAGCTCAGCTCAGAGCTTGCAGATAAGCTCTCCTCGCTTGGTGGTTTTGATAGAGTCCGTTTTGTTGATAGAGTTTTTAGTCTCACAACTTGCCTCCTAAACGTAGTTACATTTACAGACTCAAACCACCAAGTTACAACACGCTCCTGCCGGGACCAGACCCTGCTGTGTTTGTCTGCACTATCAGAGGTTCGAGAACACAGTGGGTGCTCAGTAAATGTGTCAGCTCATTTGAAATGAACTGTATTGAATACGGGAGGGTGGACGGTGGGGGCAAAGAGCAGCAGAGGGTGCCATACCAATTGCCTCTGGGGAATGATATGCTGACACGGGGACAGATTCTAAAATGAATTTCCTTTTAAAATGGGGGTAAGAAAGGAAAGTAAGGGTAAGGAGCCACGTCCAGAGGGGCAAAAATCTGTGCCCCGGCTCTTGCTCTGCTGGACATTGCCGTGCTTCATCTCAGACTCGCTTGCCTTTTTATACCTCATGGGGACCCTAGATTCGCTTGTTCCCCAAGAGCAAAGTTTTCTTCACTTTACAAACGCTGGGCTCCTGCCTTTGCTATCTCAGCCAGGAGAGCCCAGTGTTTGTAAGTGGGAGTGGGCAAAAGGAAGAGGCACGCCAAAGATACACCGTGTTCCTTCTTTGTTTGCTTTAAGACTATTCTGGCCTCATCGTCCAACGAGAAAGCTCTTTGTCCCTCTCTCCTCTCTTTCTTAGCTCAATCAACATGGAGACTGGCAAATCTCAGTGGGAAAAACCGAAGTTAAAACAGTGCAAACTGCTTCAAGGACTTCCTGATAAGATTGTGGATCTCGCTAACATTACTATAAGTGATGGTAAGACTGTTCTGTACACATTAGTGAAATAATGGAACCTCAGTTGGTCTGCTTGACCTGAGACCAGAGAGGGTGTAGGCTAGCCCCATGTGGGAAAATCCACCTTACAACGATCCAATTTCAGAAACTAGGTAGTTCGTGTTGGTAGAGGTGGGAGCGAGGTATGCTAAGCTAGGACTCTCAGTGGGTTTTTTTGGCTTTATAGTGTTTTTTATTTTATAATTTGTAGCTAATTATTACTTTTTACTTGAAAATAGTTTTAAGTGGTGCCTGGGTAGCTCAGTCGGTTGAGCGTCCGACTCCTGATGTCAGCTCAGGTCATGATCCCAGGGTCGAGCCTTGCATCGGACTCTGGATTGGGGGCGCCGAGCCTGCTTGGGACCATCTCTCTCCCTTTCTCTTTGCCCCTCCCCCACTTGTGCTCTCTCTCGAGCTCTCTCAAAATAAATAAATAAACTTAAAAAACAGTTTTAATAGGTAATTCTTCACATAGTCCAATATTGCAAAACCAGAAAGGCTATACAGTGAAACATCTTCCCACTGCTGACCCCTGCCATTCAATAAATATCCACAGAGATGTTTTATGTATCTACAAGGAAAATTACACACACACACACACACACACATATACATGTATGTGTATATTCTCCCTCCCTCTTTGTACACAAAGTGGAGCATGCTATCCATGCTGTTCTGCATATTGCTTTTTTCTCTTCACAATATATTGCAGAAATTTATTGTTTTGGTATATGGAGAGCTTCCTCGTGCTTTTTATCACTGCATTATATTATACCGCATGCACGAGCCCTAATTTATTTCTTTCACCTGTTTCCTATGGACGGGCAATTTAAGCTGTCAATAACATTTTGTTTTTACGAAACTGTTGTAATGGATATTGTACATATGTCATTTTGCCTAAGTGGGATATACTTGAAAGATAAATTCCTAAAAGTAGAATTGCCGGGCTACTCATACTTTCGATGGTGTTAAAATGCTGTCTGTGATGGTTGCACCAGTTCGTACTCCCACTTGCAAGATGTGAAAGTGCCTGTCTTGGGGCACCTGGGTGGCTCAGTCAGTTGAGCGGCTGACCTCAGCTCAGGTCATGATCTCGCGGTTCGTGAGTTCGAGCCCCACACTACAGATCCTCTGTCCCCCTCTCCCTCTGCCCCTCCCCTGCTTGTGCTCTCTCAAAAATAAATAAACATTAACGGGGCGCCTGGGTGGCTCAATCGGTTAAGTGTGCGACTTTAGCTCAGGTCATGATCTCGCGTTTCGTGGGTTCCAGCCCCACGTCGGGCTCTGTGCTGACAGCTCAGAGCCTGGAGCCTGTCTTCGGATTCTGTGTCTCCCTTTCTCTCTGCCCCTCCCTGGCTCAATCTCTGTCTTTCCCTCTTTCTCTCTCAAAAAGAAAAAAATTAAAAAAAAAAAACCTTTTGAATCTCCAGTCATTTGATAAACAGAAATTGATATCTTGTAGTTGAAAAAAATTTTTATGAAGATATTCACATATAAAATTTTACACATTTAATGGGTACAATTCCATGGTTTTTAGCATATTCACTAGAGTGTGCAACAGTCACCACTAGTTCCAGAACATTTTGATCATTCCAAAAAGAAACCCCACACACATTAGCAGTCATTCCCTTCCCCTCATCCTTGCAATGCCTGGAAACCTCTAATCTACTTTCTTTCTTTTTTAAATTTTATTTTATTGTAGTAAGAACGCTTAACATGAGATCTACCCTCTCGACAAAATTTTTTTTTTTTAAGTAGGCTCCGTGCCCAGCGTGGAGCTCAATGTGGGGCTTGAACTCACGACCCTGAGATCAAGAGTTGGACACTTAACTGACCGGGACACCCAGGCAGTTCCCCCACTTGACAAATTCTTAAATGTATAGTATATTCCTACTGACTATGGGTACAATGTTGTGTAACAGATCTCCAGAACTTACTCATCTTGCTTAACTGAAACTTTATGCCTGTTGATGAGCAACTCCCCATTTCCCCTCCCCCAGCCCCTGGCCACCACCGTTCTACTCTGTGCTCTTGTGACTTCGACTGTGTTAGATTCCCCCATATAAATGAGATCATGCTAGTGCCTGGCTGACTCCATCGGTTAAGCGTCTGACTTCGGCTCAGGTCCTAATCTCGCGGTTCGTGGGTTCTAGCCCTGCGTCGGACTCTGTGCTGACAGCTCAGAGCCTGGAGCTTGCTTCCGATGCTGTGTCTCTGTCTCACTCTGCCACTCCCCCACTCACTCTCTCTCTCCAAAATAAGTAAACATTAAAAACATTAAAAAAGATAAATGAGCTCATGCAATATTTGCCATTCTGTGTCTGGCTTATTTCACTTAGCCTAATGTCTCCAGGTTTATCCGTGTTGTTGCAAATGACAGGATTTCCTTCTTTTTAAAGGTGAATATTATTCCTGTATGTGTGTGTGTGTGTGTGTGTGTGACATTTTCTTTATCCATTCATCTCTAGATGAACACTTGTATTATTTTCATACCTTGACTATTGTGAATAATGTAATGAACACGTTACTGTAGATATCTCTGTGAGATAGTGATTTTCGTTCCTTTGGATATACACACGCAAGCGAGATGGCTGGATCATATGGTAGTTCTATTTTTAATTTGTGAGGAACCTCCATACTGTTTTCCATGGTGACTGTGCCAGTTTACATCCCCACCCACAGTGTGCCAGGGTACCCTTTTCTTATACCCTCGACGACACTTGTCTCTTGATTTCTGATAATAGCTACCCTGACAGTTGTGACGTGATGTCTCAGTGTGGTTTTGCTTTCCATTTGTCTTACGATGATGGATGTTGAATGCCTTTTCATGTATCTATTGACCTTTTTTATGTCTTTTGAGAAGTGTCTATTTGAGTCCTTAGCCCATTTTTAATCAGGTTATTTGTTCACTATTGAGTTATGGAAAGTCTTTTTTTTTTTTTTTTAATCTTTTAAGGTAGGCTCCATGCTCACTGTGGGGCTTGAACTCGTGACCCTCAGATCAAGAGTCACATGCTCTACTGACTGAGCCAGCCAGGTACCCCATGAATTATAGAAATTCTTTGTATACTTTGGAGATTAGCTCCTTATCAAATATGTGGTTTGCAGATATTTTTTTTCACCATTTGGTAGGTTGTCTTTTCATTCTGTTGATTATTTCTCTTGTTGTGAGAAACTTTTTATATGTTGTGGTCCCGTATGTTTATTTTTGTTTCTGTTGCCTGTGCTTCTGGTGCCACATCCATGGAATTGTTGCCAAGATCAATGTCATGAAGTTTTCCCGTTATGTTTTCTTCTAGGAGTTTTTGAGTTTCAGCTCTTGCATTTAAGTCCTGAATCAGTGTGAGTTGATTTTTGTGTACCATGTAATAGAAGGGCCAGTTTCATTCTTTTGCATGTGAATTTCCAGTTTTCCCAGCACCATTTGCAGACGAGATTATCCTTTCCTCATGTGTGTGTTTTTTTTTTCGCTCTTGTTGAAGATCAGTTGATGGTATATGTGTGGATTTGTTTCTGGGCTCTCTATTCTGTTCCATTGGTTTATAGGTCTGCCTTTACACGGTACTGCGCTGTTTGATTACTGTAGCTTTGTATTATATGTTGATATCAAGGAGTGTAATGCCTTTGTTCTACTTTCTCAAGATTGATTTGGCTATTTGTGTGTGTGGAGGGGTTCGATATGAATTTTAGAATTTTTTTTCTATTTCTGTAAAAAAAAATACCATTGGCTCGCTAATTTAGTGAAGGCTTTGTTCCCTGCAGTATATACATCTGATGCTTCTCATTAGAAGATGCAGCCTTAGGCTTGTCCACATTCTCCGTGACTACCAGGGATGACTGGTTCTAGCTGGGTTGTGATTGTTTCTTTTTTTGGTAATGTTTGTCTATTTATTCATTCATTTATTTATTTATTTATTTATTTATTTAGAGAGACAGAGGGCAGGCAGGGGAGGGGCAGAGAGAGAGGGAGACACAGAATCCGAAGCAGGCTCCAAGCTCTGAGCTGACAGCTCAGAGCCCGACGCAGGGCTCGAACCCACGGTCCGTGATATCATGACCTGAGCCGATGTCGGATGCTCAACCGACTGAGCCCCCCCAGGCCCCCCGGACCGATTTATTTTACAACAAACAAGTGAGGATTCCTTCCACTGCTTTCGCTCGAGGACTTAGCATTTTTTTTTATTTTTTTTTTCAACGTTTATTTATTTTTGGGACAGAGAGAGACAGAGCATGAACGGGGGAGGGGCAGAGAGAGAGGGAGACACAGAATCGGAAACAGGCTCCAGGCTCCGAGCCATCAGCCCAGAGCCCGACGCGGGGCTCGAACTCACGGACCGCGAGATCGTGACCTGGCTGAAGTCGGACGCTTAACCGACTGCGCCATCCAGGCACCCCTCGAGGACTTAGCATTTTTTAACGCAAAGAGTGTGATGTGTCCTGCATTTCACTTAAAAACTGGATGACTCTAGGTGAAAAGCCTGTGATTACTTTCCACAGTGTAGTCAGTCTCCCATTGGCCAGTTGTTTACTTTCCTTCTGTGACAGCAGGGACTGCATGGACTGAAGTCACGCCACTGAGGCCCAAAGAATGACTCTGGGTAGGCGGCGCTGGCTATCCCACTTACAACAAAAGCCTGAAAATTTACTAAGAGCAATAGAAAAATCTGTGAATGAGCACATCGTATGTTTCCCCCATCTCAGTCGTATTATTTTCTCAAGTTTCTTTAACAGACCAGAAGATAGATGTGACAAGGACAAAATATTAATTTAGAAGTAATTACAACCTTGTCCAAGCTCCCCCTTTCTGCCACCTCCATTGTTGGGCAGATTGTGGTAATGGTTAAGGGGGGGGCAGGGTGGAAATTGAGAGAATCTCGGGTAAGATTGCTTAATTTACATTGACAAGGACAGAGAGTTGTTTGCAGAGAGAGAGGGAGAGAGGCAGAGAGAGAAAGAGAGAGAGAGAGGGTGGTGTTTTTGCTAATTTGTCTTCCCAAACAGACTTGGTTATTTGCAGTGTAACCTGGGTTAAGCGTTATGAGTGTAATCTCTCTCTGGACTTCTCTCAAGGGATTGTATGTTTCGATTGTTTTCCATTATATTTTGGTTATTGGACTTAAACGGGAGTTTAAACTAGCAGGGCACCACAAGGAGCTCAGCTTTATAGGGGTTATAAGGAACGAAAATCTAATTTGTGTTGTATTTGTTTAACAAATACTGGCATTATGGTTATGACAAACAGGTCTTTGGTTTTAGAGATGCATACTGAAGTATTTATGGATGCAATGATATTTCTGGGATTTACTTTAAAATAATCTGGGGTTGAGGAAAGTGGGTGAGAGTGTAGATAAACTATGATTAGCTCTTCATTGACACTTGTTGAAGCTAGGTGATTCATGAGGTACATGGGGAGTCATTATACTATTCTACTTTTGTGCGTGTTTGAAAATTTCCATAATAAAAAGTGAAGAAAAAAGTGGGCGAATTAATATCTATTGTTCTTACCCTTTAAAAAAAAATCTAAATTAAGTTGCTCTTTACTATATATTGGTCCATAGTTGCTTTTTTCCTGTACTTGCTGGTTCTTGACAGAAAAAATATCATTGCCATCTTTGATTATGAAAACACAGACTGAGAATGTTTGCTGATATTTTAGTACAGGTGGGATCTACTTAACTCAATCCAATACTCAAAGTCTTAACTTAATTAGAATCTAATTGCGAGCTAATCTTCAGTGCCAAAAAGGTTTCCCTGGTGTATTTTAAAAAGGATTTAATGAATAAAAACTTGACTTCTGTGCTACTTGCTGGGACTCCGTCTGTTATAGAAATTGAGGTCCAGGCCTCCTGGGTGGCTCAGTCGGTTGAGCGGCCGACTTCGGCTCAGGTCACGATCTCGCGGTCCGTGAGTTCGAGCCCCGCGTCGGGCTCTGCGCTGACTGCTCAGAGCCTGGAGCCTGTTTCAGATTCTGTGTCTCCCTCTCCCTCTGACCCTCCCCTGTTCATGCTCTGTCTCTCTCTGTCTTAAAAATAAATAAACGTTAAAAAAGAAAGAAAGAAATTGAGGTCCAGCATTTTATTTACTGTAAATTTTGCTACCTTGGTATATATTTCTATTTCACTGCCTTTACTTTAAAAAAAATGTTTATTTATTTTGAGAGAGAGAGCGCATGCGCGCACGCACGAGTGCGGGAGGGGTAGAGAGAGAGGGAGACAGAAAATCTGAAGCAGGCTCCACGCTGTCAGCACAGAGCCTGACTCAGGGCTCGAACTCACGAACTGTGAGACCATGACCTGGGCTGAAATCAAGAGCTGGACGCGTAACCAACTGAGCCACCACAGGCAGCCTCACTGCCTTTACTTTTGAAAGGGAAGGAAGCAGACCGGCATTTCCCAAAACGAAGTGATGCAGGTTTTACATTTCGATTTTCTTTCCCCAGAGAATGCAGGTGATGCTGCACAGCACATTTTAAACTTGATAAATGAATCCCCCACTCTGGATGAAGACGAGACAAAAATTGTTGTTTCTAAAGTATCTGACATTTCACAATGTCATGAGATAAGTATGAATCTAACCCAGATGATACTACAAATAATCAGTGCTGTTTTGGGAAAGCAAAACAATTCAGCATCTGATCTGCGTGAAGTGAGAAATGAGTAAGTACTAATATTTCGGTAAAATAAATTATTGCATGATATTCACAATATTTATAATTCATTCCTTTGTATGCAGTTATCACCAGTTTTCAAGGTCAGGAAGCTGTGCATCCAAAGCCGTGTTTGTGTGATGCAAGGGGGTCATCGCACTCACGTCCCAATTGTGAAGGAATGCATGGCAAATTCTAACTCAACTTCAATCGTAGCAGCTTTTCAAATAAATAGCTACCCCAAACCAAGCCTCCAATCTATTTTCCCAGCCCCGGGGCTCCCCCAATTTCTATAAAATGCATCCACCCAGTGCTCAAGCAAAAAGCTTGAGAATAATACTAGTTACCTCCCTCTACCTTATGGCCGATCAGTAACCAAGTCTTGTAGGAGGCACCGTACATGATGTTTTTAATCCCCCAAATATTCCTGCCAGTGCTTTTATTCAGTAATTCCGAAACAATGTAAAAACCAGAGATTAAAACTGAAGGAAAGGTCTTACATTGAGGAAATCCTGTAAGGAGGATGGGTTTTATATTAAAGAGGTAGTAATGCTCTTCTCTACTTGTGGTTCCTTGCAGAATTCTGAGGATAATTGAGCGTGCTGGTCACAAGATGGAGTTTTTTGGGAGGACAGCAAATCTGACAGCAGCCAGCCTGGCTTTGGCCATCCTGCGGGTAGACCACACATTTGAAGGCATGGCCTTCAGCATTCGCTCCTACAACGAGGGCGCAGACCCTGAGGTGAGTACAGTTCGGGGAACTGAGAGCCAATCAGGCAAGCACTGTTCCAAGTCTTCGTTCATTTACTCCTTGGGAGGGAGAGGGGATACTTTTGTTTTTTTTAAAGGTCTTAGTCTTCAGAGGACCTTATGGAAGTACACATATCCCAGGGAAGATTCAGATAGAACCCTTAGTAGATGAATATCTTGGTTGGAACGGTGTCCACGAGATGTGCAATGATGCCATCTTTGGCCCCATGACCCGAAATCATCTCACATGTTATTTTATTATTAGCTACTATTTATGGAGTACTTATTATATGTTGGGGCACTATGCTACTGTCTGTACAGATAAGGAAACAGAGCAGTTAAGTAACTTGTCCAAGGACACACAACCTAATGGCCAAGCCAGGGTTCAAACTTATGTCTGTTTGGCTTTAAATTCTGGGCCTTTTCGGGGCACCTGGGTGGCTCAGTCGGTTAAGCATCCGACTTAGGCTCAGGTCATGATCTCGTGGTTCGTGAGTTCAAGCCCCGTGTCGGGCTCTGTGCTGACAGCTCGGAGCCTGGAGCCTGCTTCGGATTCTGTGTCTCCCTTTCTCTCTGCCCCTCCCCCACTTGCGCGCGCGCTCTCTCTCTCTCTCTCTCTCTCTCTCTCTGTCAAAAAATAAATAAACATGAAAAAAAATTTAAAGCCTGGGCCCTTTCCACCACACCACACCACCTCAGGCCACAGGCTGCCAACCCTTGCTGAAGACAATTTGGGAGGGCACCATTTTTTAAAAAAAATATACAGGTTGAAAAATTATAAAACTTACTTATGGGGAAATACACAAATTCTAAGTATACATTCGCTGAATTCTAACAGAAGTGTGCATCTGTGTAACTCCAAACCCATATCAGGATATAGAACATTAGTGTCATCCCTCAAATTCCCTTCCTGCTCCTTCCCAGTCAATCCCTGGAGCTACTACATCCACTGGCAGCCACCGTTCTGGTATTTTTCCACCATAGTTTTGCCTGTTCTGGAACTTTCTATAAATGGAATCATATAATATGTACTCTCTTATATAAGACTTCTTTCATATAGCTTTTTTTTGTTTCTATAGTTTGTCCTTTTTTATTGCTGTATAATGTTCCACTGCATGGACATACCAAACATTGTCTGTTCTCCTGTTGATGGACGTTGGGATTGTTTCCAGTTTTGGGCTATTATGAACAATAAATCCTGCATTGAACATTCATGTAAAAGTCTTTGTGTCGACATATGTTTTCATGTATCTAGAGTGAATACCTAGGAGTGATAAGTTTAAATTTGTAGGAACCTATCATGCTGGCTCCTAAGTGGATTGTGGAGTGATTGTTTAATTTTTTAAAAATTGAACGACAGTTGATATGCAGTGTCACACTAGTTTGATTTTTCAATTTTGTATTGGCCATTTGGGTATCTTCTTTGGTGACGTATCTGTTAAAATCGTTTGCCCCTTTTTAACTTGGTTGTCTGTCTTCTTATTGAGTCGTAAGTATTTTTTGTATATTCTGGATACAAGGCATTTATCAGATACATGTCTTGAAAATGTTTTCTCTGTGGCTTGCCTATTCATTTCCTCAGTGGTGTCTTTTGATGAGGATAAGTTTTAACGTTGATGAGGTATAACTTATCAGTTGTTTTCTTTTATGAGCAACACCCTGTGACTTGTCTAAGAAATCTTTGCCTGCCAGCAGGTCATGAAGATATTCTCCCATGCTTTCCTTTAAGAGATTTATGGTTGTAGCTTTAATGGTTAGGACTATAAACCCCATTGAATTAAGTTTTATGTGTGGTGTGAGAAGGTATGGTGTAGCATATGGTTTGGAGGTCATTTTGGTCCATATAGATACCCAGTTATTCCAATGCCATTTATTGAAGACTTTTCTTTCCCCATTGGCTTGCTTTGGCATCTTTGACAAAAAAAAAAAATCGAATACTCATGCAGATTTGGGTCTATTTCTGAGCGTTCGATTCTGTTCCTTTAATTTTTTTATGGATTCTTATGCCATTATCACACTGTCTTGATTCTTGTAGTGTTGAAATCCTTCAACTTCAAGGTAGTGTGAGTCCTTCAACTTTGTTCTTTTTCAAGATAGCTTTGGTTACTCTAGGCCTTTCCTGTGTCCGTATGAATTTTCGAAGGTGCTTATCAATTTGTACCAAAAAAAAAAAAAAAGTGTTGAGAGTGACTGAGATTGACTCGATGCTGTTGATCAATTTTGGGGAGAATTGATTTCTTAATAATATTGAGTCTTCTCGTCCAAGAACATTTACTCAGGTCGATTTTAATTTCCCTCAACAATGTTTTGTGGTTTGTTTATTTATTTATTTATTATTTTAAGTTTTTATTTTCATTCCAGTTAGTTAACATACAGTGTCATATTAGGTTCAGGTGTATAATATAGTGATTCAACACTTTCATACAGTATCTGGTGCTCATCACAAGTGCCCTCCTAGATGATAAATAGATAGAGATAGACATAGAATGTCAACTGTTTTTATATACTTGCAGCAAATAATTAGAAAATTAAATTTAAAAAATTCCACTTGCAACAACACCAGAAAACATAAAATATTTAGGAATAAATTTATGCTTTCTAGTTTTAAGCAGAGCAGTATCACAATGTTTTATAGTTTGTTTTTTTTTTGGTTTTTTTTTTTTTTTTTTTTTTGGTTTTTAAGTAGGCTTCATACCCAGCATGGACCCCAACATGGGGCTTGAATTCCTGACCCTGCGATCAAGACCTGAGCTGATATCAAGAGTTGGATGCTTAACCAACTGAGCCACCTAGGTGCCCCAATGTTTTGTAGTTTTAAGTGGAGTAGTTTCATATGTCTTTTGTTAGGTTTATTCCTAAATATTTTATGTCTTCTGATGCTGTTGCAAATGGAATTTTTTAAAATTTAATTTTCTAATTATTTGCTGCAAGTATACAAAAATAAAGTTGATACTCTCTGTATCCATCTATCTATCTATCTATCTATCTATCTCTAGTTTTCTATCCTATGAACTTGCTAAACTCACATGTTAGTTGTAGCAGTTGTTTTAGAGATTCCTTTTTTAAAAAGTATTTGTAGGGTTTTTTTTAAGTTTATTTTGAGAGAGACAGAGAGTGCAAGTGGGGGAGGGGCAGAGAGAGAGGGGGGGACAGAGGATCTGAAGTGGGCTCCGTGCTGACAGCAGACAGCCCAGTGAGGGGCTTGAACTCATGAATTGTGAGATCATGACCTGAGCCACAGTCAGATGCTTGACCATCCAAGCCACCCAGGTGCCTGCTATAGAGATTCCTTAGGACATTCTTTGTAATGTCATCTGGCAATAGAAACAGTTTAATGTTTTCCTTATTGATTTTTATTCCTTTTATTCCTTTCTTTTGATTTTAGTGCTTCCAATAAAATGTTGGATTGAAATGGTTAAATTGACATCCTTGTCTTGTTCCTGATATCAGAAGAAATGTGTTCACTGTTTTACCATTACTCTGATGTTAGCCATGTTTTTGTTTTGTTTTGTTTTTAGATCCCCTTTATTTGATTGAGGAAGTTACCTTCTGTTCCTAGATTGCTGAAAAATTTTATTGTGAATGGTTGTTGAATTTTGTCAAATGTTTTTTCTGTACCTCTTGAAATAATTGTTTGGCTTTTCTCCTTTATTCTTCTAATATGGTGGATTTCATTGATTTTAGGATGTTAAACCAATCTCGTATTCCTGGAAGAAAAGCTACTGGTCACAATGTATTATCATTTTTTATATACGGCTGTTTTCAACGTACTTATATTTTAAGTATTTTTGTATTTATGTTCATGAAGGATGTTGGTCTGGGATTTTTTTCTCATTTTTAAAATAATATTTTATTTCTAATTATTTTTTTATTTTCTAATTTTTTAATTCTATTTTTATTTATTTAGTTAGATTAGGGTTGTGCCAACTTTCTAACAGTGAGTTGGGAAATAGTCCCTGTTCTACTTTTGGAAAGTATTTGTAATGTTGGTGTTATTCCTTCATCAAATGCTTGATAGGGTTCCCTAGGAAACTCTATGGATCTGGAATTTCTGTGTGGGAAGTATTTTGATAGCAAACCCAATGAATTTCATGGATATAGAGCCATTTATATGTTTTGATTCATCTTGTGTGTTTTGGTTAGTTATATATTTCTAAGAATTTATTTCATCTAACTCGTGAAGCTTATTGACAATAGTTGTTCATAGTATTTCCTATTTCTTTTTTTAATGTTTATTCATTTTGAGAAAGAGAGAGACAGACAGACAGAGAGAGAGAGAGAGAGAGAGAGAGAGAGAGAAAGGAGAGAGAGAGAGCACGTGCACGAGCAGAAGAGGGACACAGAGAGAGGAGAGATAGAATCCCAAGCTGGCTTTGCACTGTCAGTGCAGAGCCCATTGCAGGGCTGGAGCTCACAAACTATGAGTTGAGCTGAACTCACGAACTCATAACCTGAGCTGAAGTCAAGAGTTGGATGCTTAATGGACTGAGCCACCCAGGTTCCCTTTTCCTATTTCTTAATGTCTATAGAATTTATAGGGATGGTTAGCAAAGTTTTTCTGTAAAAGGCAGTAAATATTTTAGGCTTTGTAAGTCACAGGTGGTCTCTGATGAAATTTTTATTTTCTTTCTCTCTTTTTCTTCCTCCCTTCCTCTCTTTCTCTCTCTCTCTCCCCCCTTTCCTTTCCTTTCCTTTCCTTCCTCACATTCTTTTAAAAATGAAACGTAAAAGCCATTCTTAGCTTGAGATATATGAAAACAAGCCATAGGTAGGATTGACCTGCTGACCAATTTGTCAATCTCTTATCTATAGTAATAATCCCTCTTTAATTCTTGATAGTGTTGATTTCTTTTCTTGTTCTTTTTTTCTTGGTCAGTATAGCCAGAGATTTTTCAATTTTGTTGATCCTTTTTAAGAACCAACTTTTGGCTTTGTTAATTTTCTTTATTGAGTGTTTTTTATTTTGTTACTATCTGCTCTTATCTTTAGTATTTCCTTTCACGTACTTATTTTGTGTTGATTTTGCTCTCCTTTATCTAGTTTCTTAAGGTGGATCCATAGGCCATTGATTTTAGGTACTTCTTTTCTAGTAAATCATAAAAAGCTATAAATATCTCTCTAAGCACTGTTTAGCTGCAGTCTGCAAATTTTGATATGTTGTATTTTCATGAGCAGTCAGTTCAAAATATTTCCTACTTTCTTCTTTGATGCGTGGATTATTCAGGAGGGCATTCTTTAAGTCCCAAATATTTGGGGAACACCCAACACATATTGTTGTTTCTGATTTCTTGTTTATTTCGTATGGGTCACAGAGCGTACTTGGGATCATTTCAATCCATTTAAATTTGTTGGGACTTGTTTCACACACTTGAAACACTTGGTGTGTTCTACTTGTTGCATATGTTGTACTTTAAATATCAGACCTCAAGGTGGTCGATAATGTTGTTTAGGTCATCTGTGTCTTTACTGATTTTTTTACTAGCTGTTTCCTAATTTAGAGGGGTGTTAAAATCTCTGACTCTGTGAAATTCTCTCTTTCTCCCTTTAGCTGTGTCAAATGTTGCCTTGCTTATTTTGGGGCTCTGTTATAATATGACATAAATATAATATCCATTTGTGTTGTTGTGTCTTCCCCATAATAACTCTAATCTTACTTGTTTCTGGTAATGTTCTTTGTCTTATGGTCTGTTTTATCTGATTTTAATATAGTCATTGCAGTTTTTTCATGCTTACTATTCCATATACATTTCTTTTTTACACCCACTTATTTTCTATTTCTTCATATTCAAAGTGCACTTCGAAAAAAAAAAGTGTGCTTCTTGTTGATAGCATACAGCTTGTGTTTCACGTTTTTTATCCATCCTGAAAATATCTGCCTTTTAATTGGAGTGCGTAGTCCTTTAACATTTAATGTAATGTTTGATCTGGTTGGATCTAGGATTACCATTTTATTCTATTTTCTATCTGTCCCTTTGGTTTTGTTTTTTTTTTCCAACGTTTATTTATTTTTGGGACAGAGAGAGACAGAGCATGAACGGGGGAGGGGCAGAGAGAGAGGGAGACACAGAATCGGAAGCAGGCTCCAGGCTCTGAGCCATCAGCCCAGAGCCCGACGCGGGGCTCGAACCCACGGACCGCGAGACCGTGACCTGGCTGAAGTCGGACGCTTAACCGACTGCGCCACCCAGGCGCCCCTGTCCCTTTGGTTTTTGATCCTCTTTTCCTGATGCTTTTTGGTTAATTTTTTAATATGTATTACAACTGAATTTTCATTTGTTACTGACTTTTTAGTTATATCTGTTTGTATTATTTTTGTGATGGTTGCTCTAGAAATTACAATATGCATCCTTATATTTTGCAATATACTTAGAGGAGAGATTGTACTACTTCATGTAAAACACTTTGACCACCCATATCCATTTACACCTCCGTCTTTTATGTTATAATTCTCATATATATTATATCTAAGTAGATCAGAAACTCCACAAGACAGTGTTATAATTATTGCTTTAAAGTCTTATGCAATCGAGAGAAAAAATAGTCTTTTATATTTATGTATATATTTATAATTTTCAGTGCTCTTCATTCTTACCTGAAGGCCAGAGTTCCATTTGGTAACATTTCCCCTTCAACTTAAGGAAATTTATTTAGTATTTCTTGTAGTACAGGTCTGATGGTGATGAATTTTCTTGGTTTTAGTTTATCTGAAAATGGCTCTATTTTGCCTTTATTCTTGAAGGATATTTTTGTTTACCATAGAATTCTGAATTCCCTTCGCAGCATTTTCCCCCTAGCATTTTGAACATAGTCTACTCTCTTCTGGGTTCCACATTTTCTGATCAGAAGTCAGTAATCATTTGAATTTTTGTTTCTCTGTATCTGATGTATAAAAGGTCATTTTTCGCTGGTTGCTTTCAATATTTTCTTTGTTTTTTCACAGTTTGGTATTATGTGTGTAAGTGTGTTTTTCCTTGCATTTATCCTGCTTGAGGTTTTCTGAGATTCTTGAATCTGTAAATTTATGTCTTGAATCTGTAAATTTATCAAATTTGGGGAAATTTCCATCATTATCTCTTTAAATATCACCTCTTCACTGTTCTCTCTCTCCTCTCCTTTTGGGACTCCAATTACATGTATGTAAGATTTTTGGATGTCACCCCACAGGTCCCTGAGGTTAAGTTCATGTTTTTAATCATTTTACTATCTATTTTTCTGATAGTATAACTTCTGATTTCTTTTCAAGTCCAGTGATCTCTATCATCTTTATGTTACTCTTAAACCCATCCAGTGCAATGAAAACATTTTTGCTATTGTATTTTTGGTTCTAGAGTTTCCATTTTGTCCCTTCTTTTGCTTGTTTCTCTGCTTTCATTTCTTCTTTTTGCATTAATTGCAAGTATATTTTCTTTTAAATACCTGAGCATAGTTACATGAGGTGCTTAAGAATCCTTGTCTCCTGACTCCAACATCTGGGTCATCTCCAGTTTGATCTCCATTGATTGTCTTTTCACTTGAAAATGGGTGATATTTGGGGGCACCTGGGTGGCTCAGTCATTAGGGCATCTGGCACTTGATAGCAGCTCAGGTCTTGATCTCAGGGCCCTGAGTTCAAGCCCCATGTTGGGCTCACACCCAGTGTGGAACCTACTTTAAAAAGAAAAAGAGAAAGTGGGTCACATTCATTCTTCCTTCACACGTGGGGTAATTGTGAGTTATGTCCTGGGTACTGCGAATGTTATATAATGGAGTTTCTGGGTTCTAGTATATTCTTCAGAAAACTATTGACTTTTTTTTTATACCAGGCAAATAACTCAGTTGGAATTGAACTGTGGATTCCATCTTTGGGATGGCAGCATAAATCTCAGTTAAGTTCCTTTATTCTTCGTTGGAGTCCGTCCTGTACATTAGTGGTTCAGAGGCCAGGCAGAGTTTATACTCAGGACTTTGGCTCTTCTTCTCTAGCTTTCTCCTTTCCGTGATTCACCCCAGCCCCCCCCCCCCCCCCGACCTTCCAGTGACAGACTGTGGTTACCCTGGGCTTTGTTTTATGATTCTTCATGCCGCCAAGACTGCGAGTTTGCTATCAGAATTTTGAGTGGTGTTCACAGCATTAGTTTCACCTTGCCATCAGGTTAAGAGCTGTAAAAACAGGTAACTAACTCACTTTGTAATGTTACCTTTTTCCACGTGTCTGCTCTTGTCCAGAATCTGCCTGCTTTTGTTCATTTTCCAGTGCTTTCGAGTCATGGTTATTTTGTATAGTTATGTGCAGGGGGATCGAGTCCATTCCGAGCTACTCAAGCTACGCCGGAGGCAGACGTTGACTTCCCGTTGTATCTGGGCTACATACGGGGCTTTTTATTATAGACTTTGGTGGAGAAACAAATCAACCAACCTCAATCACATTCTGGGTACCAAACTGCTTACACATTGAAGCTAAATCATAACTTCTCCATGGTACTTCATTGCCCTAGCAGAGTTCATTTGTGCGGGAGAAGAACCGTATGGCTTTGGGGTTCACAAATAATTTTTAGAAATATTATAAACTCTCATCTCCCCATGATACAGCTAGCTAGATAATAGTTCCTTGACAGGCAGCATGGATAATGGGGAAAATGTAGGCCCCAATGACAAATATCTTCATTCAATTACATCCCAGCTGTGTGACCCTAGACAAGTAATTTAATGTCCTTGAGCCTCTTGATATCATAATACAACATATATTTCAGAGCTGATAAAGGTATTAAATGAGCAAATTCACGTAAAGGTGCCCATATACCCTGTTTTGCCTGGGATTGTCCACGTTTACCAATTGTGGTCCCAGTTGATTGGTTCTTTTCACTCTCAAAAATGTTCTAGTACTTATAAAATACTGTTACCAAATCAAATCAGCAAATTCTTCTAATAGTGAGCCCCTAGAATTCCTAAGGCCTAATGCCTCACTTCCCTGCCTTGCTTTTTAACAAAAGCATCGCCCAGTGACATTTGGGGCAAGTGCCTAATGCTCCTATTGTGTTGGTTTTTGTTCTGGTTTTTTTTTTTTTTTCCCTCTCAGAAATGTATGGGCAAAGAGGGCCTGCTTTCAAAGACTTCCTGATTCTCAGCAATAAATCAGGCAAATCACCTGATTCATCATTCCCCTTTCCACCTCTGTGCATACCCAGGTGGAAGTAGATCAGAAGGAGAGAAAGTCAGAGATAAGTTGGGAAAGAAAAAAGTCGTGTGTGTGTGTGTGTGTGTGTGTGTGTGTGTGTGTGTGTCTGTGTCTGTGTGCACCCTGGTCATGTCTTTCCCTGTGATCTGAGAGAGAGAGAGAGAGAGAGAGAGAGCTTGTATGTGTGCTTGTGTCCATGCATAAAAGGATAGCTTGTATAACTCGTTCCCGCCCTTCAGCCTCACAGCGGGATCCTCCAGGGTTGTGGCTGTGGCTGTGGCTGGGGTGGGAGGTCAGGAGGGCTTCAGGTTCATGAGTGATGATTCCAGTTTCTATTTCTGGCTTGTCTTGGCAGATTTATCTGGGTGAAGTCCCTCTGGGAAGGATTTTGGCTTCCATATATTTGCCTAAATCCCTGAGGGAGAGAATTCCTCTTAGCAGCTTACACACCATCTTGTTTAATTTTTTTGGCCAAACTTCACTCTTTAAGGTAAGTTCTTGCCTCTGGTAACTGTCACGAGGTGACATACGGTGACTCATTGTAATTATGAACTCCTGCTATTTTCATGATGTTCTGTTTATTTTAGAATACGCTCTCTGATTTATTCTGTGAGTCTCCTGGCACAAACCCTGGCCCTCAGAATGAATCAACATCTTCTTTAATGATGTTCCACAGTGTTTAATTTTCACAGCCTCTCAGTGTTGGAAGGAACCTTAAGGATTATCTGGTGACCAGACAGAGGCCTCAAGATGTTTTCAAACCAGAAAAGAACAGCATGTTCTCCTGCTGCAATGCTGCTTCAGCTGGCCTGTGCTTTCCCCCCGAATCTGCCCTGGCTCCTCAAAGCCTCACATGCCCACTCTTTGGGGCCAATTTATTCGCAGCTGAGTGGTGTCCAGCAAGACCCTTGCCTTCAAGCACGTCTTGCTCCTTCCTACCCCCTCCACAGAACCTTTTCTGAGGGCTCCTGTCATTAAAACAAAGAGGCAGTACGATGTGGTGCTTATGAGCACAGATTCTGGGGCCAGACCGGCAGAATTTAAAGTCAACTATGCGTTGCTATCATTATTGGCCTGTTTGGGGGGCTCAGTCTAATAACAGGTTCATTTGTTTGGCCCACTCTGCCCCATCTAGCTGTTGGGAAGACAGCACCCAGAGCTGGCATGAAATAGTTGATGATCACTATTAACTGTTAACGTTCACACTTTATTATCTCACTTGCTTATGAGAAACCTTGACCCAAAGAGCGCTGTGGTCTGAATGCTGTGTCCCCCAGAATTCATGCGTTAACACCCTAACCCCCAAGATGATGGTATTAGGAGGTGGAGCCTTCGGGAGGGGATGAGGTCCTGAGGGTGCAGCCGTCATAATGGGATCAGTTATCTTACACAAGAGGCTCCAGAGAGCTTGCTTGACTCTTCCATCATGTGAGGACCCAGCAAGAAGATGCCATCTAGCAACCAGAAAGCAAGCCTTCACCAGAACTTGACCATGTAGGCACCCTGATCTTGGACTTCCAATGTCGACAGCTGTGACAAATAAGTTTCTGTTGTTGATAAGCCACTCAGTCTGATATTTTGTTCTAACAGCTTGGATGGACTAAAACAAAGAGGCTAAGTGATTTTGCTCAAGGTCACACAGCTAGGAAGTGGCATAACTAGTAATCCAATCCAGGCTGTCTGACTCCAAAGTTCAAGTATTTAAGAGATCCATACATTAACAGTCAAGTATGTTTTCATTTCCTAGAGAGGCTATCCAAAGGAATGAATTTATAATGGTCAAATATTCACAGAGTCATTGCAGGGAGATTGTACTGGGCCAGCTTAAATATACCACATACCAACTCAAATATAATACATCGTCTCCAGCTACATCTGTAGGGTGTTCTGTTCTCTTGGAATTCTCTAGTGGCTCCCATTTCTTTCTATCTAAATCCTATTTGTTCTTGTGGATTTAGCTCAAATCCCACCCAGAAAGCCTGCCTGGAGTTCATGAGCCCCTGCTCTCCTCCTCACCCCCTGCTTGCATTCTTGTCTTACACCTCCATCTAGTTTCTGGTCTGGTTTCCCTAAGTAGATTGTGGCATATGTCATGGGTCAGATATGTTTTATTTTCGTGGATCCTAGCACAGGGCTAGGTACCCAACATGTTTTCAGTAGATACATATTTATTAAGGCTTATCTTTAAAAAACAAGGAAAAAAACTGGTTAGGTCTGAGACAAGAGAGTTAATGAACAAAGACTTGAATAAAAATTAAGAATGTGGCTCATAGCACTCTGAGCCTTTTGGTAAGCTTGAAATTTCCCTGTATCATCTGACATGCCATTATTTTTGTCTTAATTTCTCTCCTTTCTGTAGAGGGCTGTGTTTGTCTCATAGAATAGAAGATAAATTTATGTTGCATAGATTCCACCCCTAATCAGTAATTTTTATTCACTGACACCTTCCATTGAAGGGGATTAAAGATCTTTGCCAAAATTAGCCTACAGACGTCATGGTGCCATCACTGTCAGAACTGGAAGGGCCCTTGTAACTCACAGTGGCCCATCTCCTTTTACCAGTGAGGGTATTGAGGGGAAGGGACCTGCTAGAGATGACACGGTGTATTCATTTGGTCACACAATTATTATTCAGTCAGCAAATATTTATCAAATTCCTACTGTGTGTCTTGTGTGGTGCTGGATGCTGGGGATACAACAGCGAGCAAGAGAGACATGGTGCCTGCCCTCATAGAGCTTACAGTCCGATGGGAGAACAGAAGCCTAAAGATTCTAACTTTGAAGGGGATGACCTGAGCCAGGGGCCTGTGCCCCTGATTGTGGGGGGGGTCTACTTAGAAGAGATGCCATCCTCTAGCTCCCTTTCCCCCGGGTCCCGAGTCTCACGGCCTTGCTTTGATGCAGCTTCCTCTAACATCTTTTGATCAAAATCTTAACTGCCATCACACCATATTACTTTAAAAATTGTTGCTAAGATAGGGGCACTTGTACCCCAATGTTTCTAGCAGCACTCTCAACAATAGCCAAATGATGGAAAGAGCCTAAATGTCCATCAACCGATGAGTGGATAAAGAAATTGTGGTTTATATACACAATGGAGTACCACGTGGCAATGAGAAAGAATGAAATATGGCCCTTTGTAGCAACGTGCATGGAACTGGAGAGTGTGATGCTAAGTGAAATAAGCCATACAGAGAAAGACAGATACCATGTGTTCACTCTTATGTGGATCCTGAGAAACTTAACAGGAACCCATGGGGGAGGGGAAGGAGAAAAAAAAAAGAGGTTAGAGTGGGAGAGAGCCAAACCATAAGAGACTCTTAAAAACTGAGAACAAACTGAGGGCTGATGGGGGGTGGGAGGGAGGGGAGGGTGGGTGATGAGTATTGAGGAGGGCACCTGTTGGGATGAGCACTGGGTGTTGTGTGGAAACCAATTTGACAATAAATTTCATATATTAAAAAAAATTGTTGCCAAGACACCCCTCTTGGAAAACACGCACCTCCTCCTCCACTAGTGGCAGTTCTCTAGGAGAAGGACGGAGCATTAGGCAAGTACAATATGGCACAGGGGCTCTGGGAGCATAGAAGAGAACACCTACCCTTGTCCGGGAGTTCAGGAAAGGCCTACAGAGGTGTTGGCTGAAACCCGAGGTTGAGTAGAAGCTAGGAGATGAAAGGGGGCAGGGAGAAGGATGGAGAAGTGCTTTGGGCAGAGGGAACAACTTCTCTAAAAGGTTCAGAAGTGAAACTGGTAAAACTTGAGCCTAGAACCAAAGAGTGGAAGAGTGAGAAACGATTTAGCTCCTTTTCCCGCATGGCCGCCATTTTGTAGGAAAGGAAAATAAAACCTGAGGACAGGTTAATTAAGTCCTGGGTCTCTGTGTGTTGCCCCTCTTTTGGCATCTCCGCTACAGAAAACTGTATGCCTTCGACTAAATTGAGAGGGTTCTTAGATATCACCGGGTCCACTTTTTTTTCCTGTTATCAGTGTAAGAGAGGGGAAGAGGCTTTCAAGGAACAAGAGGGCTTGGGCTAGCACTTGGTCTTTTGACTGTCAGCCAGGGCCCTTGCCACCATTTTGTGCTGGAGATCCACCTCTACCTCATGCTACCCCGGGGGAATTCCTCCGGGAAGGGAGCATTGAACCACTAGGCTGGTTTTGGATGAACACAGTTCTCAGTGGCTTCAGGGCTCAGAAATGTGGCATCTTCTGAAAGTGCCCCAAGTGTCAGGGTTCAGAGAGTTACCAAAGTCGGGAATAGTTTCACTTTGTTCCTAGTGCGGTACTGAGTTGCAGGTAACAACAAAATATTAACAAAGCCAATGCTTTTTTTTAAAATAGATATTTGGGTATGTGGCTGGGATTAGTGAATTGTTTTAGCTGGGTAAAATTGAGACCTTATGTGAAGACAGGAGGTGAGCTAGATGACCTCTAAAAATTGCCTTTCAGGGGCACCCGGCCGGCTCAGTCATTAGAGCACGCGACTCTGGGCCTTGGGGTCGTGAGTCTGAGCCCAATGTTGGGGGCAGAGTTTACTCTGAAAATAAATAAAATCTTTAAAAAATTAAAAAATAAATAAAAAATAAAGATTTCTTCTCAGCTTGTGAATTTCTTTTCTATATTTCTGTACCTAGTGCCATGCATTAATAATTCTGAGTCGATTAACAGGCAAGAAATTGGAAATTTAGGACCTGAACCCCTCTTCCTTATATGTTTCATCTACAGACCAAAAATGTCACTAAAGCATTAACTACCTTTGTGGTGAGTGCCAGCGTTTCACATACATCAATTCAAAACTTGGCTGACCCAGTGGTTATTTCTCTGCAGCATGTTGGAGGAAACCAGGTAACATACCCATTTTCACCTCGGAATAGAAAGGCCTCAGAACCCCTCGTGAATTTCTTGTTAAACATAATTGGCTACTTAACATATGTGATTCTAAGACTCAATGAAGATCGTCCCATTCCAGGTAGTAGAGATGTGTTGTAATGGAGGCCTTCTAGAAATAATGCCATAGCTTCAGGGGATAACTAAGTAATGGAGGCCTTCTAGAAATAATGCCATAGCTTCAGGGGATAACTAAGTAATGGTGGGCTCCTAGCACTATGACAGATCGGCACAGAGGACTGACTAGGGCGGGTGGGTCTTTCAGTTGTCCCATCACACTAACTGATATTTAATTCCATTTGTTTTTTTTTGTTTTTTTTTTTTTTTTAATTTTTTTTTCAACGTTTATTTATTTTTGGGACAGAGAGAGACAGAGCATGAACGGGGGAGGGGCAGAGAGAGAGGGAGACACAGAATCGGAAACAGGCTCCAGGCTCTGAGCCATCAGCCCAGAGCCCGACGCGGGGCTCGAACTCCCGGACCGCGAGATCGTGACCTGGCTGAAGTCGGACGCTTAACCGACTGCGCCACCCAGGCGCCCCAAATTCCATTTGTTTTTGAGTGAGGCAAGCAATTTAAAATAATTGGACATTTTTATCCTTTTGAATTGCCATGGAGAGCATCAAAATATGTATTAATTATCACCAAAGGATTAAAGCCATAGTCATATGGCATAACATACGGTATATATTACTAAACGATCAAATTTAGCTGTAGTATAAGAATGAACTACTATTCCATTCTTTGATGTTAATGTATGTCCAGTGTGAAGTCTTAATAGTTTCCTTTATTCCCAATCTAGAAGACCATATGGCACAGCATATTTTTCACAGGTCTTAATTCTAGAGGGGAAGAAGGAAGAGTGGGAGAGGGAAGTAATAAAAAACAGATACCAAATGGAACATGTTAGATGGGTAAGAGCTCTCAATTCCAGCAGGGGCCCCAGCTCTCCAGGCATCCACCAATAACCAATTTCTCATTGTCTCCAGCTCCCTGGACATTCTAGGAGCTGGTGAGGCCCCAGCAATGCCCGCTGGGTCTAATAAGCATGCAGCTCAACTTGGTATCCATAAGGCTTGATCTCAGCTGTGAGCTCCAAATTCCAAAGTCCCATCAGGAACACCTACCCCACATCAGACCTGCACTGATCATCCAGAGGCTCCTCCTGGGTCTTGCACCAGGAGAGTGTGACAAATTCCTGTGTTACTATATATGTATATGAATATATATATATATATATATATATATATATATGTGTGTGTGTGTGTGTGTGTATTGTGTGTGTGTACATGTTTAGTTTTACTGTAACAAAGCCACTTGTACACTTTTAACAAATTGAGCATCATCGTTCCTTTCCAGTGAAACAAAAAGAAAATTTAAACATAAATAGAAACAAAATTACAATAACGCGTGTCAATTCCAAATATGATCCTACAGGTTCTGCTGATTCTCCCATTGAGTGGCTGGGCTCAAGTCATTATTAGGAGAGAATGTCATTTTATCAAAGTGTCATCTTCAACTGCAAGGATGTCCATTAAACATCACAGCCAAACGTGCCAGAGGAGAAGCTATGTTGTCAGAATGCCCACTTACGCCACCCAAACATCTCAAACCCAACCCTTGGCTGACCTTCTATTTAAAAAAAAAATTCTTGATTTTGAGAGATAGAGCATGAGCAGGGAAGGGGAAGAGAGAGAGAGGGAGAGAGAGAATCCCAAGCAGGCTCTGCGCTGTCAGTGCAGAGCCCAACACAGGGCTCGATCTCACGAACCATGAGATCACAACCTCAGCCGAAATCAAGAGTCGGACGCTTAACTGACTGAGCCAGCCAGGCGCCCCTGCTGACTTTCTATAACCCCATTTTTAAAAGGTTGTTTGTTTGTTTGTTTGTTTGTTTTAAACAAGAGAAAGTGGACAGGTACACGTGGGTAATGCTAACTGTTCATATTCCCATAGGAACACTGTAATCTCTGAGCCCAATATACAGAGAAAGTAGGGAAAAAAGCTAGAATTATATGTCCTCCTACACAGGGGCTAGCACCCTCCAGACTCCAGCGGAACTAGGGGGGCAGAAAGTTTTTTCTGTTTTCCCACAGAGCACGGTGGTGTTGACTCCATCAAGTTTTGTTGAGACGGGAAGGGATAAAAGTTCATTTGGAACAGAAAGGGCTAGAGATTATTTTCCCACTGTATGATGCTCAGGTATTCCCCCCCACACACACAATAAGTTGAGAACCATGATATAAAAGGGGAGAAAAGAGGCTTCAAAAAACAGGGTGAAGGAGCTGAAGAGGAGGGGGAAAAGAAAGAGAGCTACTTGCTCTCAGGGACGAGGAAATTTCAAAAGAAAGGTTGGAATCCATGTGTATTCCATTAGTCAGCTTTTCCTTCCTCCTCCTCCTCTCCTTCCTCCCCCTCATTGTTCACATCTTCCTCACCTTCATCGTCACCCCCTTCATCAATATCTTCCAATCCTCCTTCATTTTCATCATCATCATCTTCTTCCTCCCCTCCTCCTCCTTCATCATCCGTTTTGGGAACGAAATAGCGCTGTCACAGATTTGGCCAATTACTGTCTTTGGTGACCCCTCCAAACTCATCTGCATCAGAATGGTCAGTAAAGCAGGTGAAGAAGCTCTCGGATGCCTCACGCTGTCTCTTCCGACTGGCTCTATCCTGTGTTTGACTGGAACATTTCATCAGATCCTCTCTGGATTTCCACTTGATTTCAGTGGACTTGGAAGAGGGAATGCCATTCTTGTCCTGATGAAGTTCTGTGGAAAGAACTTTATTTTTGAAGTAAGGGTTTTCATCACAGTAAAAATCTATTCTGTAACCTGATTGAATGTCTTCAAATTCTGTCACTTCAACTCTTGCCAGATAATGCAGCCCCCCTTCCGGGGCACCTGGGTGGCTCAGTTAAGCGTCCAACTCTTGATCTCAGCTTCAGGGCTTGATCTCCAGCTTGTGAGTTGAAGCCCCATGCTGGGTGTGAAGCCTACTTAAAAACATTAAAAAAAAAAATAATGCAGGGTCTCTTCACCCTCTTCCCCAGGCAGTGCAGACACTGTGGATGGTTGACAAATGCTGTTACCCCCAAATCTGGGATTTTGGCGACCAATTCCAACCTTTTCTGAAAAAATGGTTGGCAGAATTTGTTATATTCCTGTTGTACTTTCAAAATGTCCTCACTGGCTCATGCATAAGTCTGTCTATTTCATTTTGTACTTCATCAATATGTTCAGCTCCTTCTTGCTGCTCTTTTTTTTCCCCCCTCGGCAAGTGTTGACAAGTTGACGTCTCCTTCAGCTCAGGGGCAGGAGACAGTCTCTTTTTCTTCCTGTGAGGCGGGAGGGAAGACTGGCTTTGAGAGCCATGCTGTGAGGAAGGTCCATGAAATAAGGGCAGATGCACATCTGGAAGAAGCTCTGATTACTCCTCTTTACCAAATATTTTAAAGGGCACACACCAGACCATCGTTCGGTAACATGCCATTTTCTCACTTGTAAACCCCAAGTCACCCGGGGTTAGTCTTAAAACCAACTAGCGAATGATCTAAGTATGTGTGTCTCTACTGTTTGAAAAAAAACATGAAGAAGAAACATGTTTCTTGTGTGTAGTTGTCGTGTGGAAAGTATCACAAGGAAAGATGTTTACCTCCGATTTGTCTTTTTTTTTTTTTTTCTAGAATTATGATCAAGTTCACTGTGCGTTTTGGGACTTTGGGAGTAACGGTAAGTATTTTTCTTAGCAAGCTTTGTCTTCGGCTCTCAGTGAGACTTTGCCCCTGACCATTTTTCTAGTTGGCCGTTGGATGACTTGGAACCGTGCTGTCTTACTAGACCCACAGAGAACTCTGACAGACCAAGATACGAATATCAGTTTCACACCTAGTTAGGGCATGGGAGGTTAAAAAAAGAAGCCCTTTCTTCTTGATAAGAGACTTATTTGGGGGATTAGAAAAAAATCATATAGCTCGGGAATAAGGAAAATTGAAAGACCGGGTGCAGAGTGGCCTTGAGCTGTTTGAAGCAAGTTGAGAAACGAACACCTGGCTTTTCATCTGTGTTTTCCCATGGAGATTTGCAACATCTACTATCTTCTTTATTCCCCTCATCTCTTCTAGACTGACTGTGTGACCTTGGGTAGTCCATTGACTCTCTTGGGGCCCCAATCTTTTTATCTTTTCATTGAGGGGGTAAGACTTCCTGGGGGGTCTCAAATGGCCCTTCCTGTTTGGCTAGGTATGAGTCGTTGGGGACAGTAAGAGAAGGAATTGGGCTTGGGGATTGCCAAAGGGGCTCTTCCTAGGCTTGCCTTCTCCCTTGGAATCTCCAGGGATATTGCCAAGTCTCAAAGTATTCCCACCCAGAATCCATTTTCCCTGAAATGCCAAGAATGACTATGTGCCCCTCTGCCTGGGAACTTTTCCCTTTTCAGTCTCCCTGAAATTCTGGAAGAAAAAGGAAATTCTCCTCCGGCTTGACTCCCTGGGATGTGGGACTACCAGTCCTTTCCTACAATAGGGATAGCATGTCCTTTCCTGGTCTTCTCCAAGTCTCCCAGGATAAGATTCTTGTAGAATGATGAGCCTTGACCCCCACAGCCTCAGTAAGTTAATCCGCATGCTCACCAATGCCAGTTGCCAGACTTCTCCCGGGTCACCCTTTGCCCCCCCACCCTCTGTCCATGGATCCAGAACCTCTGGAACCTATGGAGTTATCCTGGATGGACAAATTTTAATGACACTTAGCTGCCTATTTTATGATAACCTCTCTGGTCTAGTGCTACACTGGACGTTTTACTCTAGATCTGGCCTAGTATCTGAGATCTACAGGTTATGGAGGTGCGAGGGTTGGTTTTAAAAACCCTAAATAAGCTCAGGAGTGAGAAACTAGGCAAGTGTCAAGTAAACCAGAGACTCTAATTGGCCCTGAGGAGTGACAGACCATGATCTGGCTTGAACTGGTTGTTTCAGATGTCTATTCTGGGGCCACCAAGCAGGCCGAAATGTCAGCCCATATTCCATAGCTCATGTCCTTCAGAAAGTTCTAGATCTACCTGTTTTCTATTTGTGCTACTTAAGAAAACAGTTCTTACTCTGTCACTCCAGCATGGTGGCATAACTGTTGTTCGTGATTAGAGTCTGTCCTCATCTCGGGCAGGAATCCGTAGAAGTTCCTGTGCCAGAACTGGAAGTGAGAGCCAAAGGGGGTATGCCATGCATGAAGTTCCCAAAAAGTCAATTTCACCTATTAGACTTAATTTCATTTCAATGTTCAACTATACCTCTATCTTATTCTCTTAACAAAGAATACTAATTATAACACATGCTCAGAAGGTGCCCATAATGAAAAGTTAAACATTTCTGAGAAAAACAAAATTGCTTTGAAATTCCCTTCTGTCTCCTGCAGATGGGCAAGGTGGATGGAACTCGTCAGGCTGTAAAGTAAAGGAAACAGACGTAAATCACACAATCTGTCAGTGTGACCACCTCACCCATTTTGGAGTCTTAATGGTGAGTTGTCTCTTAATCGCTCCTTGATAGAATTTGGACAACTTTTATTAGATTACAGACCAGAAATATATGTGTGAACTCTTATGGAAAAGTGGCATGCAAGGGGGAGAAAGCCCCCTCTCCGTCCATCCGAAGTAAGGCAGATTGAAATAAATATTTATTTTTTCTCCTTGTAAAAGTAATGTCTGCTTCTCAAAATTCAAACATGACAGAAAAGGTCCCAATAATCCCCCTCCCAAGAGATCACCACCTTTTTTTAAAGTTTATTTATTTATTTTTTGGGGGGAGGGGAGGGCAGGTGGGGGGAGAGAGAGACAGAGAGACACAGAGACACAGAGACAGAGACAGAGAATCCCAAGTAGGCTCTGTGCTGTCAGCATGGAGCTGGACACGGGGCTTTATCTCATGATATGAGATCATGACCTGAACTAAAATCAGGAGCCAGATGCTTAAAAACTGACTGAGCCATTAGGCACCCCAAGATCACCACCTTCAACACCTTTATATGCCTTCTTTCACATTCCTTTCCTATGTGTATATTAACACGTTGTTATTTTATAAAAATGGGATCAGAGTATTCACCCTCTTTTTGCCACTGGCCTTGCACTAAACAATACAATGGGACACCTTTCGGGCAAATACATGTCCATCTACTTCAATTTTCACAACATCTTTATAGAATTCTCTTGTGTGGATTTAACACAGTGAATGTAACCGGTCCCCAATAGACAGGCGTTTTAGTTGTTGCTGTTTTCCTCCATCATGAGCAATGCTGTAAGACACATTTTTACTCATTTTATCTTCTAACACTGGTGTAACTATTTCTGTAGGATAGATTGATGGCAGTAGAATTGCTGGGTCAAAGGGTATCGTCATTAAAATTTTTAATTGTCAGGCTGCAAGAACAGTACAAGAGCTATCTGATCAATTCACATATTCGGGCTTAGAGCCTCGTTAGTTAGTTAACTCTATCATCTCTTTAGTTCCTTTGGCCCTCCCTAACATCAGGACTTGCTGAGGTTTCCTCCAAAATGACTCTCAAAGGGGCGTCTGGGTGGCTCAGTTGGCATGCCACTCTTGATCTTGGGCTTGTGAGTTTGAGCCCCATGGTGCACGTAGAGTTTACTTAAAAAAAAAAAAGGAAGGAAGGAAGACGATGGCTCTAAAATGTATTTCTTCTTCTCGACCCCTTTCTGAGTACTTTCTTAGTTTTCTTGACTTACTTTATTATATATATGATATACTGTTATCTAAATGTGTTGTGCACGAGTTGTTTCTCCTACTAATGGTAGGCTCCTTGAGGGCCGAGTGTCTGTTTTATATTCCTTTTCTTTTCTTTTTTAACCATGTTTATTCAACAAAGGAGAGGCACTCCATTGATACTTACTGAATTGTAGGAATTACGTTTGAGTTCTCTCCAAGTTGGTAGGGGGTCAAAAGACCAGGGCTCACATCCCAGTTCTGTCACTAACTACCTATCTGATCTTGATCAGGTTGGTTCACTTGTTTGGACCTCAGATTTGTCTTCTGAAACGTGAAAGGTGGGAGTAGACCGAGATTTCTTAACCTTGGCACTAATGATATTCTGAACCAAAGAATTCCTTACTGTGGGGACTGTTCTCTGCATTGCAGGATGTTGGGCAACATCCCTGGCCTCTGCCCACTAGATGCCAGTAGTAGCACCTTCCCCAGTTATGGCAACCAAAAATGTTTCCAGACATTGCCAATGTCCCTGGGAGAAGGGCAATATCGCTTCCGGTTGGGAACTAGCGGGGGGACCAGCGCTTCTTAACCTTTTATAATTCATAAATCTCTATAAGTATCTGAGGAAAACTGCGGACCTTGTGTCCAGAACAAGGCACACACAGATTCCTATGACTCTGCTTGCCATTTCAGGTTTCCTATGGTCCTCAGGTTAAGACATTTCTGGATTATGTGATTCCTAAAGCCCATTTTGTTTCTTAAGTTCATGAAAGTTATTTAAAGTCTAAAGAAAAGGAACATTTTTTAATGTTCTGTGTAGTGTTTGGGGACGCTTAGTTCAAATAATGATTCACTTTGCATCCCAAATTCACCTCTATTAGTTTGGTTATATTTTAAGTGTGGAACATGTTAATGACAGTAAAACCAAGGACTAAATGTTCTTCCAGTGCTGTTGATGACTCTTCATGACCTGTACAGAGTAAGTTGCACTAGGCATACTCAAAAAAACAACGTACAGTCTTATCGTATACCCATCCACGCACCCCGGTTTTGTAAGAGCTATAGCTGAGATGCTATATATCCTGAGAACCTGCCGCTAGTGATCCCTGGAAGGCTTTTACCATAAACTTGCTCTGTAAAATGTATCAAATACAACATATTGCATTTCCTAGGATTTATCCAGGTCTGCAGTGGATGCAGTGAATGAACGGATATTAGTGCTTATAACATACATTGGATGTGGAATCTCCTCCATTTTCCTGGGAGTTGCAATGGTGACATACATAGCTTTTCAGTAAGTTGATAAAGTCCTGCTCTGAGTAGGTTTAATTTGGTTTGATGAATGCTGTTGTCACTGTAACCATGTTAATTTCGTAAAATGTTCCTATTCATCACAATAAGAAGAGGTCAAATCCATTAGATTATGAAGTGCATAGATGAAAAACTAACAACCCAGGCTCCTCTAAAGGGGGGGGGGGGTTGTAATTGGATTTTTAAAAAGCAATACAAAAACACTAAGCATAAAAGGAAAAGTTGATAAATTGGACTTCATTGAATTTAAGAACTTCTTTTATCAAAAGACACCATTGAGGTGCCTGGGTGGCTCAGTTGGTTAAGCGTCCGACTTCGGCTCAGGTCATGATCTCATGTGTCATGGGTTTGAGCACCATATGGGGCTCTGGTGCTGACAGCTCAGGGCCTGGAGCCTGCTTCAGATTCCGTGTCTCTCTCTTTCTCTTTCTCTCTCTCTCTCTGCCCCTCCCCGACTCACACTCTGTCTCTCTCTCTCTCTCTCTCTCTCTCTCTCAAAAATAAACATTAAAAAAGTTTTTTTTAAAAAAGACACTATTAAGATAGTGAAAAGGCAAACCGCAAATTGGGAGAAGATATTTACAATGCATATTGTAATGCATATATCTGACAAAGGACTTTTTTGTAGGATGCATATGAGTGTGTGTATGTATATACACACAAACACACACACATATATATACACACACACACACACATATATATATACATATATATATATATATATATATATACATACTCCTACAGATAAAGATAGACAATACAATTAAAAGTAGGCAAAGGTGGCACAAAAACAGACACTCAGATCAATGGAACAGAATAGAGAACCCAGAAATGGACCCACAAACGTATGGCCAACTAATCTTTGACAAAGCAAGAAAGAATATCCAATGGAATAGAGACAGCCTCTTCAGCAAGTGGTGCTGAGAAAACTGGACAGCGACATGCAGAAGAATGAACCTGGACCACTTTCTTACACCAGACACAAAAATAAACTCAAAATGGATGAAAGACCGAAACATAAGACAGGAAGCCATCAAAATCCTCAAGGAGAAAGCAGGCAAAAACCTCTTTGATCTTGGCCGCAGCAACTTCTTACTCAACACGTCTCCAGAGGCGAGGGAAACAAACACAAAAATGAACTATTGGGACCTCATCAAAACAAAAAGCTTCTGCACAGCAAAGGAGACAATCAGTAAAACTAAAAGGCAACTGACGGAATGGGAGAAGATATTTGCAAATGACATATCAGATAAAGGGTTAGTATCCAAAATCTCTAAAGAACGTATCAAACTCAACACCCAGAAAACAAATAATCCAGTGAAGAAATGGGAAAAAGACATGAATAGACACTTCTCCAAAGACATCCAGATGGCCAACCGACACATGAAAAAATGCTCAGCATCACTCATCATCAGGGAGATACAAATCAAAACCACAATGAGATACCACCTCACACCTCTCAGAATGGCTAACATTAACAACTCAGGCAACCACAGATGTTGGTGAGGGTGCGGGGAAAGAGGATTTCTTTTGCATTGTTGGTGGGAATGCAAGCTGGTGCGGCCACTCCTGAAAACAGGATTGAGGTTCCTCAAAAAACTAAAAATAGAACTACCTTGTGACCCAGTAATTGCACTACTAGGTATTTATCCACGGGATACAGGTGTGCTATTTTGAAGGGGCACAGGCACCCCCATGTTTATAGCAGCACGATCGACAATAGCCAAAGTATGGAAGGGGCCCAAATGTCCATCGATGGATGAATGGAAAAATAACATGTAGTATATATATATGTATACACACACACACACACACACACACACAATGGAGTATTACTCAGCGATCAAAAAGAATGAAATCTTGCCATTTGCAACTATGCGGGTGGAACTAGAGGGTATCATGGTAAGCAAAATTAATTAGAGAAAGACAAATATCATATGACTTCACTCATATGAGGACTTTAAGAGACAAAACAGATGAACATAAGGGAAGGGAAACAAAAATAATATAAAAACAGGGAGGGAGACAAAACAGAAGAGACTCATAAATATGGAGAACAGAGGGTTACTGGAGGGATTGTGGGAGGGGAGATGGGCTAAATGGGTAAGGGGCATTAAGGAATCTACTCCTGAAATCATTGTTGCACTATGTGCTAACTAACTTGGATGTAAATTTAAAAAATAAAATAAATAAAATAATAAAAATAAATAAAAATTAAAAAATGAAGTACAAATGTTTAATTTAAAAAAGTAGGCAAAGGACTTGAGCAGGCACCTCACAAAAGAGGATATCCATGTGTAACCCTAACCTTTACTCATATGGCTAATAGCCATGTGACAAGGTTCTCAACATCATTATTCATCAGTGAAGTGCTAATTAAAACCACAGTTATATTTCTGTGTACCTACCAGAATAGCTAAAATTAAAAATACTGGCAAGAGCAAGTGCCCAAAAGGGCGTGGAACAGCTGGAACTCTTTTCTAAAAATTTTAAAAGTGTTTATTTATTTTGAGAGGGTGAGACACAGTGAGAGAGAAAGAGAGAGAGTGTGCACAAACCAGGGAGGGGCAGAGAGAGGGAGAGAGAGAATTCCAGGCAGGCTCTGCACTCCACGGGGCTTGATCCCACGAACCATGAAATCATGACCTGAGCTGAAATCAAGAGTCGGACTTAACCAACCGAGCCACCCAAGCGCCCCTCAAATGGAACTCTTATACGTTACTGGTAGGGATGCAAAATGGCACAGATGCTTTAGAAAATTCTTTGGCGATACGTACTGGAGATGAATATATATCTAGCTGTTGACCCGGAAACTTTACTATTGGAGCGAAATGTGGACATGTGTCCACCAAAGGATATACACAAGAATATTCACAGCAGCTTCATTCATAGTGGCCCCAAATTGGAAACAACCCCAATGTACATTAACAGTTGACTGGATGAATAAATTGTGGTATGCTCATAAAACGGAATGCTTCACAGCAGTACAAAAAGAATGAACTGCTTCTGAACAATACAACATAATATCAAACGCTCATAGACACAGAGTTGGGCCAAAAGGAAGCCAGAAAAAAAGGAAAGCATACTGCATGGTTCCATTTACATGAAGTACTAAGTACAGGCCCAACTAAACCTGTGGGGACAAAAGCTAAAATATTGGTTACTTCTACTGTATGTGTCGGGGGGAGGTGGGGGTTGTTATTGAATGGGAGAAGGAACGAAGGAGCCTTCTGAGATTTGAAAATATTCTACCTCTAGCGTAGATGTTTGCAAATGACATATCTGATAAAGGGTTAGTATCTAAAATATATAAAAAACTGGGGCACTGACTGGCTCAGTCGGAAGAGTGTGTGACTCCTGATCTCAGGGTCGTGAGTTCGAGGCTCACGTTGGGTGTAGAGATTACTAAAAAATAAATAAATAAACTTCTAAAACGTGTACAATACAATGGTTTAAACAATATGTAAGCAAACTGATACAACTGACTACCCCCCCAAAACAAATAATTCGATTAAAAATGGGCCGAAGACATGATCAGACATTTCTCGAAAGAAGACATCCAGATGGCCAACAGACACACAAAAAGATGCTCCACATCACTCATCATCAGGGAAATGCAGATCAAAACCACAATGAGATACCACCTCACCCCTGTCAGGGTGGCTAAAATCAACAGCACAAGAGGTAACGAAGTAGATCAAGCTCTGAGTCTGCTGAAGGAGTGATGATAGAATGGTAGTATTCAGGAAACGCCTCCCTCCCCTCTCCCCAAGAGAAAAAGACAAGGAGAAAGTAAAAGAAAAGTCAAAGGGGGCTACTTAGCTGCCTGAGGTTAGTATTATTCCTGTTAGTAAAGGGCACCGGATTTAGGATACTTTGACTACCTGGAAAGAGGGTGGGGAGCTCAAAAATCCAGACGTGTAAGGTAGAACGAGCAAGTTCAACAGTCACTTCTTTTGTTCTTTCACTTATTAGGCAGATCAGATGTGGCAATGCTTGATTCAAACGAGAGACCCTACCTCACTAAACACTGTGTCTTTTCTTTTAGCAAACTTCGAAAAGATCATCCTTCCAAAATCCTGATCAACCTGTGCACAGCACTACTGATGCTAAACCTGGCATTTCTGGTCAATTCCTGGTCCGCGTCATTTCAGAAGGCGGGACTGTGCATCACAGCCGCAGGGGCGCTTCATTACTTCCTGCTCGTTTCTTTGACTTGGATGGGCCTGGAGGGGGTCCACATGTATATCTGTCTGGTCCGAGTCTTCAACATCTACGTTCCCAATTATATCCTTAAATTTTGTCTAGTTGGTTGGGGTAAGTATATCTGCCATTGGCCTTGATGTCTCTGTTTGAAGCCTTGTGCGTATTTCTAATTCAAGCTTCATCAGACGCATTATTCAGGACCAAATTCTGGTATTAGCGTCAGTAAGGGATTAAGGATTGGCTCACTGGTGTTTGGCTGTGCGTCTCTCTTTCTGCCTGTATTGCTCTATAAATTCAACTTTTAAAAAAAAATTAAGTTTATTTTCTTTGTTTTGAGAGAAAGGGAAAGAGAGAGAGAGAGAGAGAGAGAGAGAATATCCCAAGCAGGCTCTGCACTGTCAACACGAGCCCCATGCAGGGCTCGAACCCACAAACCGTGAGATCATGACCAAAACCAGAGTCAGGTGCGTAACCAACTGAGCCCCCCCCCAGGTGCCCCTAAATTCAATTTTTCACCTCTATGGTGAGGAATTGGCCCACAAATATTTATTGAGCACCTGCTGTGTACTGTGCTAAATGGAGGATCTACCGCGGTGAACCTGTCAGATTCTATCCTTCTCTCTACAGAAGTTAAAACCCAACAAATACTTACTGATGTAATAGCCAACACTTACACGTATGGTAGTACTTCTGTAGGTGGCACTTACACGTGCCAGACACTGTTCTAAGTGTTTTGCAAACTTAGTTAGCACTCCTTATATCTCTGTGAGAAAGATTTCATCATCATAACCACTTACTGGTGAGGACACTGAGGCACAAGGACGTTAGGTGATTTGCCAAAACGCACACAGCTGGTAAGTGGCAGAGCTAGGATTTAGAGCCGATATCTGGCTCCGGAGTTTGGACATGTAACCTCTGTGACCTAGCCCTGCTGTTGAAGGGACAGGGCGCTTGCAATGTGGGGAGGGGTGCGGGGTCAGACACACCCCGATTCCCCCTATACCTCCTGGCGGTCACTGCTCCTCTATGGAAAAAGCCAGGAACGGAACCCAGCATGACTATTCCCTCTTTTAAATGTTATTTAATTGGTTTGCCGCCCTGTATTTCTGACACGGTCAGGCCAGCTCCTGTCCCTTCGCTTTGCCTATTCAAACCAGAGTTTGACTTCAGAGAATGTGTTGGATACACAGAAGATGTATATTAAGTGGGATGCCTCGGATCCATGTGAGGATAGATTTTATCTTCCGCCGCCCTTGTAAAGACAATAGCTTCCCAATTAGCTACTCATGCTTTTAATGAGCTCATGAACGTAGCACACACACTTTCATTGGATACACAGTGCTATTATCCATGCTAATGTCGGGGGGCAGAGACAGGCAAATATTAAGCAAAGCATCATCTACGATTGTTTTAGTACATGTTAGAGTCCATCAGGAACGTGGAGCTAAAAGCAGTCAGAATACTCCTCCTGTGCCTGGAAGTCTTCATCTCAAGTCAACCAAGGGATTGAAAACTGATATGGAAGGGGCTTCATGGATAACCCCCCACGCGGATAACCCACAGATGGCTAACAGTAAACGGGCTGTAGAAAGCACTCGGTCCCGGCTTTTCTTCTCTCTCGTCGTCATCGTCAGCTTCCTTTTCAGCCCCTTCCTGCTTCACCTGCTCCTTAAGTGTTGCTCTCCAGAGCTCACTTCTCTCTCCGATCTTCTCGGCCCACACACACTTGCTGGTGTACCGGGAGAGGCAGGAAAGGCTAAATAAGACTCGGTACTTGGAGGCAGGATACATTTCGGGAGCGTCAAGTACACACCCAAGCCAAGGCCACGGCCTGACTGGCTCGACCCGTCAAGGTGCTAGAAGCTGCTTCCAGATTCAGCTGATCACTTACATAGACGGTGGACGGAAGAGTAGCTAAAGGTGCCAGCTCCCAAGGCCTCGTCCCGCTCGCTATGAAAGAAGGACAAAAGGGAACAGATGGCTACCACACGAGTTGAGGGATTCCCTGTCGCTGAAGAGCCAGCTCTGAGCTGAGGCTATGCGGTTCTATATCCTGCAGCTCTGTTCTGAGGGGGCAGGGCGCAAAGCCCCACACCTCCTCCGAACCTGGGAGGGATGAGAAAATGTTTCGTGACAGACCCCACTCAGGAGATAGGCGGGTAGGGGATGGCCTCAGAGCACCTCCTCACAGGCCTGCGCCTGCGGTCTTCTCAAAGTTGTGCGGGCTCACGGGGTGTGCCGCCCAGATTCAGATCGGCTTCCTGCTCTGCAACCTGTTGACAAGGTTTTACTCCTGTATTTAAATCCCTGTCCAAGGCAGCAGATCGGTCCACATTTGTTAACAACCAGTCAGGATCTATTTGTTTGTTAATCGGTAATTTATTAACTTGTTAATTACCGAAATGTAAACACAGCTTGGGGACCACCTCCCAACTTCCATCGTGAGCGTGAGAGCTCCCTCCATCCCTCCTTTCTGGCCTCTCACAGATTAAAAACATTTTTTTAATTGCAGTATAGCGGACACTCAATGTCCCATGAGTTTCAGGTGTACAACCTAGTGATCGGACGAGTCTACGCCGTGCCTTCCAGCCCTGTGACTTATTCATCCCATAACCGGAAGCCTGTTCTTCCTCCTCTCCTTCCCCCAAGTTGCTCATCCCCCATTCTATCCCCCCGCCCTGGCAACCATTAGTTTGTTCCTCGTATTTACGGGTCTGTTCCTGTGGGGTTTTTTCCCCAACAGGTGTTTTTGTAAATATCTACATCATGCTAGGCATTGCGCTGTGTGATACACCGATCAAAAGGGACTGTCCCATTTCTCACAGAATCGGACAGTGGAGGGTTTTTCAAGATGCCTACTTAGCACTCTGGGGTTTCGAACAGCCTTGCAAAGTATCTCACAAAAACCCCTAAAATGTGTGCAGGTGTAATGCTCTTAGTTTAGGAGAAATACATTGTTAGAAATAAAGAGATCATTTAAATTTTGCAAATGTACCTGAAATTGAATTTTTCGATCCTGTGTCTACACTCGAGTCACGTTTGACCACTTTGACTGAACTGATTGCTTTATTATAGTCTGGCCGAATTGACTGGTCGTTAACTGGTCGATCTAGTCAAAATGTCAAATAGTAACGAGTGTGGAAACAGCTCCCCTGTCAGAAAGCACCGAAGGCTGCAGCTGATTGCTTGCACCCTTCCTCCAAGGTGACCTAGACAAAAAGGTCCCGGGAAGTCAGGGGCTCTATGGAAAAGGAGAAAAAATCGGCAGCCCATCATCTGAGAAGAAGTGCTCGATATGAACCTGCATTCCGAACTAGATACTTCTATTGCCAAGTTGATTTTTTGGCGCTTGAGCTATTTTTAATAACCAGTGGGCGTTGTATTGGAGCCTTTGGCATGCTGTTTAGTTTAGCAGATTGGAGAACTCCTAGAAATGTTTAACTTGGAAGACTTCACAAACATTTTGCAAACAATGGTATTTTGATGCCCGCACATCTGTGGCTCATTTAAACAGTGTCTTGGTGTATCAGGGCCCACAGTCCATGATCAGGACCGCTCCTTGCTTCCTAATGGAATGCCTTTGGCTTGCTTCCCCACTCTAGGAATCCCAGGGATCATGGTGGCGATCACACTCAGTGTGAAAAAAGATCTATACGGAACCCTAAGCTCAGTGACTCCATTGTAAGTACCAGGCGATGATGCTCTTGTCCGTCAGGGTGTGCGGGGAGGTGTTCTGACCTTCGGCTCAGTCTTGATGCTGGCTTCAGTGCGGGGTGGGGGGGGCGGGGGACTCAGCCTCAGCCTTTTTGGCTTAAACTCAGTTATGGGCTCACTCCTATAATGGCTAGGTGCCTGCTCTCTGTGTGACCTCCGGCAACTTACTTTACCTCTTCCTTCCATTTCCTCCACTGGAAAATGGGAACAATAATGTTTGCTGTCAGTGTAGCGTGCAAATTAAGATGACATCATGTATGTAAAGTGCTCAGCATGGGGCCTGTTCCACAGTAAGGGCTACTTAACCGGCAGCAATTATATATTATATAATTATATATATTATATATATATAATATATATATAAATATATATATTATATATATTAGAAAGCTCACAGAACTTGGAAGGAGTTATCGTGGCCACTGTAAGGAAATTTTCCACCTTTCCACAAAGGCCTCCCCTGAAAGACACTCCACTGCTTTCCTTTGTAAATTGGCTCAGATTTGTTGTCCTGTTTTTCTTTTCTTCTTTTCTCTTTTTTTTTAAATATTTAATTAATTAATTATTTATTTATCTATTATTTATTTTGAGTACCGTAGACCCACTACATTACATTAGTTTCAGGTGTACAGCTTAGTGATTTGATGAGTCTATACATCATGCTGTGTTCATCATCTTTTGTTTTCTTCTTACTGTATCAGCCCAGTCTCTTTGATGCTCTCATCCACAGCCCCAAGAAGGTAGCCATTTACGTTTCCAGAACCTTCTTTTATAGGCACATAGCTAGTTACCATGTGGTTCTTTAGACTGCACGATTTCATTTCATGCTTCTGATTGTTGTTTTTTTTTTAATGTTTATTTATTTTTGAAAGACTGAGAGAGAACGCGAGTGGGGAAAGGGCAGAGAGAGAGAGAGAGGGAGACAGAAGATCTGATGCAGGCTCTGTACTGACAGCAAAGAGTCCAGCGTCAGACGCTCAACCGACTGAACCAGCCAGGCACTATTGCTTTTTTACTTATGCAGATTCATTGTCTTCATCGTTGCCCCTCAAGTTGGTTTTGTTTTGTTTTGTTTTGTTTTGTTTTTGTTTTTGTTTTTGTTTTTGTTTTTACTACAGATTTCCTCTCCCACTGGACTTGAATCAAACGTAGGAGGTCTGGACCCCCAGACTCCCCCATCTTTCCTATTGAGACGACAGTTTCCAGAGGGTCAGAATTATATTGTCCTCTTCAGCAGATGCCTTCCAGTTCTAATTTCTTGTTACCCTTCCTTTCTCTCCTTTTTCCCCTCCCTTCCTTCTCGTCTCCTCCTTTGTCCTTCCTCTGTGCCTGTTCCATGGCTTAAAGGGTCCCCAGTGTCTACCTAATGGAGATTCTTCTTCAAAGATCAAAAGCAAAAGCAAAAACCAGAACAAAACCAACTCCACTCCTGAAAAGAGCTCTTTCATATGTGAATTGGTTGGTAAGAGGCAGAGTGCTCTGAGAGCTTTTTTTATAATTGTATTTTGAAGAAGTAATACATGCACACACTACAAAATTCGAACGTACAAAAGGATAGAGGATGAAAAGTAAGCCCTGCTCCCAACCTCCAGCCACACAGTCTCTGTCCCTTGATGCAACTCTTATTACCAGCAATCAGATCTGTGTAGATATTCTCTTGCACACTGTTATGGTAGACGTATTCTGTTTGGTACTTAACAATATGCCTTAGAGATGATTCTGTATCCAAACATGTAGCGCTGCCCCGTTTCAAATGTCTTCGGTAGCCTCATTTAAGGCTGAAGATGATGTTCAGGCAACCCTAAGTATCAGACTCCATTAGGGAAATCAAATGTTTTCTCCCCTCCCTCCCTCCAAACACGCACAAACACACACAAACTCACATACGTGAAAATATCCACACCAACGCGAACGATATCATCACAAAGGATTTTCCTGGTTCTGGAAAAGAGATCTCGGCTAAGTTGACACACAGTTAAATTAGTAAAGCTTGTCCGTGTTCAACAACCCGAGATACCGCCTCTAGTAATTGGAAATGTTAATTAGCCGAAGTATCTGTTCTTATGAATCGTCACATATTTCTTCTTTAATAGAAACAGTAGAGCCATTCATTAATCAATCCCAGCGGCCAGTGTTCCCTTTTGTCGACCAAACCTGAGACTGCGGAGAGAGGTTTAACATATACATCACATTTGAAAGCAACGCGACCGGAGCTGCTCTCCTTTTGTTGCATTTTCATTAACACTGATGATCTCGTCATTGTTTGATATAACATTCAGAAAAGCAGTCATTGCTCATGTCCTTTTACTGTGATATTTATCATGCAAAGCAGAATCCATCCTGCAAATAAAAGCTTAGGTGTAAGGTGGAGGGGGAGGGCACGGGGGGTTGGGTGGTGGTGGAAAGCCACTTTGGAAGAAAATAAGAAATCTGTTTTTCTGCTGCTGAGGAACAGAGTAGCCTCCTGGGGATTCGGACTGAGAAGTTCCTGCAAAGCCTCTAGGATGTCTGGCGCTGGAAACAACCTTGGGCCGGGGGCTCAGGAGGTTGGGGTTCCAGCCCCACTGTGTCCCCAGTGAGTGAACTCCTGGCAGACCGGTTCCTCTCTCCAGGGGCAGATGCTCTCAGGTGAAATAAAACCGATGAGGTGATCTTCAGATTCTCACCACAAAATGCAAGTTTGTGTTTCTCTACCTGACAATGGCCCTCTCTTCTTTGTCTCTTCCAGTTGTTGGATTAAAGATGATTCTATCTTTTACACCTCAGTTGTGGCCTATTTTTGCCTCATATTTCTAATGAATCTCTCCATGTTCTGCACTGTTCTCGCTCAACTGAATTCCATGAACTCCCAAAGCCAGAGGACCCGGCGGAAGATAATCCTGCGTGACCTCAAAGGCACAACCAGCCTGACCTTCTTACTTGGCCTCACCTGGGGGTTTGCCTTCTTTGCCTGGGGACCTGTGAGGATCTTTTTCTTATATCTTTTTGCCATTTTCAACACGTTGCAAGGTAACATCTGCTTCTTTGTACTTTCTCTGGCTAGCCAGACCTCCACCAAAGCTTTGCTGGTTGGGAAAATAATCTCACCTTTTGGGGGTTGAAAGGGGGAAAAGAATTGACAGGCAGCCATTGGAAACATTAGCTAGCCATCGTGACTTCATTGAGTGAGCTCCCTCTTGGGGATATAAAGAAAAGCCCAGAGAGCTAATTCAACCCCAGCTAGTTGGTGATGTTTATATCAAACACCGACTGGTAATACTTTCTACAGTCTTCGTTGCATCAACACATTGTGCGTAAGTGTACAGACCCACACTTGCATCGACATTCTTTTTTTTTTTTAATTTTTTTTTAACGTTCATTTATTTTTGAGACAGAGAGAGACAGAGCATGAACGGGGGAGGGTCAGAGAGAGGGAGACACAGAATCCAAAACAGGCTCCAGGCTCCGAGCTGTCAGCACAGAGCCCGACGCGGGGCTCAAACTCACGGACCGCGAGATGGTGACCTGAGCCGAAGTCGGCCGCTCAACCGACTGAGCCACCCAGGTGCCCCCGCATTGACATTCTTGAGTGCGCGATCCAGTTGAATACACCAATTACTGGACAGTAGAAGTTTTAAACTTTTGACCCCCTAAGCTCTGGCTACATCAGAGATCCTAATCTTGTGGGAAGGAGCCAGGCTAGGAAAGTGGACAGTCACGAAGGAATGCAGGTGAGGTGCAAACAGCAGTGGGCCAAGGTGAGAGGTCAAGGTTCTCGTATTGCTGCACATTGACCTTGAAAAAGTCACCACGACTGGTTGAATTAGATGATCCTAAGCTAGTGTTTCTATAGCTCTTTAATTTCACTCCGATTTTCTGGTGAATGGAGCAAATGGTAATGAAGTGACTAAATGGGAGGCCACACCAGGGATCTGGTTAACATACCCCTGAGTAACTGTCGATGTTCATTTTAACCTGACCTGGCCTATTAAAAATCTTGGGGGCAAGAGGCACGCAGAGTGGTTTCCTGGGACTCTCAAAACTCTGCTCTGTGTTCTTATTCTCAAGTTTGGCCCAGTTCATTTGAGCTACTGGGGCAGCTGTGAGTGAACTTGGGCAGCGTGTTGAGTTAGGGTCTTGCCCACTGCTCCTATTTATCTGTTTAATAAGCCCCTTTACCGAACTCCAGTCCGTGGGTGGTCCATAGGATCCTCCAGCAAGAGAAGAGTTCTGTGGCCAAAGAAGTTTGGGAAGTGCAGAAAACTATATTCTCCCATTCTTAAAATGGCACAATACAAGTTTTTACCTTTATCAAGGTAAAAACTTCTGAGAAATTCTGCTGGGGGGGGAAACTTTAAAATTTATTTTAACCTAGCATTTAAATAACTTCGGAACACTTTGTCGTCTGATTCTTAACCCCTGAGGAATCTTCGGAAATATGAATTGGTACGTAGTGGCTCTATGCCAGGCATTTGCAAGGTGCTTCAGGGAGACGGGGGAGCAATCTAGAATAAGGCACAATTTTTGCTCTCACGTCTTACAGTTCAAGAAACCATCTCATTTTAGAGCAATGAAGTGTATCAGCTGAGACTTTCTGTCCCACCAGAATCTTCCAAGCACGTTCCGATCGAGACGTAAGAAGACACAAAATGCCTCGGTGTAGAATGTGTACAGAAGTGGGTTAGGAACCAGATGCCAGGGCGGATTTCTCCCTCGGCAATAACCCCACCCACTAGTTCTGAGGAGAGACACACACTCACCGTTTGGAAAGAGGGGTTAACGGGGAAGCTGAGAAAAGAATGAGAAAGCAAAGCGGTTTAGAGCTTAGAAAGGAAGGAGGGGTGTTTTCCAACCAGCAAGTGTTCCATTCCTGCGGTGGAAAGAGAAAGTAGTATCTAAGCAGGAAGTCTCCATGGCTTAGAAGCAGAATCCAACTGGGGATCTCCTGAGGACTAAATCCGAAGTCCCACAGATCCAGCGTCAACAGAGTCAAGCTGTCTCTGTCTGTCAGATACGCTTCATGTCAATCAAGCACCAAGTGTCTCCAGTTCCTAGTCCTGCCTCACAAGATAGAATGTGCCATCTTGCAGAGGAGGGGGTTGCAGAGCCCTGAGTTTCAAATTCAAGTTGCACACACGCACGCACGCACGCACGCACATGCACGCACATGCACGCACACACACACGCACACACGCACACACACACACACACACACACACACACACCCGGAACAAGAATGCAGTGAAACAAGTGAACAAATTAGCCATTTTACAAGACAGATGGCAAGTTTGCAATTCTGGCTGAAGGGGGTTGCCCCGTGGTCCGGCGTGAAAAAATTATGCGCCTGATGAGCCATTTCTGAAGGAGGGATGCACAAATAAAACTGCAGGTGACAAAAACCTGACATCTTCCCTCATGCCTGTGTTCTAGTGAGTAAGCAGATCAATCTGTTATTGGAAAGAAAAGGGAAGGCTGTCAGGCAGAGAGGGAGAGCTGGCAGGCAGCTCATTGGAATTCACATAATAACCTTTAAGTCTGAGAACAAACTAAACGCCACGCAGGAAATCGGAACGGTAATAGGTGCTTCCTGTCACTGTTGCCCGTCGTTTGTGCCGGAGCTGGAGGAGTTTTACCTGCTCCGAGACCGGGCTTTGCTCTCACCAGCTTGCTGCAGCGCCTTCCAGGTGGTTGCTGCTCAGAAAGGGTGAACGCTGCTCGATTCGTCACCACCGTTGTTTGGTTACATGGAGATAAAGCCCTCAGGGGAGTTGGTGAGACATGTCTTTCCGTTTAGCCTCCAGATTGCTGCCTCCCACCTGGACTCAGAGAGTCTCAGGGCTGGGGCTGGGGACCCGAGATCTTCCCCATCCAACTTCCCTTTGAGTGACAGGAAGCCACGTGCCTCCCCCTGAAACTTTCCAGGGACCGAGAGCTCACCGTTCCATAAAGCAGAGCCTTCAACTCTTCTCTTTTTTTTAATTGAAATATACTTGACATTTAAAGCTGTGTAAATGTGAGGCGTGCAACATGTTGATTTGATACACTGATATATTGTATTATGATTACCACTGAAGCTTCTGACCGGCTCCACATCTCGCCCGGTCGCCCTTTCTTGAGGGTGGTATCCATAGGGCCGTGGTTAAGACCTTGGGCTCTGCAGCCAGACTGGCTGCATTTGGTCTAGACACGGCCACCTTCATATTAGCCCTGTGACTGGGTCAAATGTACTAGACTTCTTGGACTGTGGGGTCTCTCATCTGTAAAAACAAGACGAATAGCATAACGGCTATGATTACGCTACTTAGTAAAGATTAGCTGGGATGTGCTACTGCGTGGTTGTTCCGTGGCTCCCTCCCACTGCTCCCGGTTCTGACCTGGCCACCACACAGAACACGCCTAATTTGTTATTTTCGTGATAGCCCCTTCAGATCTGTAGCTATAGCTACCATCTCTCCCTGCCCTGTGTTCCCACTCCAAGACTTCTCTATTCTTGAGTACTTCGATTTGTTGTCATCGTCTCAAAACAAAGCCGCCCAAACTGAATACGGTGCTGGTGGGAGAAAGGGCGAAACGAGGGCAAGATGGCAGGAGATTCTCACCCACCTCAGCCAAGATTCTTTTTTTTAATTTCAATATATGAAATTTATTGTCAAATTGGTTTCCATACAACACCCAGTGCTCATCCCAACAGGTGCCCTCCTCAATACCCATCCCCCACCCCCTCTTCCCTCCCACCCCCCATCAACCCTCAGTTTGTTCTCAGTTTTTAAGAGTCTCTTCTGCTTTGGCTCTCTCCCACTCTAACCTCTTTTTTTTTTTTTTTCCTTCCCCTCCCCCATGGGTTTCTGTTAATTTTCTCAGGATCCACGTAAGAGTGAAACCATATGGTATCTGTCTTTCTCTGTATGGCTTATTTCACTTAGCATCACACTCTCCAGTTCTATCCACGTTGCTACAAAGGGCCATATTTCATTCTTTCTCATTGCCACTCTGGAAAACAGTGTGGAGGTTCCTCAAAAAATTAAAAATAGATCTACCCTATGACCCAGCAATAGCACTGCTAGGAATTTACCCAAGGGATCCAGGAGTGCTGAGGCATGGGGGCACCTGTACCCCGATGTTTAGAGCAGCACTTTCAACAACAGCCAAATTATGGAAAGAGCCTAAATGTCCATCAACTGACGAATGGATAAAGAAATTGTGGTTTATATACACAATGGAGTACTACGTGGCAATGAGAAAGATTCTTGACTTCCACTAAATGCTATAGCTGAAGCGAGCTTTGGGGGCATTTACCATTGGCTCATGCTCAACTTGCAACGAGTCAAGACAGATTCAGTCCGTCACTGATCATTTACTTCAGCACAACTGGCCAGTGAGAGGGCAAGTCAAACCTTGTGTAGCTAACAAAGGGTGGCAACCTGCACTTGGGACAAAAGAAAGATTCTGGGGCCCAGGAAGATATTATGAAGGTTGCAGAAAACTGTGAGAGTTTGCGTATCGAGTGCCCTGGAGGCCAAGTCAACAAACATCTATCTGCTGGGCTGCCACACATAGTACTGGAGGCAAAGGGAGATGTGATATGAAGATGAAAAGACTTTACAGCTGGGTGGAGAGATGGACAATCCATGGGGAAAGTGGCCACATGTAGCAAACTGTGTAAGAAACAGAGTGTTATGGGAGCTCAGAAATGAAAAGGATGAGTTCCAGTTTGAGGCAGTTGGAAAGGCTTGGTGGGTAAAAAGACACTTAGCCTGGGCCACAAATAAACATCAGGCTGACGATGGGAGTTATTTCTGCCAATTCCGCCTCCAAACTTCAGGAAATCCAATTGGCCCTCCAGAGCATTTGCCATCAGGATAATCTCAAGTCCTACTTTTCTCTCCCAAGGAGGTGTTTTATTTTATTTTTTTTTTAACGTTTATTTATTTTTGAGACAGAGAGAGACAGAGCATGAACGGGGGAGGGTCAGAGACAGAGAGGGAGACACAGAATCTGAAACAGGCTCCAGGCTCTGAGCCGTCAGCACAGAGCCTGACGCGGGGCTTGAACTCACGGACCACGAGATCGTGACCTGAGCCGAAGTCGGACGCTTAACCGACTGAGCCACCCAGGCGCCCCACAAGGAGGTATTTTAGAGGATGGGGGTGAGAAATTGCCAACACTGCTGGTGGATACCATCAGCTTCTCTCTGTCTATCCCACTTTCAGGGCAAAATCAGGGTTGGCAGTGAAAAATGACGGCATCCAAATGTATGGTTTCCACGTGGTGTAATTGTGCCAAAGAGCATGTGTATTAGTTATTTATCGCTGTGTAACAAAGTGCTCCCAAATTTTAGCAGCCTAAAACAACAGTGCTTATTATCTTACCCAGTTTCTGTGTATCGGGGATTCAGGAGCTGCTTAGCTGGGTGCTTCTGGCTCAGGGACTCATGAAGTTGCAATCAAGCTGTCAGTCAAGGCTGTAGTAATGTGGAGACTTGACTGGCTCTGGAGAATCCGGTTACAGGAAGCCTCACTCACATGGCTGTGGCCTGGAAGCCTCAATTCCTCACTATGTGGGCCTCTCCACAGGACCGCAGGGGGTCCTTAAGATATAACACTGAGATTCCTTTGGAGGGAGTAATCAGAGATCGAAAGAAGCCACAATGTATTTTATAACGTATTCTTGGAAGTGACATGCCATCACTTCTGCCATATTCTATTGATACAGTGTGGGAAGAGACTACACAAGGATACAAATGCCGGCACGTACGGATCATTGAGAGCCATCTTGGAGGGTGGCTACCATTGCAGAGCTGATGTCTCAAGCTCTAGGATAGACAGCAACCCAAGACGAAAACTGTGGTTGATATGAAGTCTTGATAGAGGCCTTCTTACCATCACTGCCTTTGAAAGGGAAGCTCGAAATATGAGCTCGGAAAGCCAGAATGGCCCTGGGGTTCCTCAGGAGGAATATCTATGGTGACAAGAGTAGACCTGGGTCTGGGTGTTGGTGACAGCTAGTGAAAGAAACTGAAGAAGACTGGCCTTCTTCTTTTGATGTAGGATTCCTCATTTTCGTGTTTTACTGCATGATGAAGGAGAGTGTGCGGGAGCAGTGGCAGACACATCTCTGTTGTGGGTGGTTACGACTGGATAACTCTTCTGGTAAGATGCCCGTTTGGGTAAGGTTTTGAATTTTATAGGTTTTATATAACTGATCCGATTAACTTGTCACCTGACTTGAGTTTATAGAGTATCAGCATCAAAATGGCGGCTATTTCCATGTCATGAAAATGATTTGTACTTTCGTGCCGAGATGAATGAAGTCAAGCGAAGAATGCGACTTGGACCATATTTTAACTTAGTGAACCTTGTCTTTTGGCCCAGATTCCTTGGATTGCTTGTCCTTGCTGTCACCTCAATCTCAATTCAATTAAAAGAATGTTGACTGAGTGCCCTACTGTGTTCCAGGCCCCGGATCACAGGGGCTCTCTGGCCCATAGCCAACAGTGGGTTGAGTGGATGTGGGAAGCAAGGAGTGATAGTGGAGGCAGGAGAAGCCAGGCTGGGTGGAGCGATGGCCCATCCTGTACAGCGTGACATGTGGTGGACCCTGATGTTGCCTCTGAGAGTATCTCCAGTCCAGGACAACTGATTTTCTATGTATCAAAAGGCCCTTCCATCCAATTCAGACAGCTTCTCTCAGTCTCAATGCAAAGCCCAGTGTGTTTCTTTTAGGGAAGGAAAGTGCTTGGACTCAAAGGTTCTGTAAGTAGCAGCACAGAGGTCTCCCTCTTTGTTTTTTTTAATTTTTATTTATTTTTAATTTTTTTTAACGTTTATTTATTTTTGAGACAGAGAGAGAGCATGAATGGGGGAGGGTCAGAGAGAGGGAGACACAGAATCCGAAACAGGCTCCAGGCTCTGAGCATTCAGCACAGAACCCGACGCGGGGCTCAAACTCACGGACCGCGAGATCATGACCTGAGCTGAAGTCAGACGCTTAACCGACTGAGCCACCCAGGCACCCGTAGGTCTCCCTCTTTGTACTGGGCATGTCGGTAACCCGCTGGTCCCTGTACCGGGCTCTAGGGAAAGCAGGCATCCTTGGTAAGTGAATGGGCCTGCCTGTACCACACATTACAGTATAAACTTACTTCTCACAACTTCATGGAAAAGCTGACTCCTTGAGGTGCCTAGAACAGACACTCTGTGCATTGAACTTTACGTTTTTAAGAGGATTATTGACGTACAATTTATACACCATACAATTCACCCATGTTAAGTGTAGAATTTGGTGAGTTTTATGTTTTTAACTTTTCTGGTTTCATTTCAGATGGGGACAGCAGGTGTGGACTAAATGTTAGGCACAAACAAGAGAGACTGAAGAAAACCTTCCAGCACAAAGTATTGACACCATCCTTCAAGTCAACTGCGACTAGTTCTACTTTCAAATCTTTAGGCTCCGCACAATGCATTCCTTCAGAAATAAGCTTCCCAAATGGTGAGAGAAAAAGGCATGTTGTCTACACTTACATTCCAGAAATATTGAATTAGTGACCACATACATGGTCTTGGGAAACACTTCCTCCTTAAAACTAAAGGACACGTGCATGTATATACCTGGGCTTATTCCTGGCTGAGAAAGTGTGTATAGAAGCACCTAGCGAGGGATGCCTGGGTGGCTCAGTTGGTTGAGCGTCCGACTCTTGAATTCAGCCCAGGTTATGATCCCAGGGTCATGGGATTGAACACTGCATAGGGCTCCACACCGAACGTGTGGAGATTCTCGAGATTCTCTTTCTCACTCTCTCTCTCTACTCCTCCCCCTCTGCTCATGCTCTCTCTTTCTCTCAGATAAAAAATAAATAAAAAAGGAAGCACTTAGTGAACTTAGTATGTGCAAATCTGCTGGGTTATTAGACTAAGGTGGGAGGGAAGAGACGGAAGGTCAAAACAGATTCATGTGTAATTCAAAACAATTGTCAGAATAGCCCAAGAATGGAAAGAGCCCAAATGGCCATCAACTGGTGAATAAAGAAGACATGGTATGTATGTATGTATACACACACACACACACACACACACACACACAACGGAATATTACTTGGTGATCAAAAAGAATGAAATCTTGCCATTTGCAACAATGTGGATGGTACTGGAAGGTATATAATGTGAAGTGAACTAAGAGAAAGACAAATACACGATTTCACTCCTATGTGGAATTTAAGAAACAAAACAGATGAACACAAGGGAAGGGAAGCAAAAATAAGATAAAACCAGAGAGGGAGGCAAACCATAAAAGACTCTTAAATACAGAGAACAAACTGAGGGTTGCTGGAGGGGTGTTGGGTGAGAGGATGGGCTAAATGGGTGAGGGGCGTTAAGGAGGGCACTTGCTGGGATGAGCACGGGGTGTTATAAGTCAGTGATGAACCACTAAATCTATTCCTAACATCATTATTACACCATATGTTAACTAACTTGGATTAAAAATAATAATAATTGTCAGAGACTATTAAAGCCAGAAGGAACCTTCGACATTGTCTAGTGTGATCCCCTCATTTTCCAGATGAGGAACCTTAAGCAGGGAAAGAAGAATGCCTTACAGACACTCACTCGCCATCAGCAGCAGAACCGGGGCCAGAACTCAGGTCGCCTGGCTCTCAGACTAGTGCACATCGCACACCACCAAGAATGCCCACTGAGCGGCGCTACACTCTTAGATGCTCAGCTTCTTCCCCAGGAAGCCAAATTTCTAGGTCCAGAGAGAGTTTTTGAGGTGGAGACGGGTATTGGGAGGGAAAATGTAGGGAAAGGATCGATCCAGAGGCCCAAAGCGAGGAGAAAGACCAAGGGAGCAAGGACTTAGGTACTCGGGCTGCTGCCGTGACCACTCTGTGCTTCTGGTTGGACAATGGTGCAATGACGTTTGCTTGCCCTCCTTGAGGACCGAAGGAGATGCCAGTTCACATACCCAGAACACCTTTGGAGGCCTGGCCGTAGGCCTCCTCCCACCTTCTTGGTGCTGGTTATAGACCCGCCTGGTCCACTTGCATTTTTCATCGTGTTGGCTCCACACATCAGATTTATCCACAGAAGCTAAAGTGAATCTGGAGTCAGTATGGTGGGTAAAAAAATAAATAAATGAAGGCACCAAGGGGTGCCCGACTGGCTCAGTTGGAAGAACGTGTGAATCTTGATCTCGGGATGGTGAGTTTGAGCCCTGCGTTGGGTATAGAAATCACTTAAACATAAACAAATAAATAAATAAACAAACAGATAAATAAATAAATAAATAAATAAATGAATAAATAAATTTGAAAAAATAAAATAAAAACACCAAACTTGGAGTCAAAAGGCTTTGGTTCAAGGCCCAGCTTGGTCACTAACCCTGTGACCTCAGGCACCAGCTTCAGGACTGTATGGGGCAGCTTTGTTTTCCAGTTTAGGCCGGTTGACTAGCTAGTGTACAATCTCAATCTCCATCTCTGTATGAGAAAGTTGGTCATAGGAAACAACTCTTTCCGTGCTCACAAGGGTCCATCACTCTGGCAAGCGAATGTGCAAATACGTCCCGGGGCTCATATGGAGGCACTGGGGAGCCATAGCATATAGAGGGCAGGAGCGGTGGAAGCTGCTTAGTAGCTAATAGTTGAGGCTGACAGGGAAACATCATTTTTGCAAAAGAGTTAATTAGTATTGGCTCTCCTGCTGTCCCTGGGGGATATTGTTTCATTAGCAAATATATGGCTCAAATGTACATGTCTCTACTATCCCGCCACGTCCAGGATTTGGGGGTTGTTTTTAATACCATGTCCAGGATCTTAATGTTGTACCAAGCAATAGATCCAGGGAGCCAAGGGGCCTGGAGTTGCAATAGTAACTCATCTGGTGGGGCAGATAGTGTACCTCTTGGGCCACATGTTCTAAATCTGCGGAATGGATGTTGCCATCAGTCAGAGCCAGCAGCTTAATTTCCATTAGCACAGAGGGAGATTATGCCTTGGGCTTGAGAAACCGCTAAACCTTCCGGGTAAGAATTTCAGGGACGTAGGTATGTGTGTATTACCATTTTATGTTGTCTCTTCCTGAAGACCTTCAAGGTTTGTGCATGAATTTCCTCCCCCCAGGTTAAGGTTACCATGAAGAACACAGCCTGTTCTTCTCAATGCACGACGAACACATGCATTTGTAATTGCCTCAACAGTACTGGCAGGATGAATTATTTTGCCCTGGATCTGTATGAACTATCCAAGGGAAGCACCATTACCTTGACTTCCTTTCTAATTCCTCTATATGCTCCTGTGTTTGGTAAAAAACGTCTTATGCTTCTACTATGTGCAAAGTCCCCAATGCCATGGCTGAAAATGTTCTTTGTTTCTTTAATGCAGGTGACTTTGATGAAGATCCCTAGTGTTTCTCTCCCTGGGGTTGTGAAGTTGTGTCTAATTATGTGAAAAGAATATTACCTGTGGACGTCCAAATGAATTCCACTCACAAGGATTTCTTCAATAATTCCCAGCAGAGATACCCGCCTCCCCCTACCCCCAGATTAGGGGAAAATGTTGGGTTTGTGAAGCCATCTGCTCCAACTTTGTACTCTAAATATTACTTTGGAAGGAGCAGAATCAAATAGCATTTAGTGGATATTAAAGTCAGCATAATTCTCCTATTCATTGTTGTAGCTGTTTCTTTTTCTAGATAAGATTTGAGCCTATATTTATGACCTATTAGGGGAGAAATGTCCACAGCACTGGAGATTTGGTTTCAAAAACTCTAAGTGTCCCATCGTGCAAGAAAAAAAAAATCGAGATCAGGGTCCTTCCTGCACTGGGAGTGGAACGGTTTCGGGTGGCCAAAGTTCTCTGACACCCAGTTGGCTTGACACCCACAGGGGAAGTAGGAAGAGTCAGATTGGAAAAAACAATATCCTGTTGGCCTGTCATGACAAAGTATCTGAAGTCCCCATTATTCAAGTCACTCTTTGATTGAATCCTCTTGTTGTTGAAGTGGAAACATGTTTTGTGAAAAGGGTGACTCATCAATCCACAGACACCCAAGAACTCCTTAGTGGGGATGAATTTCTCAGCCAAGACAGCCCCTGGGGCGGGGGGTGCGTAGCGAGTAGGGTTCTGAGGAATGTTAACAGAGCAGGAGCTGTTTGAAACGGGTGGTTCTCTCTAGTGAGGAGAGGACAAGTCAGGGTGAGTAAGAAAGTACAGGGATGGAGGTGGAGAGAGTCACCCAAAGGCAACAGAGTGAGTACCGAGGATGAATTCTGCCTGCTTTTTGCTCTGTGGCTAAGCACGATGTGTGGCCTTTTTAATCCTGTTCCAAATATTGCCACTGGGGCTTCCGAGCCAAGCAGCCTGCTCACATTTGACCTTGGGTAGGAAGGAGTGAAGAGGTGAACGTTTTGGAGCGATGCACAGCAGCTGCCATCAGTGGTTGCCTTCAGGAAGGGGAGCCGGGTATTTGGGAAGAAGGAAGACATACTTTTCACCCTATCCCTCTTTTGAATGTTGTGCTGAGAGACTGTGTTACTCTTTAGGCAATAAATGAATGAATACATAAATAAGGACGACTGGACCTTTCCAATGAGGAAGAAAGATAGACTCCTGGGTTTCAATAGTATAAATCAAGTCCCCCATCATCCTTGGGAATATGTATGGTGCCGCGGGCTGTGGAGACAGCAGAGCTGGGTTCAAATCGCAGCTCTGTTGCTTCCCAGAGTTGAGACCCAGGGAAATAACAGCAATAGTACATTCATCATAGAGTTCAAGTGAGACTTAAACGAGATGACGTCTACAGATTTTCTAGCACCCGCATGCCTCTCAGCCCCTCATGGCCCACCCGCCATATGGGTCCCATTAAAGGCACTACATCGGATCCCGTAAGCAAGAGTTAATGCTGACTGCTACGTAGACTGGAACACTGGTGCCAGTCACCGGTATAAAGCTCCTAGATTCCCCCTTGCCCCCTTTGCCGTCTGAAGTAACGTAAAGATGTAGGTGGGCCCTTAGGCCCCTGCGTACCTGCCTCAGAGTCAGCCCCCTTGCCTATGGACTTTTGCTCTTGAGGCAATCCCACAACCATTGTTCTCTATAGGTCTTTATGTGTACTTTTTGTAGGGGAAGGCGAGTGTGGGTGTGCGTGCACGTGTGCACGTGCGTGCGAAAGGACTGATATAAACAATGAACGAACGTCCTGAATGTTGGAAAATATCTTTCAACTGACAATACTGTCAGCTTCATTCAAAAACAAATTTAGGGACAGGACTTGGGTATAATTAGCAAATCTACAAAAATATGCATTCTGCAAATGCTTTGACTTGGGGGATCATTTTGGCTGTGAAAATGCCCATGATTGTTCTGCTGCGGCTGGAGTGATGAATGTACAGCCCGTCCCTAATGACCTGATATGCTGTCGAGCAAAAGAAACATTATTTTATAGAAAAGTTCATGATTCCTGGGGCGCCTGGGTGGCTCAGTCGGTTAAGCGCCGGACTTCAGCTCAGGTCATGATCTCGCGGCCCGTGAGTTCGAGCCCCGTGTCGGGCTCTGTGCTGCCAGCTCAGAGCCCGGAGCCTGCTTCGGATTCTGTGTCTCCCTCTCTCTCTGACCCTCCCCCATTCATGCTCTGTCTCTCTCTGTCTCAAAAATAAATAAACGTTAAAAAAAAAAGAATTAAAAAAAAAAAGAAAAGCTCATGATTCCTGTCCTGGCTCCTCCTACTAATTAGTGAAAATATGGGTTTTCTGCAAATTAGATGACAGCTGGAAATCATGGGGAAAACACCGATTAAACATCTTTCAGGCATCCTTTGGTTTGCTCTTTCTGGGCCCACAAAATGGCTGACCCTCGTGTGAAGGCAGGCCCATGTGACTATGGAAAAGAGGCCCTAGAACCTTTGTGTTGCTTTCAATCAACAATCTACCCCATTGAGCCCTGACATGAAGACAGAGATTCAGACGTGTCATCCGTAGGTCACTACCTCCAACAGCTTAATGTCCACCTGGGGAGACCAGATACACATACTGGAATAGTCAATGGTTTAAGCAGCAAGGGTATGATGGGAAGACTCGTGCTTCACAGGCAGGAAATTGCACAGTCTTTGGGCAAGCTGAAGGTGGGATGTTCTAGGTTTGGAGTGGGGCAGCTTGGGTAAGGCAGGATTTCATTTCTCAATACCACAGGCAAATGTTCTTTATGAAGTCCCAAAGGTGACGGTGACCGTCTGTGATGCTCCACCTCCCCTGAACCTAGAAATACGGGAAGGTGGGCTGTTGAAAGGGTAAGAGGAGGTAAGCCTTGTATCTTCCAAAAGTTCAGACCTAAGGTTAATTGATGGTCTTTCTGGTCTTGAATCTCAAGCCTTTAGGGGACATGATGAGTTTGGTGCAATGGAGGAAGGACCTAGTCACATACTTCTGTTGATCAGACAAAACAAATGAAATGGATTAAATTCATTCTTATGATGTCTGGCACCTCATAGGCCCTCCATAAATATTCAACACGTGCATGAATGAATGAATCATCTAAAATACAGAGTCTATGAAAGCAATGGCTGACTTCCTTATCTCACGTTTCTTAGTGCTGAGTAAACCTATGTTACCCACTAATATGTAAGCTTCATGAGGGCAGAATCGACATCTGTCTTGTTGATTGTTGTACAATCAGTGCCTGGCACAATGTTTCAGTCAAGGTTCTTCGGTTGCCAGAGACAGAAACAAAATGCCTTTAAATTGACAATGTTGTCAGTTCTGGTTACCCAAGGAAAAGGGAGTTGGTTAAAAGGGTTTGGGGAACTCAAATAATTAATGGGAAGGTTAAAGAATAGGGCTAAAAAAAAAAAAAAGAGAGACCTACAAATCAGGAACCATAGGGGTAACTTTCTAGCCAGGAAAAGTCTTGAAATGACATCAATCCTGGGAAAAGTAAAGAGCAATTTCTTCTATCCTCACGTTATTAGCTTACGATTCAGAGTCTGAGACTGCTTCTGATCAGCCGAGCTTAAATTCTGTGCTGTACGAAGCAGTCAGATAAGGGATGTGGCAGAAGAAACCTTCAGGGAGCCTTTTGGTTTTGCTAATGGTAGCACAGGAGCTTGGATTTACCATCCTGCCGGGAAAACCCACACCAGGAAAGAAGTCATTCTGCAAAAAGAAATGAGACTACTGTTAAGAATGGACAAGTAGGGGGCACCCGGGTGGTTCAGTCAGTTAAGTGTCTGACTCTCGATTTCAGCTCAGGTTGTGATCTCACGCTTTGCGAGATCAAGCCCCACGTCGGGCTCTGCACTGACAGTATGGAGCCTGCTTGAGATTCTCTCTCTCCCTCTCTCTCTGACCCTCCCACACTCGTGCGCGCGCGCTCTCTCTCTCTCTCTCAAAATAAATAAATAAATAAACATTGAAAAAAAAAAAAGAATGGACAGATAGGCGAGGGGAAAGTCCCACATTTGCCCACGACACACGACCTAGGACTGAATGTATTTTGGTTGAATGAATGGCTAGTTCAATGACATACTTCTTCAATGAGGGTGCAACAATTCTTGGGAGAGGAGGTTCCTCCCATGCCTTATTCACATATTCACTTGTTTTTTAAAGCTAGGGTATATCAGGACGTGTTGAGAGAGCTGAAGAGTTCCAAATAAGCATCCCCGAATGATGGAGAAGAGTGCTGTTATCAGTGATGATTTTGAGATCTTGGGTACACAGGTTGACCTTACTCCAAGGAAAATCAATATACGAAAATGAGCTTAATTGTCTGTGGCGTTCCCACATCTGCCCTGAAGACTTCACAACTGATTACAGTCTTTTGTGAAGCTGTTTCACCACACGGCCTTCTAAAAGTTCCCCCAGGGGCGCCTGGGTGGCTCAGTCTGTTGAGTGCCTGGCTTTCGATTTCAGCTCAGGTCATGATCTCATGAACGTGACACCGAGCCCCTCGTCGGATCCTGTGTGGGGCCCTAAGTCAGGCTCTGTGCTGAGCATGGAGCCTGCTTGAGATTCTCTCTCTCTTTCTCTTTCTGCCCCTCCCCCACTCTCTCGTTCTCTCTAAAAAATAAATAAATAAATAATTTTAAAATGTAAAAGTTCCCCCAAATATCTGAAAATATATTTTCTTTTTTTAAAAACTCTTTATTCATTGTTGAGAGACAGAGAGGCAGCATGAGCGGGGAAGGGACAGAAAGAGAGGGGGACAGAGAACCCAAAGTGGACTCTGGGGCTTGAACATGTGGCTCCAACTCATGAACCATGAGATCATGACCTGAGCCGAAGTTGGACACTCAACTGACTGAGCCACCCACGCTCCCCTGAAAATATATTTTCACCCCAACTTCTAGGGCCCTTCGGCTCTGACTCGGGAGGGCTTGGTTGTCCGAGAAGAAAACGGGAAGTAATGCTGCTTACATTCTCCAGTTCACCATGCTATTGGCATGATATTCACAAAGTGAGATTCATAAAAATGGGGGAGGCATATGGCATTCAGGGCCCTGCATTGGAGGACTCTGGTGTGAGTATAAAAAAAAAAAAAAAGACCCAAAAGAAATTAGTAAGTGATAACTTCGAATATTGAAAAAATTCATCTCATCTAAATATATAAGAAAACTACAGATGTTTCCTTAACATATGCAGTCCTATGCAAATGATTATGTAAATTAAACAAAAAGTTGGGACTGGCAAATTCCCAAGTTTCCAAGATTTACTTATGTTAACCTAGTATTCGTCATAGAAACAAGGTTGAGGGTTTTTGCTTACACCCCATAGCACTTAAATGGGGCGGGGGAGGCAAGACTGAAGGATATGTTATGTTAACAGGGTTGGATGGATGGGTGGATAGATAGATAGATAGATGATAGATAGATATATACCATGATAGATAGATAGATAGATAGATGATAGATAAATGATAGACGATAGATAGATACATGATAGATAGATAGATGATAGATAGGTTGATAGATCGATAGATAGATGATAGTTTTTCCTTTCAAAATGTTAGCCAGCTCATCCATCATGCTTAGTTGGTTGTGGGCAGCATTGGGACTAGAAATGGAAATGAATCTGAGTTGCAGTGAATTTTGATGAAGGCCCGGTTCATGCAAGAAAGATTTGTTAAAAAATCCTCAGCCCACAAGTTCCCAGAGGAATGGAACACTTTAGAGGCAGCTACAGGGGAAGAATGAAAGCCTAGTGTACCAGGCTCCATGAAACCTTCAGGCACTGGCCCTTTCAGGGGTAGAGACATAGGGGAGGACTTTGTAGTGGGTCAGACTTCCCCCAGCCCACATCATCCGGGTCTTTCGCGGACCTAAGAAATCAGGTTGTGAAGACTGACGGGTGAACTGGATTAAACTAGCTGTTTCCTCCGTCCAGAAAAGATTCTTCCCAGGTCCTCTCCCCGGTTCTCTCCCCTCTCCCCAGTCTGGGAAGTTCCTCTTCCCAGTTCTCTCCTACCATTAACTGCAAATGGGAGAATGATAGACATACTTTTCTGCGCCTTGACTTCCTTGTTTTACATTTAACAATATATCGGGACTTAAAGAGCTGCCTTTTTTATTTTTTAAAAAAAAAAATTTTTTTTTCAACGTTTATTTCTTTTTGGGACAGAGAGAAACAGAGCATGAACGGGGGAGGGGCAGAGAGAGAGGGAGACACAGAATCGGAAACAGGCTCCAGGCTCTGAGCCATCAGCCCAGAGCCTGACGCGGGGCTCGAACTCACGGACAGGGAGATCGTGACCTGGCTGAAGTCGGACGCTTAACCGACTGCGCCACCCAGGCGCCCCAAGAGCTGCCTTTTTTAAAGGCTGCATTGTAGGCCGCTGTATGGCTCTGCCATAGCTTTGTAAACAGATTCCCTAATGATGGTTTCCAAACTTCTGCTCTTTCAGATAAAGGCTGCAACACTTAGCCTTGTACATGTGGGAAAAACTCCCAGAAACCAGGTTGTGGACCTGAGGTTTGGGGGATATTTCCTAGTATCGGGGCCAGTAGCTATGCGGCTAGTGACCGGTCAGGAAAGTCAAGTTTTGAGGAAGGCCTGACATTCTTTTAATCTGTTATCTAAGCAAGTACTACACGCTGGACATTATAGGGCACTTCGTCTGTGCTCAAGTCTATGCCATAGAAGATATGACAGTGAATAGGCCACAGTTCTACCCATAACGAACTGGGACCATTCTTGGGGTAATAAAACATCCACACCCGCAACAGTTTGTCCACAGTGACATGTGTTACCTCTTCAAATTGTGTGTTGGCATCCTTTAGGCCTAATAAACAGTAGCCACTTGATTATAAATCTAATTCCACGACTACTTGTTGAGCATCCACTAGGATCGGGGTGCTGAACAAGACAGACACAGTCCCTACAAGTGGTCTGGGGAGAGAGAAAATGAAATGTGCAAGCACAACACAGTGTGCGAGAGTATCGTTTTCGTAGCTTCTTTTTTTTTTTAATTTTTTTTTTCAACGTTTATTTATTTTTTGGGACAGAGAGAGACAGAGCATGAACGGGGGAGGGGCAGAGAGAGAGGGAGACACAGAATCGGAAACAGGCTCCAGGCTCCGGGCCATCAGCCCAGAGCCCGACGCGGGGCTCGAACTCACGGACCGCGAGATCGTGACCTGGCTGAAGTCGGACGCTTAACCGATGGCGAAATGCCCATACAGTGCCATGCTGCCCGACAGCGACAAAAGAATGAACTCTGGCTACGCACAACATGGATAAATATAAACAATATGTTGAGTCACAGAAGCCAGACACAAAAGAGTACATACTGCACGATTTTATTTGCAAAGGCAAAAATAACTGATGATTACACGAGTCGGAATAGCGCTGGTCTCCGGGGGAGGGCTACGTGCTGGGAAGGAGCAAGGGGGAAACTTCTGGGGTGCTAGAAATGGTGTGTATCTTGATCTGCATGGTGGTGGCACAGGCATGCATGCATAGGAGGGTGCATGCAGTGGCACCCCTGAAATAGCGCACTTTATGCATTGACCGTGCGTATGCTACGTCTCAATGCAAAAAGTGGAGGAGGAAAGCCATCCAGTTTTTTTGACAGCGGTATCCGTCAAGCGTAGATGCACATATACGTACCCATTTCCGACGTTCTACCCAGCACAGGAATACAAAGATTTATGGACAAAGGTGGCTGTTTTTGTTTTATTTTTTTATCTGCTCCCCTTTTAATTTTTTTTGATTGAATACAGTCAACATACAACGTTATTATGAGTTTCAGGTGTGCAACATAGTGAGTCAACAATTCTATATATTATTCAGTGCTCACCATGACAGGTGTAGTCGCCATCTGTCACCACACAATGTTATTACAAATTATTCGCTGTATTCCCTCTGTTCCCATCTCCGCGACTTACTTAGTTTATAACCGGAAGTTTGTACCTCTCAATCCCCTTTATCTATTTTGTCCGTGGGCAAGGTTATTTACTGCAACCCTGGAAGAGTGAAAATTGGGCGCAAAGTCCAGCAGCATCACAATAGCTAAATAAATGTGTCCCATGCATAACTTGAGACAATATACAGCTAATAAAAGGAGTAAGTTATATCAATAGGATTAAAAACGTAAAGATACCCACAGTGTTTTATGCTAAAGAGCAAGTTGCCAAATAGTACATATAGTATAATAAGGTGTGTGTAAAAACAAAACTCTGTTGTATAGTGGCTTCCCTCTTGCGTGAGTGATTGGTAGGGACTTTCATTTTTGATTTTGTATACTTACGGATGGTTCTAATTTTTATAACAAGCATTTCTATCTTTTGTCATTTAAAATTTTCATAATGATCAAAATATATGCAGTGCTGTGAGTTTCCCTGGCTTGGGAAATCAAATGGCTGATGATGCCATTAACTCACCGAGACAGTAATAGCGGAGGTGATCAAAGCGGGGGTTGGTGAGAAAGATGATAAATTCAGTCTTGAACATCTGATTTTGAGATGCCTGTGGGACACTCAGGTGGTGACGTCTAGAAGAGAGGTGATGTGTGCTCCCCTGGGACAGAGGGGAGCGATTAGGGATGGAGATGGAGATTTGGGGATATGGATGGCAATCAAAGCCACTGTAGGAATGAATGAGGTTATAAAGGGATAGTATGGAGGCGAATGAGGAGAGCATAGAGACCCAGAAATGAGGAACCCCAAGGAGCGGACAGAAGTGGATGGGCCTGGAAAGCATACCTTGGAGGAATGGCTAGAGAGGTAGGAAGAAAAATCAGGAGTATGAGGTGTCACGCAAGCCCAGGGGAGAGAGGTTCGTGACGGACAAAGTACTCCATGGTGACAAACGCTGGGGCGAATGGACATACAATACGGAGAGAAAAGTTTGTCCTGGATTTAGTGACAAGAAAGCTTTGGTGAGACCCAGGAGGTTGTGGGTGAATGGGGGCAAATGTAGCTCTTTCAATAAATTGAGTTGCTAAATTGCGGGAGTTGCTGGTGGGGGTGACGGTCACTGGAAGGGACCGAGGCTGAGAGAGGTTTTTTTACCTAACTTTTTAAGATTTTATTTTTAAGCAATGTCTGCACCCAACGAGGGGCTCAAACTCACAACCCCGAGATCAAGAGTCGCACGCTCTACTGACTGAGCCAGCCAGGCTCCCCGAGAGAGATTTTCAAAATATAGTCTTAACATCAGGAAGACTTGAACACACGGACACGGTGCTGGGAAGTAGCTGGGAGAACCGTGGAGACTGAAATATTGAGGGGGAGAGGGAGTCACTTAGCCACCGGAGCAAGGAAGGTGGGGATGGGATCCACAGGAAGGAAGGAGAGGGTGGGTGTAGGTGCTGGCAAACTGATAGAGTTGGGAAAAGAAATTCAAGGGTGCTCTCATCTGATAGCTACTATTTTCTCTACGAAGTAGGAGGTGATAGAACCTGCTGAGAGTGTGAGGAGAAGTGACAAGATGGAGAAGAGGAGGAGGCCCTGAGGAGGGAGTAAGGGGAGAGGTGGAGGGTGAGCACAACATCAAAATGTCTGACCCACTGGGGTAATGGAGTCACCACGACAGGCCCAGTTCTGATTACTGCCCCAGCTGAAGCATCCGGCACTCATCCCCCCCCCCGCCCCCCGCCCCTGCCACCCAAGGCTCTCCCAGTGGCATGTTGGAGCAAAGGAGACCCCCCCCAAGGGTAGCGCCTTGGCACTCCGGTCACAGCTCAGAAGCACCCCTTTCTTAGTCATGCCCACATCTATAGTTCTTTTCTAAACTGGAGCGCATTATTTACGGTGACGGCAAAGTCGGAGGCAATCTGGCCTTCGTCACCAAGAGAGTGGAGAGGCAAACTGTGGCGGAGACACAGTTTTGCACGATGAGGACCAGGGGATGAGACGTACATGGAGCCACGTGGATGGGCTTTTCGAACATAACGCTGAGTAAAAAAAAAAAAAAAAAAATAGCAAGAGACAGAATAATATACATAATGATACCATTTACAGAAATTAAAAAGGCATTTACTGAAAATGACAATACACACTTTGTAAGAACACATACAAACAAAACTGTAGCGATCAAACAGAACAGCACGGTTGCCGATGAGGGAGAGAGAGGAGAATGTGAATGGGGCGTAGGGGTGACAGGGAATAAATCAATTAAGCCAGAGACCCATGATGATAAATGCGTCATGAGCTGGCTTCGATTAACTCAACCCTCTGCACCTAAGGCACTAACTAAATGCGGTAAAGAAATGAATTGAGTGGCGCCTGGGAGGCTCAGTCAGTTAATCATCCGACTCTTGATTTTGGCTCAGGTCACGATCTCACTGTTTGTGAGTTCTAGCCCCCGCACTGGGGTCTACACCGACAGTGCGGAGCCTGCTTGGGATTCTCTCTCTCCCTCTCTCTCTGCCCCTCCCTTGCTCTCTCTCTCTCTCTCTCTCTCTCTCAAAATCAATAAATAAACTTTAAGGAAAAAAGATGAATTGAAACACTTGCGAGCCTCTTGAAGATTTTGTTTCAAGCAACACCTTTATCTCCAACTCAGAAGAATGGGCTCACACAGGATCAAGCTGGAGGAGTGCCTGTGCCTCACCCCAGCACTTATTTTAGGGATGTGGCAACTGAGGCCCTGAGAAGAGAAATGACCAAGCCAAAGTCACGCGTTCAGTTGCAAAGCTTAGACTAGACCCAGGCCACCTGTGCCCAGGACTCGCTTCTCCTGACCATGTGTATCCACCGAGGACGATTCTCCCTTGTTCTGTTGTTGTTTGCTTCTTCAATGCATTCGACTCCATCCCCCGGTTTCTGCTTCCTTCAGATTTGTTTCTTTAACTTAAAAATAAAAGCAGGGAAAAAAGTGTATTGCCCTGACCTGCCTACATATAAAGCCAGTGAAACTTAGCTAATTGCAAGAGTTCTCAACTATTCTTTTTTAATTTACGGCATACTGTTGAAAACCAGAATTTTTGACAGCATGCTTCAAGGGGTTTCAAAAGTTTACTAAACAAGTCAGTAATAATAACAATGCAGTCCTTTCTGCATTATAACAATGCCTCACGGGGCCCGAGGAGGCATAATGATTTTGATCGATGTGCTTATCAACACATGTCAACTTTGTGCGACAGTTTGAGTAGAACAGTTTCCTGTCCTGACCACCCTCACATATATACCCATGAGGCAAGTGAACAGGAAAGCTTTCTGGAGGCCTAGAGTCTACCGTTCTGCAACATTTGTTTGATGTTGTTTGGTGTTGCCCTATGCCTCCTCCCCCTTGCAACAAATTGAATTCGGGTCTATTCTAAACTGCATATAGACCTACTCGACTCAGTGTTTCCTGGGCCAATCATCATTGTAACATATTGTATGCTCGGTTTTGGCAAAACTCACCTGCTGAGAACCACTGCTCCCGGCTGCAATGAGAGGTAGTGGAAAGGAGGTGTCAAGGGCATGGGCTTTAGTATCAGAGACTCCAGAGTTTAAACGCGAGACCTATGGCTGTGTAACCAGCCTTTGGCAAGATACTTAGGCTTTTTAATTTGATCCAACAGACATTGGTGGCTCTGCTCTATGCAAGGTACTGTTCTAGGTGCTTGAGGGTATGGTAGCAAACCAAACAGATGAAAAGCCCTGCCCTCACGGAGCCGACCTTCTAATAGGGGGAAATAGACAACAAGTAAGTTATGTAATAAATGAGTAAATTATGTGATGTGGTAGAAAGTGGTAAGTGTCACGGGCTAAAGAAAAAGGTGAGGCGGATACTTGGGCGTTGGGTTGCCAGGGAGAGGGTGCAGGTGGCAATATTAAATAGGGTGATCAGGGCAGGTCTTATAGAGAAGGTGATATCTTAACAAAGAGAACAAGGGAGTTAGCCTCTGTGGTCGGCAGGGGTATCCCTCTCAAGATCAAGGAGCAGGCAGGTAGCAGTGAGAAATGATTGAATTCCGGATATATTTTGAACATGGATCCATCCTGATTTCATGACAGATGGGGTATGGTGATCGAGAAAAAGAAAGATGGCAAGAATGGCCCCAAGGTTTTTGGCCTGAATAACGAGAAGAATGGAGAGCCAGCCTACATCCGATAAAGGGTATTGTTTGGAGCAGGTTCTTTTTTCTTACATTTTCATCAGGAGCAGTGTTTTGGACACTCCCCGGCTTGCGCTCTCCCAAAAATAAATAAACATTTAAAAAAAGAAAACAAAAAGAAATCCTAGTGGAGATGATGTTCAGGAGGAAGTTGGACACACAAGTTCAAGGGGGAAAACTGGGCTAGAGGTATACGTTTGGGGATCACGGCTATAGAGATTACTTTGAGGCTAGATGCGAGCACCCGAGGAGTGAGTGGAAATAAGGGAAGAGCTCCAAGGACAGAGTCCTGAGGCCCCACAGCATACAGAAGTCAGAGGAGGGGCACGTCCCGAAAAGGAGACTAAGGCGTATCAGAGAAGTTGGAGGAAAACTAAGACAGTGTGATGTCCTGAAAGCCAAGGGAAGGAAGTGCGTCAAGGAAGAGGGGGTGACCCACTGTCTTAAACACTGCTGATGGACCAAGAAAGATTATGACTGACAGTTGACCCGAGGACTGGAACTGTGCAGGTTATCGGTGACTTAACCAGAGCAGGTTCTATGGAATAGCGGAGGCACGAACCTAACTGGAGTGGCTCTAAGAAAAAAAAAAAAAAAATTAGAGACAGGGAATAGAGACAATTCTTTAATGATGTGTGCTGTGAATGGGAACAAAGAGATGGGTGGTAGCCGAGAGGACGCCCTAGCATTCTCCTCTGTAAAAAACGGTTAATAGCCTTGCCTGTCTCTCGGTGTCCCTGAAAAAATTGAGATTCGATAAAAAGATTTTGCATACTGAGATAGTATACGTAACATATCTATCACATAGTAGGCACTCAATAAATGGTAGCTATTATGTTTATGTTGTCTACACTAGAATCAAAAGCATGCTCTGACACCTTTTAATTTTTTTATATTTGAGAGAGAGAGAGAGAGAGCATCCACGTGCAAGAGAGAGAGCAGGAGTGGGGCAGAGGGAGGGAGAGAGAGAGAGAGAGAGAGAGAGAGCGCACACGCATCGGAAGCAGGCTCTGTGCTCAGCGTGGGGCCCCGACGCAGGGCTGGATCCCACAACCCTGGGATAATGACCTGAGCCAAAATCAAGAGTTGGATGCCCAGCTGACTGAGCCACCCAGGCGCCCCCACCTTTTAGAATAATACAGATTTTAATGTCTCAGACCAATGCCTTAGATGAGTCATTGTGTGAAGGAAACAAAAACAAAAAAAAATCTCGGAATAAGTTTTGCTGTAATGCACATCAAACCACATCTCACAAGATGACCTCCAAAGAACACATCTGCTAAGTTTTCATCACATTTGTGTTCCCTAGGATATCGTAATTATATGTAACTACCGGAGGCCTTATGAAAAAAAAAAAAAAAAGCTTCTTTCGAAAACACAATCTTCTCTCAAAATGGGACAAGCATCTCCATTATCGAGCATGTCTTGAGTGTAACAAGGCCGAAGCTACAAGTTATAAAGACTGAGAGTCCTGAAGAGAGTTTAGTCATGAAACAAAGTATAACTGGAGACGAAGTTACCCTGACAAGTATGTATTAGTATACGGAACAGTTAGGGTGCAGTAGGTTAATTAGGACGAACTGGAGAGCTGTTGGCATCAGTGATTCAAATTAGTTATTCGTTTAGACAGTCAAGTCTGATTGCATCTTAACTCTGTTAATTTTCCAGGCACTAAAGTTTCTTTTTTTTTTTTTTTAAGTGTATTTATTTATTTGGGGAGGGACAGAGACAGCGCTAGTGGGGGAGGGGCAGAGAAAGGGAGACAAAGAATCTCAGGCAGGCTCTGGGCGGCCAGCACCGAGGTCAACTCCTCAGCTCTGGGCTTGAACTCGTGAAACTACCAGGTCGTGACCTGAGGGGAAATCTAGAGTCCGAGGTTTCACCCACTGAGCCACCCAGGCGCCCCCAGGCACTCATGTTTCTATTGATCATGAGGGTGTGTCCCCAAACACCACATTCTATTGTGTGTTTCTTTGTTAATTCCTTCCTGTTTCAAAGAAGAGGAGTTCTTCCTTTCTAACACACACCCCCCATCCCCTCCTCGGAGACCTACCTCCACCTGTGACACAAGTCTGTCCCTCTCTGCTCGCAATGCCCAAACCTCTGGCGCACTAAACTTCCTTCCCCAGACCCTGCAACTGCTCTGGCAAAGATCACCAGGGACCTACTGGTTGGCCAGTCTGATGACTTCCTCTCAGAACTTTATCCCCTCCAACCTCTTGTAGCATTCCAAATTAGTGATGACCCCTCCGTGCGGCAATTTCGTTCTCCCTCAGCTTCCTTGACACTATTCTGTCCTGGCTCTTGGCTTTCCCAGGGATCTCTCCTTTGTTTTGTCCTCTCGCTTTGTGTATTCTCCCTGGGAGAGAGACTTCACTTCCGGGGCTCTTGTTATCAATAACATGCTTGTAACTTTCATGTTTGTGTCTGCAGCCCAAAGGTCTCTACTGAACTCCGGCCCTGTATTTCCAACTTTCATCGGCCAACTGTACCCAAATGACTCATAGACACCTCAAACTACACGTGTTCCCATCCATACTTACTAGCTTCATCCCCTGTGCCCCAGCCTGTGCCATTGCCCAAACTGGAAAGCTGGGAGTCTGTCTCCGTTCTCTCCAATGTCTGGACGCCCACATTTAATTTGTTCCCAGGTCTGAAATGACTCTGGAATCCTCACTTCCCTCTTCTCCCCTACCCCGTACCACGGGCTTGGTTCAGGGTCTCTACACCTTTCACATGAAGTCCCTCTTGCCCCTCCCACCGCCCCCAGACTCTACTGACTTGAACTACACTCGACTACATAGCCCTTCCCCGAATGTCTGATGATCTTTTACACTAAGGAGCAGAGTCTAACTTACTTACATTTCTGCAATGTATTTCTTACGCTGTAGAAAATGCCATCTGTGTTCAGCCTACAGTAAATGCAGTCTCCAAGCCAATTATGCTACATAAGTGCATATTCCGTGCAAGGAGGCTCTGCGGCTGGTGGGCTGCAATGTGCTTTGTTGCACTAACAGGGCCCCCTGAGGAGCCAGCCCCTTTGGGTCAGCAGCCCCGGGGACCACCTCCCGGTGCCCCTCCCTGGAAGTATTATGCAGATTATAAAAGAAAGACTAATGACTGGACTTCATTGAAGTGGAGGGGGGGCTGCCTTGTTCTGTGCCATGGACATGTGTGAAAAGAAAATGCCCATCCTCTCACCCCATGCAAAAGGGAACCCCACGGCGAGCTGGAAAAAGCAGGTCTAATTCCTGACAGCATTCCTTCCCAGTGCCCTCCACTCAAACCATTCGGAGAGAATGATTCTGATTGCGGTTCGCTCAGCTCATTGTTAAGGAGTATTCAGATTTAACAAAGGTGCATTTTAGAAGTGTCTTTGTCTCGCTGTTACATTTTTCTTTCCGGCCCGAGATCGTAGCACAGCACAGTATTTCTTAGCTCTTTCCCTCGCTTCTCTGGCCATCACCCCGATGGAGATCTTAATTACCGCACTCCTGGGCAATTATAAGTTCTCTCCACCTCCCGTGTTTGCCGGGGTCCTCCTTCCAAAGCCATTCGCTCATCTATTCAGTCGGCCTGTCTATTAACAAGGTTAACAAGCACTAATTGAGTAACAGCTGCGCGTTGACCACCCCGCAAGGCCCGGAAATTGGGGAAGGGGAGGGACGTATCCGTAGAGCAAGTGCCCACAAAAGCTCTAGAGTCCACTGGGGGAGTGAGACACCTCGGCCTGGAGAGACGCCCTTCTCTGCCCGGACAATCCCTCGTGTTTCTACACCCCACTCAGAGGTCACAGGCAGAGGTATTAGCCGCCCCTCCGTGCTCTCCCAGTGCTGGGTGTCCACTTCACCAGGGTGCTGGTTGCACTGGATTGGACATTCCCTCCTATTTCCGGACAGTGACCTCCTTGAGGACAGGGACTAGGACACGCCGAGCTTCAGACGTGCAGGGCTGAGCGCGCCAGAGATGGCTCAGGCGGCGGCCAATGCAGCGCCTCAAGAAGTCAAGCCGGTGGGGCACCGGGGGTAGGGGTGGGGGAGCTCAGCCCGTTCGGCTTCCGACTTGGGCTCCGGTCATGATCTCGCGGTTCACGAGTTCGTGTACAACCGGGTACAGTTGTGCAGCGATGCGCCGTACCGAGGGACCCAGCCAAGGAGGATAGTGAGGGTTGAAATCTGAACCCTGGCCACCAAGCCCCGCACCCTGGCACCGGTGCCCTCCTTTGTTTCTGTGTCCCACCGAGGCTCCGTGAGCGACGCGCACCCCCAGGACTGAGCCTGTCAGAAGCAAGCAGCTTCTCTCTAATTCATCCAAAAGTGCCCTATGGTCTAGTGGCCGTGGCCGTGGGCGATGCCCCAGCCCACTGCACCCTTTATCCTTTGCTCCTTTCTGACTGATCGCTCGGGTTGGTGACTCTGTGCACAATCGGCTTTTGCTCTGCCGCTAGGATGTGTGCCCCTGCATTTGTTGGAAGAGGCCTCGGGATGTAAAAGAGCACTATACTCTCCATCACAGAACACGGCTCCTTTTTTCACTCCCTTCATGACTTCGGGCAGGGCGCATAAACCCTCCGAGCCTTGGTTCCTCATTTATCACAGTGATAACCTAGGGGAAAGCCCTTTGTAAATTGTAAGGTTCTGTACAAATGTTAAGGATTATTACGAAGGGGTTAGGTGGCGAATCTTTAAATCCCTTTGTAATTCTCCCCGCCCGTGGTGGCTTCAGAGCTCACTACTGGTTGACCGACAGCAGGAGCGGGACGTCTCCACGTTGTTTCTAACGAAGCCCAGCTCACCTTGGCCCACGGCGCTGCGTGCCGACTTGTAAAGCGGCTGCCACTCAGCTCTACAAGTCGGCACGCAGCGCCGTTGGCCAACATCTGGAGCACGGCCCCGGTGGCTTCCGGAGAAGTAGGCAGCAGAGAAGCACCGAGCTAAAGACACCAAGTTCCAAAGAGATGGTTTTAAGGGCAATCTTTCACTGAGAATTTTTTCTCAAATTTGGAAGGTTGACTCACCTGTTTATATGCTAAAAAGAACCCCGTTATTTTGATTTCTGAACACTTTCTCTCTTCGTAGTCAAACTTATTATGGAATAAAACATTTTGATAATTGCTTTTTAATATGATGAAAGGTTGGAACCTTTTCCAATGACAAGGAAACGAGAGAATATAATGGAATGATGTCTTGTAATTTTTATAACTTCCAAATAGCAAATGAGAGAGTCGTTCATTTATTCACTGAAGTTTCCTTCCAGAATCACAGAATTACTCCTACACGGCAATTAGGAGGGGGAGATGAGTAACTTGTCTTTCTGGGGAGGAGGGGATTAGTTTTAAGCTGCTGGCAATGGAGAAAGTTAATGAAGAAATAGAAAATGTTAGTTATTACTTCTCTGTATTCTGAAAAGGTTTTCTAAATGGAGAAATGAAATAAACCATCGCCGTGATTTTTCAAGAGTTTGTTTAAAAACGGAAGCCAAGGTAAATAATCTAAATGTGTGTGTGTGAAATATTCATCTTTGTTTTAAAAATGCGCTTCTTCAGGGGTATGTTTCTTATCTACCACTTGTCAAAGTCCATGGCTGGGCAGCTCAGTGGGTAGGAAGTGTGACGCCAACAACGTGCGGTCCCTTGTAGGCCTCCTGGCTTCCCCCCAGCCCCCGAGATCACAGCCAACGCTGGCAGTGTGTGTCACAGCCCACAAAGGGCACTGGCCAAGGTGGGGGAGGGCTTCAAACAGAGCCAACCTCACCCTGGGGCTGGGGGGGGGGGTGCAGGGGGTGGCGGGGAATAGCTCAGAGTTGATGAGTCTCCGTGCCACATTTTCTTTAGACAAGGAGAGATTTGTAGCCCGTTGTGAATGATTGTCTTGATTGCCAGGAAAGCCGGCACAAGTTCAGCTTTTAGTTGCAATAACTTCCCTCCCTTCAGCCCTGACTCCATTCCTCCTTTCCTGATGGAGCTGCTGAGTTTTCCTTCTCCTTTAACTGATCCCAGTATATGTTCTCTGTATGTGTGTGTCTGTCTCTGTGTCTGTCTCTGTCTGTCTGTCTCTCCCTCTCTCTCACACACACACACGCACACACACACACACACACACACAATAAGCCCCTTCAAATCATCTACACACACACACACACACACACACACACACAGAGTAAGCCCCTTCAAATCTTCTTTGGACGTTGGTTTAAGTTAAGTTGGTTTTGAAGTTAGGTTAGAGCCAGCTGACTCACTCAACAGCATATCCCAGCGGGCAAAGGTTACTCCATCTCCTCGAGTCTTTATTTCTTTCTGACACTTCCCTTCTTCATGGCTACTTGCCATTTGTTTTCTCACCTATGTGCTCTACCAGTTAGCTCTCAGAAAGGAATCACAAAAACTTAATGAAAAGGGCAACGTGTGTTCACGTCCTGCCTATCCGAGCGGACCGTCGTGTGCCTCTACCAAGAGTGAAAGAGCAGAAAATGGCATTCTGAACATGGAGTTTTATTTCTTACTGTTAAAGCAGGAGATTCGTTGTTACAACAAAATCACTCACTTGCTGTCTTCTTCAGCAATGTCCTAATTGGATATTTGTCCTGATCTAAATACACGTGATTTGCAAGCTACGTCAAATTCTTTTTTTAAGTTTGTTTGTTTTTTTTGATATTGATTTATGTTTGAGAGACGGAGAGACAGAGCAGGAGCAGGGGAGGGGCACAGAGAGAGGGAGACACAGAATCGGAAGCAGGCTCCAGGCTCCGAGCTGTCAGCACAGAGCCTGACCTGGGGCTCGAACTCCCAAACCGTGAGATGGTGACCTGAGCCGAAGCCGGATGCTTAACTGACTGAGCCACCCAGGCACCCCTATGTCAAATTCTTTTTGGAAGAAAGATGTGTGTAAAGAAAGCAAGTTTGTGTTTTGGGGGGGTTTTTTGGTCTTGTCTGTTTCAGTGTTTTCACACGCCACCGTTTGTCTCCAACATTCATTCATTAGCTCATCATTCAATAGCCTTTCATTCGATAAACATTTAGCAAGAGCCTCACTTTGTGCCAGGTCCTTTGCCAGGCCCTGGGGACACAAAGACAAACAGGATCAAGATGTAAAGTTCCTGCTGGGGCTCCTGGGTGGCTCAGTCATTGGAGCCTCTGACTTCGGCTCCGGTCATGATCTCGCAGTTCGTGAGTTCCAGCCCTGCATCTGGCTCGCTGCTGTCAGCTCAGAGCCCGCTTCAGATCCTCTGTCCCCTCCTCTCTCTGCCCCTCCCTCTCTCTCTCTCTCTCTCTCTGTCTCTCTCTGTTAAAAATAAAAATAAAACATTTTTTTTTTATTTTTTAAAAAAAAATTTTTTTTCAACGTTTATTTATTTTTGGGACAGAGAGAGACAGAGCATGAACGGGGGAGGGGCAGAGAGAGAGGGAGACACAGAATCGGAAACAGGCTCCAGGCTCTGAGCCATCAGCCCAGAGCCCGACGCGGGGCTCGAACTCCCGGACCGCGAGATCGTGACCTGGCTGAAGTCGGACGCTTAACTGACTGCGCCACCCAGGCGCCCCAAAAATAAAACATTTTTAAAAAGCCCCTGTACTCAAGGAACTGGGTATAAAGGAGAAACAAAGTGCCCTTGGGGAGCTTACATGTTCGTAAGAGACACAGACACGTTCACAATAACTGCAATATCCCATATGATGTGTATGCTGTGAAGAATACAATTAAAGTTGATGATGGCAGATGCGGGGCAGTCGTGACTAATTCTTAGTTGAGGAGGATGGGGTGGGCTTCACAGAGGAGGCGGCTTTTAAGTAGACTCTTGAAAGATGAACGGGTTTATTTGGACCGAGGTGTGGAAGAAAGGTATTCCAGGTTGAGGGAACAGCCTACGGAAAGCCTAAGAGGTGCCGAAGTGCTTGCTGGGTTCCTGCGGTTAGGCGAGGGGAGGAAGGGGAGGGAGGAGATGGAAAGGAACTTGGAGCGCCTAGAATGCCCAACTAAGGTGTTTGTAAGCACTACTCAGCCCTTGGGGACCTTCTCGATTGGCTCCTGGCCTTCTTTCCATTCTGTTCCGGCTCCCGGATTCCTCCCCTCTCTGCTGGTGGTCTACAATGACTGCACCCTCTTCCCTAGTCTGATTCTCAGGACCCATTTCAGACTTGTACTTTCTACTCCTGGCCACCTTGGAGAATTCCCTGTCTTAGCTCCCAGCCCTTGGGATCCAAGTCCAACCATTGATCCTCTGCCCACATTCCCAACTTTCCTACTGGCAAGGAGGGACAGAGGGCAACGTGTTCAGGCAGGAAGGCAAAGAGGTTCAGAGATCCCGCAGATTGAAGCAGGTATAAGGGTCACTGGTCATCTCTGTTTAGAAGCTCACTACTGTCACTGACATCTGTTAGAGAACAGCCGTTGACCGTCAAGTTCCCATTTATTTCTTTGATATTATCCCCAAGAGATGATCCAGGAGTGATGGATGCCCACACATATCAATGATGTGTCCCCAAACTTTCCCCCACCCCCTTTATACCTAAAAAGCTCAGGACAAGTATACTCTGGACTTAAATAGGAAATACCTGTTTCATTGGCCAGAGTTACTTAAGTAACCTCTTAAGGCCCCGTAGTTTCAAGGGAGCTGTCACTATACCCCTTGGATTTCTGCACAAAAGGTTGGTTCTCTATTGTATTCTCATCTAAGAGTGCCTGCAATGACTTTTGTCTGATACAACTGCTTCTCTATCTTAAGGAAACCAATTTGGCCCAGGTGATTGGTCCCTAGATAAAATTACAGAAACCTCCTAGACTCAAAAATATCCATTTTAAAAATCACAAGCCACTGGTGAGAATGGTGATCTAATTATATCTGGCTTTGCAAACTAATGGACAAAATGTACTGACTCATATAACTATTTTTTACCAACTGACCATATCCCTTTAATTTTCCTCAAAGTGAATAATGATTGCAAAGTGACCGACATTCTCTTCTATTCATAAGCAGTGCCGGGCAAGTAGAGAGAAACGCTTCTTGCAAGATAGAGTGCGACACAGATTTTGCCCCTCCCTCCCTCATGTCAATATCCTGAAAAGCACCAAGTACAAAATACGGAGTAGTCACGGCTATCTTCTACGGCATCTAGAGTCCCAAAGCTACACCGCACGGCTTCCCAGTGGGAAAAGAGGTCTCTCTTCTCTTTTGGTTCTGTTGTTTCAGCCTATCAGAGGGGGACTTTAGAGCTAGTGAGCCCCAAATGCCTTCCGAAGGCTCTCATTGACACATAGATGGTCGCTAAAGCCATGGGGCGGGATAATGTCACGCTAGTCAAAGAGTGTACATAGGGAGACAGGGCCTAGGTCCAAACTCTGAGGAATTGCAACATTTAGAGGTCGGGCGCTGAGAAGCGATGACCAGTAAGAGAGGAGAGAAAGCAGAAAGTCTGGTTTCACTCACAGACGTCATGAATAGGGAGAGTTTCAAGGAGTGAATAGGCAATGGTCTCAAACACTGCTGGCGGGTCAAGCGACTTGAGGCCTCTAAAGTGCCCATTGAATTCGGGAACGTGAAGATTGTTGCCAAAATTATTCAGGGCTGTCTCAGTGGAGTGATGGGAAAAGAAGCCAGGTCGGAGGGAGCTGGGGAGTGGATGGGAGGTCAGGAAGTAGAGACAGCACAACATGTGAAGACAACTCTCGAGGACTCGTAGCCCAAAGAGGAGCAGGGAAATCTTGGAGGGGGTGTGGAGTTATATGATCGTTCTGAGGAGGCAGAGAATAGAGGATGTTCGAATGCCGAATGGGAATGTTCCACTAGAGATGGAGAGACACAAGCTGTGGACGAGAGTGGGATAGGTAGAGGAACCTCAAGTGGGAAGACTTGAGGTACAGGTCCCACACTTGAGTTTGGTCTTTGTTAGGAAGAGGGAGATGGCTTTCATCATATCAGGAGGAAGGAGGGGGGTTGCAGATTAGAATAGTGGATTCGGTCATGAGGAGACTCAATCATTCAATGAACACATACCAGGTGCTCTTTTAGGCTCTATCTGAGGATGCTATGAAATAGACAAAGACACTCCTCTCACGTCACGGAGTTTTCCTTTGAAGGGAGAAGACGTATAATGAAGAATTAAAAACACATAATATGTAATAGAATTTCCGAGAGAGCAGTGCGATGAAGCGCCAGAAAATAGGCCAAGGGGGTGAGTGGGTACTTGTGTGTATGGGGCAGCAAAGCGGTTCTTTCCTCTTTTGTAAAGATGGTTCTACAGTTTATTTTGAGAGACAGCCAGCACAAGTGGAGGAGGGGCAGAGAGAGAATCCCAAATAGGCTCCACACCGCCAGCGCAGAGCCCGACACGGGGCTTGAACCCATGAGGCCGCGAGATCGTGACCTGAGCCGAAACCAAGAGTTGGATGTTTACCCAACTGAGCCACCCAGGTGCCCAAAGTGGTTCTTTTTTAAAGGGGAACCAAAGAAGGCCTCTCTGAGGAGCAGAGACCTAAAACAATATGAGGGAAGAATGGTTCAGGATGGCTTCTATTATCTCAGTGAAATATGAAGTGAGGTCATCAGTTGAGAAGGAGGCGTGTCGGAGGGTTGAGGAGACAGAGGAGAAGATATGACGTAATTGTTCTGGAGGGTGAGAACATGAATTTACCCGGGACATGTACGAAGATGGCCCGGTGGTATTAAGTGGCATTTGATCTCGGTGATCATGACTTTAAAGTGAAGGCAAGCGCCCCGATTCCGTGATTATTTCCAGAATCATCTAGTGGCTCAGGTGTTGAGTTCAATCAGAGTTGGGATTTTGTCGGGTGAATACTATGGTGGCAGGAGAGGAGAGGAGAGGAGAGAGAGACAGAGAGAGAGACCAGGGAGGTTGAGAGGAAGATGAACAGTGGATTACAGGTCTCAACAAGGTCAAAGAATGTAGACGTGTCTGAGTCCTCCCTTAGATCCAAACCTGAATGACCCTCCCCGCACATGCATCCCACCGACAGAGCCAAATCCTACCATCTACCCAGCCGATCGGATCCATTGGTGCAGCAATTGATGGTTAAGACATTCCTTCAATGGTTGATACAGTGTAATGTTTTACATTCACTGGATAGTTTCACAGCCTCTGGCTTTTCTTTTGCTGTATACCCACAAGTATGAAAGACCTCAAGACCTCCTCAAGTCCAGGAAGGGTCAAATTTACTCAGGTTTTGTAATCACGGCTTCCTAACGTCCCACCAAACTTTAGGACATTCACAAAATTGGGCTCTGAATGCTTGCAGTTTTGCTCCTGAAACTGCAAGCCCCCCCCCCCACTTCCCCCCCCCACCCCCGTTCCCTGCTTTGCTGTGTAGTCTGTGGAGGAACAAGTTCCTCTAGGATCTGGGCAGAGAGCATTTGACCGAGACCACTTTGGATCACAAATGCATTCTCTGATGACTTCAGACTCAAGATCCCAATCACCGTAAGTCTGTTTTCTCGCTTGCTTTTTTTCTCTTTTCCCTTAGAGTAAATCCTCTGTCATCCTGGGGCATGACCCCACTCCACTAGAGGGAAAGGCATTCTTCACCTTCCTGCTTTAACCCAGAATTTTAATCCTCGTTCGGGAGACTGTCAATTTCTAAATCCCTTTTGTGATTTCTCTCAAGAGGCCGGAGATCATTATAGATGGGAATCCTTATGTTCCAGCTGGGCAGCTCAGAGTTTCTGATGTGACTTTGTAGATTACTTGCCGCACTTTTTAAAAGCAACCAAAAGACCAAGCGATTCCTTTTAAGCCAGTTCAGTACAACTGTATGTTCGCCAGTTAATTGGTTATAAAGTCCTTACAAGGAAAGCAGCATAACATGGGTTAGCACATGAACTCTGTGAGAAGACAGATCCGGGTTCTGCGTGACCTCTGCGAAGCACCTAACCTCTCCAAGTCTCAGTTTTCTCGTCCATACAGTAGGGCTCATGACTGCTGTGAAGAGTAAAAGAGACAACCCTGGGATGCCGGGGTGGCTCAGCCGGTTAAGCATCCGACTCTTGATTTCAGCTCGTCATGATCTCACAGTGTGGGAGTTTGAGCCCCGCATCGGGGTCTGCACTGATGGGGCGGGGTCTGCACTGATGGGGCGGAGCCGGCTTGGGATTCTCTCTCTCTCTCCTCTCTCTGCGCATGCTCCCTCTCTCAATCTCTCTCTCTCTCAAATAAATATACTTAAAAAAATTTTTTTTAAGAAATAAATAAGACGACCCATATAAATGACGTAGCACAATATAAGCCACGGGGTCATTGCTCTACAAGCATTTGTCAGCATCATTATTGCACTCCACTAGAATGTCAGCACCACAAGAACAGGGATTTCTGTTTTATTCACCGCTGTATCTCCAGCACCTGAAACACAGTTTGGTACATAGTAGATACTCATTAACTGTTTGTGGAATGAATAACTGTGTGTCTTCTATTGTCTTTTGTAATTGTCAGTGTTAGAGACATGTAAATGTCTCTCTTTTTTTGTTAATTTTTTAAGCGTTTTTATTTATTTTTGAGAGAGAGAGAGAGAGAGAGAGAGAGCAGGAGTGGGGGAGGGGCAGAGAGAGAGGGAGACAGAGAATCAGAAGCAGGTTCCAGGCTGTGAGCTGTCAGCACAGAGCCCGACGTGGGGCTCGAACTCACGAACCACGAGATCATGACCTGAGCCGAAGTCAGACACTCAACCAACTGAGCCACCCAGGTGCCCCTGTAAATGTTTCTTAAAGCCAAGAATCCTGGGGCACCTGGGTGGTTCAGTCAGTTAAGAGTCTGACTCTTGGTTTTGACTCAGGTCATGATTTCACGGTTTGTGAATTTGAGCCCCACATTAGACTCTGCGCTGACAGTGTGGAGTCTGCTTGGGATTCTCTCTCTCTCTCTCTCTCTCTCTCTCTCTCTCCCTCTCTCTGCCCCTCCCACACACCCCCCACCAAAATAAATAAATAAACTTAAAAAAAGAACCAAGAATCCTGGAACAATAATTATGGCTATAAGATCCTGAGAGATCAAGACCATCATTTTCATTTTACAGATAAGGAGGAAACTGAGGTTCAGGGAGATTGAGTGAGTGGTCCAAAGTCACAGAATCAGTTAAAGGCCATACTGATGGCGAAGAGCCTAGTCTCCAAAGCCAAATGATGTAGGTTCAAATCCCTACGAGCACTCACTCGCTGCGTGATTTGAGCAAGTTACTTCCCTTCTCGGCACCTCAGTTCTTCACGTGTGGAGTGGGGGTGCGTGGGGAATATAGGCTATAACATTGCAATAATGTTGTTTGGTGACAGATGAGGACTACACTTATTGTGGGGAGCACCCGGCAACGTAGGGGATTGTTGAGTCACTATGTTGCATGCCGGAAACAAATGTAACATTGTATGTTAATTACACTTCGGTTAAAAGAGCCCCGAACTCATAGGGTTGTTCTGCGCATTGGGTGAGTTCGTATGCGATGTGAGCCTGGCGTAGAATACGTGCCGTATGAGTTAGCTATTATTATTATTATTAGTGGCAGAGTTAAGAGCCTCCCTACTTTCGGTCCCAGGCGCTTCCCAGGACATTGGTCAGTTGAGTCTGTAGTTCTCAACGAATGTAGCTGGGATGAATGACATTTTCCAGGTTTCTAGAAAGTATATAACTGCTTCTGTGAGGGGCAGAGCAGATGAGTCTGCCTCAGATCCCCATCCTCTGGTGGCTTTTCGCTGTAACATTTAGATTTCAAACGCGGCATTGTTTACTTTGTCATCTGAAACGAGAATATGTACCTCCCTTGGTGGGGAAAGTATGTCTTGAACAAACACCATTCAGGGTCTTTGTCATCTTTTAATTCCTAGTGTCTGGCACATTTTCGAGTTCGGTTAAATATTCGTTGTTTGTTGAGTGAAATGTACCCTCCTTCGGATCCTTAGTCATAGGATCGTGTAGAAATAGCAGGAGTCAGTGAAGTTTTTCTGTAAAGGGCCAGGTAGCAAGTATTTTTGGCTTGTGGACCACGCGGTCTCTGTCACAGCTACTCAGCTCTGCTGTGAAAGCAGCCCCAGACAAAAGTCAATGGTTGTGTCTGTGTTCCCCTAAAAGTTTATTTACAAAAACAGGTGACCGGCCCATGCGTGCCTGGGTCCTAGTTGGCCAACTTCTGGCTTATAGAGTGGCAAGAGCCTTAGAGATAACAACGAATGCAAGCAGTAAATCCAGTTAGGAGCAAGTACTCGAATGCATTTGAAGCATTTAATTTCCACTAAACTAATGAGCAGAGGTTTGCTCCGTAAACAACTTCGTCTGAGTTCTAAGCTTTTCTGTTGCATGTTGCCTGGCTCTGTTCTACGCACGCTGGTGAATGAGTCGAGCGGCAAAAACCAGAGCAAAATTATCAAGGCACAAATTAGCGTGGGAGCCAAGAGTGCAATGGTTCAAACTTAGGGCCTATTTATTCTTCGGGGTTCTTCTACTCGATTCTTTTCGAGTGCTCGTAGTCGCGATATGACTTAGGATGTAGTTGGTCAGTGGCTCTTAAGGACAGGGAAGCACTCCTGGGGAGTCCCGCCTGCCCTCTGCCTAGTACTTTTACCCCCAAACCGACACAATAGAGTCTCTACTCCTGCTTTTAAAAATGTGGCAGGAAACAACAGGGAGGGGATATTTATCCATTCATCCAACAACTGACTGAACATCTACTCCACGACAACTATGATGGGAGCCTAGAGGAGGAAGCAGAAAGAATGAGAAAATTCACTCATTCCTGCTCTCACAAGAGCACACAAGCTAGGAGGGGAGGCAGACCTGCAAAACCGGAAACAAGAGGGTGTGATGTTGCCAGTGTCCTAGGAAAGCATGGGCTAGTCCTAGAGTTTTGGAACTCTGTACTCTATTATTTGGATACTGGAGGTTTACACTGGACCTGGAAGAAGTTCACCCCTAGTTTTAGTGTAAGTAAAGTCAATTACGATGATAAGAGTTCATTTTATATGCAGATAGATGTGCGTTCAACCAAATCCCATCCTTAAAAATAAAACACCCAGAGAAGAAAGAGTTTTTCTCATTTCATTAGCTCATGCAGTAGCCATTACTGATCCCAATTTGTTTGCTTTTTGTCTGGAAGGATAACAAACCAAACAGACCTGGGGAAATGCAGAGCCCCTCGTTTTCATGGTCAATACTGGGCTTCACAGAACAGGGTGCAGAAAATAAGGAAGAAATATCACTCGTTATAAATATGTCATGATTAAACCCTATCTGATGTATCTGGCATAGGAGAATAATTGGAAATTCTATTTATGGCGCTATTTACACTTCTATTGTCAAAATTAATGATTCACTATAAGTGAGAGGTTTGGCCTGTATTCATTGCCATCAGGGCCTGCGACTAAATGAAGATATGTTTATATTTTCACAAGCCTTGATTTTCTTTGCGAAGCCCCAGACACAATTTTTATGTGCTAACATTTATGACCAATAGCCTATAGTCTTCCCTACATTAACAAATCCTCACCCTTCAAAAGAGACATTTATTTTTAACAGGCTTTATTAACTACTGAATCGATAGAAATGTATAGCATAGGTATAAGGAATGGAAAACAAACCCGCAAATATCCACACATGCTTTAAAAGTTAAATTTAGTTTCGTGTAAGTAATGCCTCACGTGGTACAAATTCCAAATTTATAAAAGTTGATACATGGAAAACTCTATCATTTTTCCTGTCCCTGATCTGTAAAGCACTCCCTTATTCTTTTTCAACGTTTATTTATTTTTGGGACAGAGAGAGACAGAGCATGAACGGGGGAGGGGCAGAGAGAGAGGGAGACACAGAATCGGAAACAGGCTCCAGGCTCTGAGCCATCAGCCCAGAGCCCGACGCGGGGCTCGAACTCCCGGACCGCGAGATCGTGACCTGGCTGAAGTCAGACGCTTAACCGACTACGCCACCCAGGCGCCCTCCCTTATTCTTTTTAATGGCTGCCAAATATTGTACCGTATGGATGTAACATCAATTTATTTAACCTGTCACTGGTGTATATTTTGGTCGTTTCTAATATTTTGCTGCTATAAAAAATGCTGCACCTTGTATGTAAATTATATATATACATATATATATATATATATATGCTAGGTTCACTGGATGAGTTCAGTCAAAAGGCATGTGTATTTTTACGTAGAGAAAATTTACATTTCCACCAACAACGCATGAGAGTACTTGTTTCCTCAGAGCTTTGTCCATGAAATGTACCATTACACGTTGTCAGTGTCACAGCTGAAAATGATACCTTGGTGGAATTTAAATTTCCATTCGTCTTGGGGCGCCTGGGTGGCTCAGTCGGTTCAGCGTCCGGCTTCCGCTCAGGTCATGATCTCACGGTGCATGAGTTTGAGCCCCACTTGGGGTTCTGTGCTGACAGCTCAGAGCCTGGAGCCTGCTTGGGATTCTGTGTCTCCCTCCCTCTCTCTTCCCCTCCTCTGCTCATGCTCTGTCTCTCTCTCTCTCTTTCAAAAGTAAATAAAAATAAATAAATAAATAAATAAATAAATTTGCATTTGTCTTGTTATTACTGAGGCTGAACACCTTTTCATGTGTCAATAGCCATTTGTATTAGATATTGTGAGTTGTGAGCTTCTGTGAGCTGCCGTCTCATTTTCGCCTATCTTTCTATCAGGATTGTGGGTCTTTCTTCTTTTTTTTTTTTTTTTTTTAAACTTTTTTTCAACGTTTATTTTTGGGACAGAGAGAGACAGAGCATGAGCGGGGGAGGGGCAGAGAGAGAGGGAGACACAGAATCGGAAACAGGCTCCAGGCTCCGAGCCATCAGCCCAGAGCCCGACGCGGGGCTCGAACTCACGGACCGCGAGATCGTGACCTGGCTAAGTCGGACGCTTAACCGACTGCGTCACCCAGGCGCCCCTGTGGGTCTTTTTTCACATTAACTTGTAAAGGCTATTCTTTTGGCAAAATCTGCTCTTTATCTAATGTTAACCCCCTCTCCCCCCGGTGTGTTTGTCTTTTTATTTTGTTTAGGTGGTTTTGGCCATGCAGGAAATTCTTTCCTATTGTGTGGTCAAATGCTTCCATTTGTGTGTGTGGGTGTGTGGTTTTGGGTTTTCTGACATATTTAGAAAGGTCTTCTTTACTCTAAGAGTGAAATTCTGGGTTAAGCACTTGCCGGATAAAGATGAAAGAAAAAGAATGTGGGAGATAGGTATGTTTAAAAATATGGGAGTGGGGGGGGGGTGTGTGGAGAGGAGAGTGGTGTGTAGGGTAAGGGGTATGGAAAAGTGAAGGTTGAAAGTAGACTTAATTGGCCTTTCTCGGCCTCCGTCCGTATTGGGTCACTGATGTTCTTGTTAATGTCGAGCAGGGATCTGCCTGCTTCAGATGGAAAGATCAGATAGTAAATATTTTCAGCTTTACAACTCCTTAATTCTGCTTGAACAATGAGAGTCTATGTTCCAACGTAACTTTATTTAAGGACACTGAAATGTGAATTTCTTTAAAAAAATTTTTTTTAACGTTTATTTATTTTTGAGACAGAGAGAGACAGAGCATGAACGCGGGAGGGTCAGAGAGAGAGGGAGATACAGAATCTGAAACAGACTCCAGGCTCCGAGCTGTTGGCACAGAGCCCAACGTGGAGCTCGAACTCACAGACCGTGAGATCATGACCTGAGCTGAAGTCAGACCCTTAACCGACTGAGCCACCCAGGCGCCCCTGAAATGTGAATTTCAATGTAATTTTCATGTGTTGTGAAATACTGCTCTTTTATCTTTAGACAATTTTTCCAAGCATTAAAAAAAAAAATATTTAAACACACTCTCAGCTTGAAAACCATACAGAAAACAGAGGGCAGGGTCAAATTTGACCCCTGGGTCATAGTTTACCAACCGCTGATATAAAAGAACCACTGTCAAATTCTGTCCTGGGAGCAAAGTTGATTTTAGAGACACCTATCAATTGTTGAAAACCTCACAAATAACTCTAAATCCGTCACTTTATTTTTAAGTTTTGCAAGAGGACTCTGGAGGCAGTGAATGGGGAAGCGGTGAATATGTTACCCACTGCTGCTCAACTAAACACTGCTTTAAGGTGGAAAGAATAGAGTTCTTTGAATCAAATTCACTGATTCCTTCTGTTACACTGCCTTTCACCTAATATTTCGTCAGAGAATCTAGAAACTATGGTGATTGATGCCATAGAAACACACAGCGAGCGAGCAGGGTGATGAGCTTGTGAATTGTGGCATGGCTGAGAGGCAAAAAAGCTTTTTAGCTGCCAATCTAGAGGCAAGGTAATAGAACAAAATGCAATGCAGCTAGCATGCGGCGAACTTTACTGTTTACAGAGCACTTTTCACATAGATTTTCACCTTTAATTTTACTCAACACGCACAATAACCCTGTGTGGTAGGCAGTTTTGTGGTTTCACAGATAAGGATCTGACTTTTCTTCCAGCACCTTCACACTGCCCTGCGTGTGAGGACCAGATGACCCTCGATGCTAAGGGTGAGACCACGGTCACCCGGTGACCACGGGTGATCTTCACCACGGTTGAAGATGATGAGAGTAAAAAACGTGTGAATCACCGGATGTTGGTTACGTTCCAGACACAGAGCTAGGCACTTGACATATGAGGCTTCATTTTAGCCTCACAACCGCCCAAAGACGGAGTCATTACGGCATCGTGTTTTTGATCACAAGCTTTGGAGTTAGATAGACCTAGGCACAAGACTGAGTTCTGCCAATTATAACTCTTGTGATCTGGGGCGAGTTACCGAACTTCTCTGATTTCCAGTTTCCTGATCTGTAAAAGGCAGGTGACGTAATTCTACCTACTTCTTCCAGCTTTGGCGTAGATCAAATGGGATGATGAGTGTAAAATGCTCAGTACAGTGGCTCACCCATACTAAGTGGTCAATAAATCTTGATTATTACCACACAGAACGTGTAATACCTCTGATCACCCTGCTAAAGATGATTACAGTACTTTGATAGAATCCACACACCTAGAATGCAGACCTTTAAAAAAAAAACCAGCCTTTTTTAAAAAATAAATTTAATGTTTATTTTGTTTGTTTGAGAGAGAGAATCAGAGCGTGAACGGGGAGGGGGCAGAGAGAGGGAGACACAGAATCCAAAGCAGGCTCCAGGCTCTGAGCTGCCAGCACAGAGCCCGACACGGGGCTCAAACCCACGGACTGCGAAATCATGACCTGAGCCAAAGTTGGACACTTAACCGACTGAACCACCCAGGTGCCCTTAAAAAAAAATGTTTTTAAAAAATATTTGTTTGTTTGTTTGTTTTGAGAGAGAGTGGGGGGGGGAGGGGCAGAGAGAGAGAGAGAGAGAGAGAGAGAGAATCCCAAGCAGGCTCCACACTGTCAGCACACAGCCCGACCCAGGGCTCGATCTCAGGAACCATGAGATCATGACCTGAGCTGAAATCAAGAGTTGGATGCTTAACCGACTGAGCCACCCAGGTGCTCCTAAAAAAACCTTTTACTTTGAAATAATTATAGACTCACAGGAAGTTGCAAAAGCAGCAGAAAGATCTGAGTACCCTCCACCAACTTCCCCCAATGGTGACATCGTATATAGCTGTAGTATCATAACCAAATCAGAAAATTGATGTTGCTATACTAACATTAACTAGATTAAAGCCTTCATTCAGTTTTTGCAATTTTTGAACCTGAATTCATTTATGTGTGCATTTTCCCCCAAGTGTAGATTCCTGCAACCACTGCCACAAAGATACAGAACTGTTTCCGTTAACACAAAATAACTCCCTGACGCTTCCTCTTTGGAAGCTTCCTCTCGGCTCATCCCCATCTCTGTCCCATGACAACCACTAGTCTGTACTCCATCTCTTAAGTTTTGTTTCAAAATGTTATGTAAATGGAACCAGACAGAATATAACCTTTTGAGATTGATTTTTTTTTTCACTAAACATAATACCGCTATATGGATAGACTAGAATTTGTGCCACCATCACCCCGAAGAACATTTGAACATTTCCAGTATTTGGTGATTACAAACAAAGCTGCGATGAATAATAATGCACACTTCGTGGGGAGCCTGGGGGGCTCAGTGGGTTAAGCGTCCAACTTCGGCTCAGGTCACGATCTCATGGCGCGTGAGTGAGTTCGAGCCCCACGTCGGGCTCTGTGCCGACAGCTCGGAGCCTGGAGCCTGCTTCGGATTCCGTGTCTCCCTCTCTCTCTCTCACTCTGTCTCACACTGTCTCTCTCAAAAATAAAATAAAAACATGAAAAAAAATGCACACTTTGTGTGTGTGTGTGTGTGTGTGTGTGTGTGTGTAGATATAAGGTTCCACTTATTTAGGCCCAGGGGTGTGATTACTGGATCATATGGTTTAAGTGTATGTTTAAATTTATGAGAAATCAATAACCTGTTTTCCAGAGTGTCCGCACCATTTTGCATTTCCACCAACAGTGCATGAGTCGTCCAACTTCTCCACATCCTCACCAGCATTTACTATTATCACTATTTTTTGTTCACTATTTTTAGGAATAAAAAAATCCTAATAGATGTGTAGTGATAATCCCTTGTGGTTTTAATCTGCGTTTCCCAGGTGGCTAATAATGTTGAACATCTTTTTCCTGTGTTTATTTGCCATATATGTCTCTTCGTTGGTGAAATATCTGTTGATGTCTTTTGCCCGTTTTGTAACTGGGTGGATTACATTTTTACTCTTGAGTTTTGAAAATTCTTTATACATCGTGACTATAAGGCCGTTGTGGAATGTATGGTTTGTGTTGTGGGCCTAAATGTGTTCCCTGAAAAGATATGTTCAGGTCTTAAACCCCCGATACCTATGAATGTGACCTTATTTGGAAGGAGGGTCTTTGCAGACATGATCAAGTTAAAAGGAGGTCATGCTGGATTAGGATGGGCCCAATCAAATAACCGGTGTCCTTATAAGAAAAGGGGAGTTTGGGGGCGCCTGGGTGGCTTAGTCAGTTAAGTGTCCTACTCTTGATCTCAGCTCAGGTCTTGATCTCAGGGTTGTGAGTTCAAGGCCCGCATTGGGCTCTATGCTGGGCATGAGGCCCTACACACGGAGAACATCATGTGACAAAGGAAGCCAGGATTGGAGTGACGTGTCTACAGCCAAGGAGTGCCAGCAACCACCAGAAGCCAGGAAGAGGCAAGGAAGGATCCTTCACTTACAGCCTTCGGAGAAACTTGCTGGTACCTCTGTCTTGAACGCCTGGCCTCCAGAACCGTAACACGATAAATCTCTGTTGTTTTAAGCCACCAAGTCTGCGGTGATTTGTTGTGGCAACCTTAAGAAAAGAGTCCAGTGTGTGAATATTTTCTCCCAGTCTGTATCTGGTCTTTTCACTCTCTTGACAGGATCTTTCCAGAAAAAAAGGTTTAATTTTGAGGAAGTCCAATTTATTAAGTTTTTTTCTTTTCTGGGTCATGCTTTTATCATCATGTCTAAGAACTCTTTGTCTATTAGCCCTAGACCCCAAAGATTTTTCCCCTGTGGTTTCTTCTAAAAATGTTTTTATTGGGGCCCCTGGGTCGCTCAGTTGGCTAAGCATCCGACTTCAGCTCAGGTCATGATCTCGAGGTTTGTGAGTTTGAGCCCCATATTGGGCTCTCTGCTGTCAGTGCAGAGCTCGCTTTGGGTCCTCTGTCCCCCTCTCTCTCTGCCCCTCCCCTGCCTGTGCTCTCGCTCTCTCTCTCTCTCTCTCTCTCAAAAATAAACATTAAAAAATGTTTTTATTTATTTTAATTTTTTTTTCCTAGAGAGAGTGGGGAAAGGGCAGAGAGAGAGAGAGAGAGAGAGAGAGAGAGAGAATCTCAAGCAGGCTGAACACTCAGCATGGAGCCTGACTCAGGACTCGATCCCACGACCCTGGGATCATGACCTGAGCTACAATCAAGAGTCGGGTGGTCAACTAACTGACTGAGCCACCCAGGTGCTCCTCTTCTAAAAATGTTTGAAGCTTATGTTTTTGGTGTTTTTTTAAATTATTTTTTTTTTTTTTTAAATTTTTTTTTTTTCAACGTTTATTTATTTTGGGGACAGAGAGAGACAGAGCTTGAACGGGGGAGGGGCAGAGAGAGAGGGAGACACAGAATCGGAAACAGGCTCCAGGCTCTGAGCCATCAGCCCAGAGCCCGACGCGGGGCTCGAACTCCCGGACCGCGAGATCGTGACCTGGCTGAAGTCGGACGTTTAACCGACTGCGCCACCCAGGCGCCCCTTAAATTATTTTTAATGTTTATTTATTTCTGAGACAGAGAGAGACAGAGCATGAGTGGGGGAGGGGTAGAGAGAGAGGGGGACACAGAATCCGACGCAGGCCCCAGGCTCCGAGCTGTCAGCCCGGAGCCCGGCGCGGGGCTTGAACTCACAGACAGGGAGACCGTGACCTGAGCCGAAGCCGGACGCTCAACCGACTGAGCCACCCAGGCGCCCCTTACGTTTTTATCTAAATCTTTAATTTTGAATTAAATTTTGTGTGACATGAGGTTTATGTTGAGATTCATTTCGTTTTTGTGTACGGACTTCCAATTGTTCTAGCACCGTTTATTGAAAATGCTATCCTTTCCCCGTTGGATTGCTTTGGCATCTTTGTAAAAACAAAAATCAATTGGTTGTATTGGAGTTCATCTAGTCTAGGATCCTTATTCTGTTCCAATTATCTATGTGTCTATTTCTTTGCCGAAGTCCTAACATGACGTGCAATGATTCCATCCACTTGATTCTTTTTGAGAATGAGTCCAGCTAGTCTAGCTCCTTTGCTTCTCCATATAGATTTTTGAAATAATCTTGTCTCTATCTACAAAACATCTTGCTGGGCCTTTGATAAGAAACGCATTAAGCCTATAGACCAACTGGGGGAAGTTTTACATTTTTACTATGTTGGGTCTCCCAATCCATGAACAAGGTATGTCTGTCTATTTAAATCTTTCATTTCTTATATCAGCACTTCATAATTTTCAGAGCAGAGGTCCTACACGCATTTATACCTGAGTATTACCTTTTCTTTGGGGTGACTAAAACGGTATTTTATTGTTAATTTTCGTTCCACATGCGTGTTGCTACTATATAAAGGGGTGATGGAATCTTGCGTGTTGTGTCCTGCAACGTTGCTAACTCAACAATTTTACAAGCCTTTTTCATCAGTTCCTCGGTGTTTTCTCTAGACTATGACCCAAGTATTTTTCCAATAATCTGTCTTCTGAAGGTGGCAGCGCACATGAGAATTCCTAGTTACAATAACTTACTTTTAAGTTAACATTAACTCTCTGACAGAAAGACAAGAGACCTGCCTGACATGTATGCATCGCTGAACTAGTATATGTCTTAGCAGCTAAGCTCCGTTCCATTGACCAGTGTGGGGAGCCATGTTCATTTCATTCATTCATTCATTCATTCAACAAATAATTACTGAGAACCTACTCTGTGTAAGTCAGTGGAATTGATGCTGCGGACCCAGAAATAAACAAGATAGATATATTCTCAAATGCATTTGCCAAGCAACATCTTGAGCTCAAAGTAGAAATTTAAAAAAAGTATGTTTGTGCGGCTTCTAATTTCCTGAAGATTGAATTATGCATTCCATTAACCAGTGGATTCCCAAAGTATCTTCTGCTATGGCATTTCCACTGGGAAAAGCATGAGAAAAACCACCGTGGCTAGAGTTCTCTTGACACAATGTTCTATCTCACAAGGAAAAGAAAGGAAAGGGAACACCCAACGGTTTGATTAACGTGGTCACTTACCATCCCCCCGACCCCTACTTTTGAAGGTTCTGACTCACTCCCAGGGCTGCAGGACTGCCTTCTTCCTAGGCTATGATAATTTGACCACCAGCTATAGACTTAGCAACATCTGCAGGCCCTAACGTTGATCTTGACCCTTGCTGCATGTTAGGAATCACTGTGAGGTTTTAAAAAATACACCTGCTAGGGATCTAGACCAGACCACTTGATTCAGGGCTTCCGAGGCTGGGGCCTAGGCATAGGTATGTCTTAAAAGCTCCCCAGGTGATTCTGGGGGCATAGTGAGAACTAAGAACCACTGTAAATCTAGCCCAATCTGCTTATCGTGGTGGTGTAAGTCTACTCTTTGTGGACCAAACTGTATAATTGGATTTTGTTAAGGTTCTACCTTCTACCCGCCAGGCACTGTAGTAAGTACTTTACACACATTGTTATTTTGACTTGTCCAAGATCACACAGCTAGTAGAGCTGAAGCTATTTCTGTCCACCAGCGGCACAAGTGTTGGGACCGTCCTGTCTTAACTGTCACTGTATGCCCAACACCTAGCTCAGCACCTGTACCCGGCACATGACAGATGCCCTGGAAGCATGGAAAGGCTGCAAAATCATCCTCTGCCTCTCTGTCCCGAGGTCCAGGCTTTTCTTGTCCCTTGTCCTAGACACTGGACCTAAGCCTGAGGCTGGTGTTCTGCCAGTGACTCTGGGCATCAAGGTCTAATCCAGCTCATCGCTGGGTGTGCTGTTCCCTCCTGCTTAAAGGTATTGGATGTCAAAATACACTGCACCAGAGCCAGTGATCTCAAGTAATTCAAAGGTTTATTGTTATATGTAAGTCCCCAGAACCAGTGCTCATGTTCTCTCTCTCTCTCCCCGCCCCCCCCACCTCGCCCCCAGCTCCACCTAGGGATTCCCCTTGCTCTTGCCTGTTGCTGGGTGAGAAGACCCACTGGTTAGAAGACCGTGTGATGTTCAGGCAGAGGAAGAAAGAGTGTCTGGCCCTGAGGACACACACACACACACACACACACACACACGGGACAGGAGCCTACCTACTGAATAATGCTGGGGCAGTCATTCTGGTGTGGGGCAGGGATGGGGGGCAAATCAAAAGAATCAGGTTATCTTATAAGGCTCTTCTTGGGCACAGTGGGTACAGCTGAGCGTTCTGAGTTTCTGACCTGACAGGCGCAAATGGTTTGATGAGATGGCATCTCCTAGGAGTGACTTACCGCGTTCAACCCACCGTTCACCCTTGGAAGTGTGCTTACACGTGCATGGCGCTGGTTTGCCAGGCCTGGCTCAACATGTAAGCCCACCTGTCAGCGGGAGGGACCCCGGAACAAGATGCACGGCCAGCCACCCCAGGGTGCAGGCGTCACCCAGGAGAAAAGGTCCGTGTGAGCTCAAGGCACCTCGCGTGAAATTGTAGTTGTATCGTCAACTGGGGTGGGCGGTGCGTCTGTCAGGCAACGTGTTTGGCCAATTCTGAGGTGGTCGTTACTGAGATTTAGTGGTCGGGGGAGCCTACATTTCTAAGTTTCTGGAACCAGTGCGTCTGCCGGAAGTCCTACAATTTTGGTCCCAGAAGCCCTTATTGGTGCCTTACTTCAGAGGGCTTCCTTTGCACTTGCATTAGATAGATTGAGGTATAGGGACAGCCTCGTGGCCACCTGCACCTCTAATCCCTTGAGGGTCCCTTTTCCAGCTGCTGCTTACCTAATTAGGAGAAGCAAGAACCCCGTATTATTCTGCTCAACAGCTGTCTGCCTTCTTCTAATGAGGTCTGGTTAGTAAGGGTACTTGGTACTGAGTACCACCACGGTGGGGTGGGGTGGGCTCTCAGGCCATGAAAACCCCACGCAGGAGAAGGATCGAGAAGGTCCCCCTTTAGGGAACATCGGGTTCTGGATGAGGCCCCTCCCCCGCCCCTTTTTTCTTTTCTCTCTCTCTCTTTTAATTTCAAAGTAATCTTGGACTCATCTTCTTCACTCGTCCGGCCTTTTCGTCAAGCCCGACACGTAAAGAAAACACAGATGCTTGCATCAAACGTTTCCAAGTGTCTCCTGCTCCGGACAGTCTCTGGCCTTACCTGCTCCCACTGTGTCCCCCTCATGGTGCTCCTCGGACCCTCACAGCTCAGGACAGCTGAAGCACACCCAGAGAGTCGGCACACGCCAAGCCTTACGAGACTCTCCACCCCCTCCCCTGCTCCTTGCGACGTCGGCACCAAGTCTGGGAACAGGAAATGTTCCCGAAAAAGCCAGACAGGGAAGGCCCCCTTTAAAGCAGAAAGGCCCCACCCACCCACAGGAGGTCCCTCTCGGCTCGGTGACCAGACCACCAGCCACGCAGCCAACAGGAGCTAAGGCAGACGGCACAGCTACCCTTACCAGGGAAAGTGAGCCGCTCTCCTGAGGCGGTCCTCTGGGCCCCTGGGCCCCTGGCAAGGCACCAAAGCCTAATCCTGAGCCACGGCCTGTTGTTCTAGGAGGGTCAGCCTCACAGACCTGAAGAGGGAGGAAGGAAGGCAGAGAGGGAAGGAGAGTGGGAGGAAGGGAGAGGGGAGCAAGGAGAGGGAGAGGTCAGCCACGGAATGTGAGGGACCAAGAGGTACCAACCCTTCTATCGGATATAGTCCGTGGAGGCTGGGGTTCTCCCCTGAGAAGAAGAGGCCGAGTACCTCTCATGGAAGGGGGCGGGGCACGGAGCAAACCTGAAGGCAGGAGGGTCCCCAGAGGCTAGTCCCTGAGCCAGATCCCATGGTGCCCCGCGTGAATGCTCCTCTTCCTGCTCCCCAAAGCTTTAACGTGGAGGGAGGCAAGAATGGGTGTGGGGTGAGGTTAGGGAAGGGAGACCTCGCCCCTGGCCCCTAGGCCACACCTCCTTCCAAGTAGGAATAGCTTCATAGTGGGAGCCACCCATCAGAAAGGGATGGGGGGCTGGGGGAGTAGTGTAGGGGAGGGCAGGGGAGGGTCCTCGCAGGGCTTTCCCCAGCAACCAGAGACTAGGTTCTGAGCAGCGCGGCCCTCTCCCTCTTGATTGGTTTTAGTTTCAGAGACTCTCTGATAAACCGGGACGGGGTGAGAGTGTAGGGGAGCACCGCCACCCCGCCACACAGCCGGCGTCAGAAAGAGTTGTGGCCTCTGTGGGTTCCGGGGAGGCGCGCTTTGAGAAGACTTCTGTGCGCCGCGGATCGACCACACCTTCACCGCCTGTCCACACTTGGATTCCACCCCTGGCGATTCAGTCCTGAGCTGCACCCTCAAGTATCCCCGGGCTCCTGCCTCCCTTGGGCCCTTTCGAAAGCGACACACAGAAAAGGGCATTAGGTGCTCCAGGGCCCTGCGTCTATAGGGCCAAAACCCAGTTGAGCTGGTAAAATGAACAAGCTAGGCAGGTGTCGAGTGAGCGGGTCTACTGGCTCATTAGAAGTCTTCCGGAGAGGAGGCGTTAGTGGGGACAGGGCCACAACTCTTTTTCCAGAGGCCCCTGCACAGGACCAGCCCCCGGCACACCAACCCCCGAGCTGTCTTGCAGCCCACCACACAAGGCAAGGATCACTATTGATGCAAATCTTCTAGCACACATCACCACCCACACGTATCCCGTCCACACAGCTACCGCTCAAAGATGATAGAAACGCTGTGAGTAATTCCGGGCACCTGCCTCTGTAAAGACAAGAACGCAGCTGCTGCCTCCCAGAAAGGGGGTCTCCGCGCCCGCTGGTCCAAAGCTGAAATGTGTTCTCCGTCATGCCTACCATACCCTGCACGGCCAATATCAGAGCTCCCTGCATGGATCTTTCCCACTGAGCCCCCCTCTTATGGGGGCAACACCTATGAAGGGGGAGTTAGCGTGCACGGGGCAGCGAATTTGTCTCTGCCCCTCCACCACTTTTTTTTTTTTTTTCTGGACCGAATCTCCCCGTCTGGGTCGTTCAGCCGTCTCCCTCTGGGCTTCCTGTTAGCCGCCTAGCAAGGGGAGGGGGTATCTTGATCCGTCCCCCCCCTTAATCAGTGCACAACTGCTTCCGATGGAAATAGATCGGGCTCTGGGAACACAGGAAAGCTCATGGTATTTCCAGTTCGCAGCCTCCGTAGAGAGTCTAAGGCAACTGTTCAATCTCAGTATCTCTGAGAGGAGAGGGCTGCAGAGACCACAGGCACGTGGCCGCAGAGGCCTGTGAGTAAGGTTCTAGACCTCACAGGGCAGCAACATTTCCTCCTTTGCTACTTGCTCTCTCTGGACGAGCTCTCCTTCTGCTTTTCCCTTGGGGCTGCCTTCTGCCCATGAAGCAAGGGGAAGATGACTTAAAAAAAATTTTTTTTTAATGTTTATTTATTTTTGAGAGAGAAAGAGAGACAGAGTGTGAGCAGGAGAGGGGCAGAGAGAGAGAGGGAGACACAGAATCTGAAGCAGGCTCCAGGCTCCGAGCTGTCAGCACAGAGGCCGACGAGGGGCTCGAACTCACAGACTGAGAGATCATGACCTGAGCCGAAGTCGGCCGCTCAACCGACTGAGCCACCCAGGCGCCCCTGGGGAGGATGACTGTTTATCCAGCGCCCTGATGTCAGACTCCCTCCACGGAAAATAGGCCAGGGTCTCGGGAAATGGAAACATTTCGGTGTCTCTACTCCCCAGCTTCTGTGAAGACACAACTGGCAGCTAAAGAACCCCCGTCTATCCAAGGGAGACCAGAAGGGAGCCCGAAGCCTAGACTGAACAGGGCAGAGAGAAAACAGAATGCAGGAGAGTGTGTAGACAGTGTGTTGATCCTTGGGGAAAGAGGATCAGTCAGGTTAGGAGAAGTCTGAATCCAATCCTTGATTCCTGGCTTCTGCTTCTATCCTCCTGAAACTCGTGACCACGTCTTTCACGTTGACACTCCATGGAGTCACTGCCAAAGATGCAAAAATTCATCCTGGCTCATTCATGTTAGAAATCAAGCGAGATAGGGTCCACTTGTCCATGGTCGACTGGGCAGAAAGGGGAAATCGTTACCTACATCCTTCACTCTAGCTCAGCAAAGCCCCGAACACCACTCCTTTTATTTATATACTCGGGATTGTTGTAATCACATAATCTTTTTCACAGTCTTCTGAGAGATCATCTTCGAGGTGATGTAAGCAACCGTGCATATTGATGTGCACGCCAACGTGTGTATGAGAGGGATTTATAAAACAGTTCGTTACCCTCGTACAAAAATTACTAAGGCAGGCTTATCACAAGCTCTAGAAGACAGGGAAATTGGAAGTGGGGGGGGTGGTGGGGAGTTGCGTCTTGCCCGGGCAGCCTTTTTCTGACCCCGCCTCTGTTAACCAATCTCGGGTAAATCTGGGGATGTTGGTTCCCCAACCTCGTGTCCACCGTGGACCCCTAGTTAGTTAGCTAAGGGCCGTGAGGCTCAGGTTGGTGATGAAATACAATGCAGCCATGCCGAGGGGCAGCCGGAACGCAGACCGGGCCCATGCCACTTCAAGGAGCGGGCCCGGCCAACTTGAATCCCAACCAGGAAGGAAGAATGAACACTTGGGTCTGCCTCACAAAGCACCCTGGGAAGCCAGGTCCCCGGTGAGGTGGGCTTTGGTGGTAAAGGCCAGGAGAGCGGTGAGCCGCCAGCCTGGCCGAGCCCTCCCTAACCTGCTGGTTCCGGGGGGGGGGGGGGGGGGACGTGCGCTCTCCCCTGGGGATGGGAAGGGGGCCGGGTCCCTTTGCGTTTACACAGCCGAGTGGTACAGAGAAGCTATTTACCACAGCATTCTGCTGGAAAGAAAGTGGATGGCGTGCGATCCGAAGGAATGGCATCTTACAACTAACAAAAGAAAGAAAATGGAAGCATAATTACCAATTCGCAAAGCCAAGCAATTTGATTTGCTTCTCAGGAGTCCGTGGTTCACTGGTGGTTAGGTATGCGCCTTCTCCCGAGCTTCAAGCCAGCTTTAGCGCTCGCGACTATTATCTCAGCTCATCTACCTGTTTACTTTCCCAGGATTGGTATTTGTTTCTTCTCACGGTACATGACGTTTTATTATTCAGGTCCTGTGTACCTCTACTCAGCGGTAAAGAAGACACCGTGGGCATCGCGCCTCGATGTCCCTCTTCTGAGACAGGGATGTTCTGGGAGTACACACTGCCCACGGAAGTCTGTTTCTTGCACCTGACTCCCAAGTGGTTCTTGTGGCCCGTGAGAAGGGAATAGCAGATCCTGTCACATTCTTAGACTGTTCCTGGGACCGTGGGCCCCCCCGCGTGCATTCAGTCCCAACCCTCGGTTCACAAGAGCAGTACTGGCTTTGAGGCAAAGCTCCAGGCCAGCGTTCTGGGCTCGGCCTCAAGCTTCTTTTCTCACTGCTGTGGCTCCGCCTTTGCGTTTAATTTAGATGACCCCAGGGGTGCCTGGGTGGCTCAGTCAGTTAAGTGTCCGACGTCGGCTCAGGTCATGATCTCGTGGTCTGTGAGTTCGAGCCCCACGCCGGGCCCTGCGCTGACAGCTCAGAGCCTGGAGCCCGCTTTGGATTCTGTGTCTCCTTCTCTCTCTGTCCTTCCCCCGCTCATGTTCTGCCTCTCTCTCAAAAATGAATAAACATTAAAAAATATAATTTAGATAACCTCAACGTTTCTAAACATGGGACCCAATCCTGCTCTTGATAATTTATCAAGTACCTTTCATTTTCCTTCCTCCATGGGAGTTCTCTTGTTTCTTGGTGGGGGGGGGGGTGGAGGTGGGTGAATCATAGGTTTGAAATGTTACTATGAGGTTCTGGAAGAATCCCTGAAATAGCTCTGGATCACCAACCCTCATCCTCCCCCTTTTATGTACCCCATCTTCTCTGACATACACAACTCTCCTTCCTCCTAGAGTCGATGAAGAAGTGCTCGTTGCTTGTAGCTTTATTACCTACCTGTTTCCCCAATTATGAGCCCAACTCAGAGAAGCCAGGTCAGATACAGCTCTCAAAACTTCCCACAAGGGACTGAGGGTCCCAAGACAGTGCCAAAGGAATGTCAGTTAAAGACCATTCGGGTCACTACTCACAAAGCAGGATCCTAGAGGGGGTGCCTGGGTGGCTCAGTCACTTAAGCATCTGACTTCAGCTCAGGTCATCAGCTCATGGTTTGTGAGTTCAAGCCCTGCGTCGGCTCAAGTCATGATCTCACAGTGCGTGGGTTTGAGCCCCGCGTCGGGGTCTGTGCTGACAGCTCAGAGCCTGGAGCCTGCTTCCGATTCTGGGTCTCCCTCTCTCTCTCCCTCCGTCCCTTCCCTTCTCAGGCTCGGTCTCTCTGTCTCTCACAAATAAACATATCTGCCCAGAAAAAGGATGCCTTAGCACAGACCCAACTGTTACCAGCCTGCATTCCTTGTATCTGATTTTGTCTTGCTTCCAGCTCATATTTATGCTTCCTCCTTTTCTGCTCGGCCTTGTACATGAGTAAAAAGAAAATAGACCTTTGCAGGCGCCTGGATGGCTCAGTGGGTTAAGCATCCAATTCTTGGTTTTGGCTCAGGTCATGATCTCACAGTTCATGGGTTCGAGCCCTGCATCAGGCTCTGCGCGGACGGTGTGGAGCCTGCTTGGGATTCTGTTTGCCCCTCTCCTGCTCTCTCTCTCTCTCAAATAAATAAACATTAAAAAATTAAAAAAAAAAAAAAAAAGAAAATAGACTTTCATACTAGCAGGCTCTGGATTGAAATTCTGGCTTTTCCACTTACAAATGTGTGTGACCTTAAGCAATTATCTCTACCTTAGAAGCCTTAGTTTCTGCACCGCTGAAGCAGAAGCATATCATCTACCTCTCAAAGCCATCTCTGGATCAAAAGAGATAACATGTGCGAAGAATACATTATAGCGCCAAGCATACAGTAGGTGCTTAAGTGCACGGCGGCCGTCATTTCACCCGAGATCAAACCACCTAATGTAAGGCTCGCTGCCGTCAAATAAGAGGACAAAGGAAATGCATATTCTGTTCTTTATATCTTTACCTAGTGGCTGATGCACGGGCAGGTCAAGGTGATGTTCAAAAGTGATGCCAGGGGGGCAGTGGCTGCCTCAGTTGGCAGAGCATGAGACTCTTGATCTCAAAGTCATGAGTTCAAGCCCCACGTTGGGTGTAGAGATTACGGGAAAAAATTAAATCTTCAGAAAAAAAATAATAATTCCGCGGACACAACCGGTCTGCCACAGTATACCCCTTAGGTACGGTTCAGTGCACTTAAAAAAAAAATTAAGTTTATTTATTTTGAGAGAGAGCATGACCAGGGAACAGGCAGAGAGACAGAGAGGGAGAGAGAGAATCCCAAGCGGGCTCCACACGGCCAGCACACAGCCCCACATGGGGGCCATCTCACTCATGCACCATGGGATCGTGACCTGACACGAAATCAAGAGTCGGACACTTAACTGACTGAGTCACCTAGGTGCCCCCAGTTCAGTGCACTTCTTGAGGGACAAGGTATGCCTTGTATTTTTTTTTAAGTTTTTTTTTTTTAAGTAGTCTCTATATTCAACGTGGACTCGAACCCACAACCCCAAGATCAAGAGTCACATGCTTGGGGCACCTGGGGGGTTCAGCCGGTTACACAACCGACTCTTGATTTTGGCCTCAGGTTCATGATCTCAGGCTTGTGAGATTGAGCCTCGCATCAGGCTCTGTGCCGAGTGTAGAGCCTGCTTAACATTCTCTCTCTCCCGGGGCACCTGGGTGGCTCAGTCTGTTGAGCGTCCGACTTCAGCGCAGGTCATGATCTCGCGGTTTGTGGGTTCGAGCCCCGCATCGGGCTCTGTGCTGACAGCTCAGAGCCTCGAACCTGCCTCGGATTCTGTGTCTCCCTCTCTCTCCCCTTCCCAACTTGCGCTCTGTCTCTCAAAAGTGAATAAACGCTTAAAAAAAAATTTTTAAAGATTCTCTCTCTCCCTCTCTCTCTCTACACCCCCCCACCTCTTTCTCAAATAAATGAAGAAATAAACAAGAAAAAAATCTTTAAATAAAAGAGTCCCATGCTCTACCTACTGAGCCATCCAGGTGCCCCCACCTTATGTGTTTTTAGAGAAGCCAAGATCGTCCAGATACCCCCTTGAATTTGCCCAACTGCACAGCCCAGCCACAAGTGTAGTGTGGCTGCTGTATCCCTCATTTGCTAACCAAGAATCTACGAGAATGCCCCTGGGTATCTGGTCTGAGATTGTGGAGAGGGCGCCCGAAATAACCTTCTTATTGCCTATTGAATGAAGTGCAGCCTCAGCCCACGGCATTCGGGTGTTTCCCACCGGTTAACTTCAACCTGCTTGCCGGGTTTATCCACCCTGCCTTCCCATTCACACCCACATTTCAACCACACTGGACTGTTTACTCCCCAAACCCGCCCCCATGCGCTCCTACGCCAGTGTCTTTGCTGTTTATTTTTAAAGGCCAAGTCTGAGGAAGCAGTGAGTTGGGGTACACTATGGCGGCTCTCATCTGAATCTGTCCCCAGCCCAGCCTCCCTGGATGCATGTCCGTGTCCTAGCCAGGCACCTGTTTGCATCCAGGAAGGAGTCTCGTGGTGGCAAAGGGAATGAGATCCTGACTCTTCCTAATACAGCCTGCTTAGGTCCAAAGGCGTTAACGATGTCTAATGGCCTGGGATAGTCTCAAATGAGGCCAAATTCCAGAGAAGGACCAAGGAGGGTCCTCTGAGGGGAGACTTGCCATTGAAAGAGAATGTGGTTGGGTGATCCACACTGGTAATCAGAGTCCAGCTGGGGGTAGTGGTTAGGAACACTGACTCTGGAACCAGGGACCTGGCTTCAACAGCTTGGCTCCTAAGTAGTGGGGATAATTGAATCAGCCAACTGAGAGCTGTAAGTGGCATCACCTTGATGTGGCCGGTTGTGAAGTTCGTCTCAAGAGGCAAGGTTAAGCTGCCAATAGCCCAGCAGACTGGATTGAACAAATAAAGGACTGATGTGTGCCTACGTGGACCCGACTGTAGAGATACTTGGGTCTGTTTAAGGAGGAGAACTGTGAAAATTCTTTCTACCAAAACTGAGTGTGTAGAGAGGGATGTTGAAAGACAAGAGATGTTGTTGTTGTTTTTTTTTTAATTGAGGTGTCATTGACATAGAACGTTATATCAGCTTCGGGTGTACAACATAATGATTCAATATTTGTATATATTGAAAAATGATCACTAAAAGAAGCCTAATGGGATCCATAAGTCACAGGGAGTAGGGGTACAGCATAGGGAATATAGTCAATGGTATCACGATAGTGTTGTATGGTGACAGATGGCAGGTACATTTGTGTGAGCACAGCGTAACATGTAGACTTGTGAAGTCACGATGTTGTACATTTTAAAAAATAAATAAATAAAAGGGGAAAAAGGATTTTAAAAAAGAAAAAAATGTCTAGTTAACATTCGTCGCCACAGATAGTTATGAAACATTTTTTTTCAAAGATTTAAAAGATTTTTAGAGTAATCTCTCTCTATACCCGGTGTGGGGCTTGAACTCACAAACCATGAGATCATAACCGGAGCCAAAATCAAGAGTCGGAAGCTTAACCGACCGAGCCGCCCAGGCGCCCCAAAACATTTTTTTCTTGTGATGTGAACTTTTAAGATTTAAAGAGACCTTGGGGCGCCTGGGTGGCTCGGTCGGTTAAGCATCTAGCTTCAGCTCAGGTCATGATCTCACAGTCTGTGAGTTCAAGCCCAGCGTCAGGCTCTGTGCTGACAGCTTGGAGCCTGGAGCCTGCTTCGGATTCTGTGTCTCCTTCTCTCTCTCTGCCCCTCCCCTGCTCATGCTTTCTCTCTCTCTCAAAAATAAATAAACATTAAAAAAATTTTAAGTTTCATCATGACAAGAATTAGCTTTGACAAGAAATTCCATTTAAAAGAGCCAATTGGAATTTCTATTTTTTGCAGAGCCTAGCAGTGCATAAGTTGTGTTTATTCTACCTAGTCTCTGCAAAGTTCCTTCCGAAGAACAGTGTCCCCTTCAAATAAGAAACTGGACCAAGAAAGTTTTGAAGCAAGAAATTTTGAGGGAGAACAGAGAACTATGACCACAGGAATCACTATTGCGGAGATCCAAATACATCTACAAGTCAAATTGTGTCCTCTTAAAATGGATCTAGCCCAGTTAATTAATAACAAGGAATTCCATCCTGTTATCCAGCATAAGACTAGTTTTTAAACTTTTTAAAAAAGCTTAGCCATTTATTTTGAGAAAAAGAGAGAGAGTGTGCATACGGGAGAGGCAGGGAGAGAGGGAGAGAGAGAATCCCAAGTAGGTTTTGTGCTGTTAGCACGGAGCCAGACGAGGGGCTTGATCTCATGACCTGAACTGAAGTCAAGACTCGGAGGCTTAACCTGCTGAGCCACCCAGGCGCCCGAGCATAAGACTAGTTTTTAAAAAGGAGTCTCTGTGATTAGAGACTTACGGGCTGAGAATTCTGGTTATTCATGTGTCAGTTCTTAAATACACAAACTGTGCCTGAGTAATCAGCAAAGAGTTTACCCACTTCATCTTTCTCCCAATGGGAAGAATCACCCCAAGTCCTTTGGGTGACTTGGAAATAGGTAGTCAAGAGCTCAGGAACTCTGGCTTACCAGGGACTGAGAGATCGAGGCAGGATTATTTATTTAAAAAAATTTTTTTAAATTTTTTTTTAACGTTTTATTTTATTTGTTGAGAAGAGAGAGACAGAGCATGAGCAGAGGAGGAGAGAGAAATAGGGAGACATAGAATCTGAAACAGGCTTCAGGCTCTGAGCTGTCAGCACAGAGTCCAACACGGGGCTGGAACTCACAGACCGTGAGATCATGACCTGAGCCGAAGTCGGATGCTTAACCAACTGAGTCACCCAGGTGCCCCTAAAAACTGATTTTTTTAACGTTTATTTATTTTTGGGAGGCAGAGAGAGAGCACGGGAGGAACAGAGAGAGGGCGAGACACAGACTCCAAAGCAGGCTCCAGGTTCTGAGCTGTCAGCACAGAGCCCGACGCGGGGCTCAAACCCACGAACCGTGAGATCATGACCTGAGCCGAAGTCGGACGCCCCACCAACTGAGTCACCCAGGCGCCCCTATCCAGGCAGGATTTTTGAAGTATTCATCACCTTGCAGATTCCCTTGCCTTTAATGAAGACCCACGGAAACATGTCTCTGACCTCAGTATCAGGAAAAGCCATACTTCTCTTGAACAGCTGGCTTATTCTTGTCCTGCATCAGTGGTTCTGAGAGTGTAGTCCCTGACCAACAGCACCAGTAATCCTCTGGGAACTTGTTAGAAATGCAAATATTCAGGGCGCCTGGCTGTTTCAGTCAGTACAGCATGCAACTCTTGATCTCGAGGTTGTGAGTTTGAGCCCCACGTTGGGTGTGGAGATTACTTAAAAATAAAATTTTTAAAAAAATAAAACAAAGAAACGCAAATATTCAGGCCCCACCCCAGACTTACCCAAATTAGAATATCTGGAGGTGAGATCCAGCAATGTGCTTCGATAAGCCTTCCTGGTGATTTTGGACACAAGACAAAATTTGAAAACCACTGTCCTGCTCGACCGATGCCTGAGAACATCGGAGCCAAAACTGCAGACTATCTCCAGCAACTGTTTTTTAATCCCTCTCCCACCACCTTAGAGGCAGAGAAGAGTTCTGCAGCACCCTTGGATTCCCAGATCCGTGGAGATTAAAAAAAAAAAAAAAAAAAAAAAAAAAAAAGATTTTAGCAACACTAACTGAATTGGGCTGAACCAGGAAACCCCAGCTTCAGAAAACTGGCAACGAATTTGTTCAATGCCCAACATTTACTTTGAGTTAAAAGGCGACATTAGGATCGTATTGCAGTGGCTTCATCTCCAACAAGTAGTTGGATTTGAAAAACTTGGATGATTATATTGACCAAGTATGCACTAAACACAAACAACAAAGGATTTCGCCCTTTTGTAGAGGCTAAGTGCCCTGCAACTTTAACTAGGAACAATTAGAAATTGCCATGGTTGGTGGGTGAACTGTAAACTACTGAGTACTTGTGTGACCCCTCGCGTGAGATACTTTTCCCCTCTGAACCTCAATTCTGCTCCTGAGAAAACTAGAGGACTTGATTTCATCATCGCCAAGGTTGCTCCCGTCTCTGACATCCTGGAATTCTGGAACTCTAGAGATCCAAGAACACCACTGCTCCAGCAGTGCTCCCAACACCACTGCTGTCTCCTAACCTCTCCCGACCAGGAAGAAGAAAGGCACGCTGGTAGCTGAAGCCTCCTGAAAGCACGCCTGAGATGTGTGGAACTCAGATAATTTTGGAAATCACACGCCAAGAGTTTGTTTCTTACTACCCAGTGCCGTGTGGCCATCAGCCAAGGTGTGAATTGGAAGATAGTTTGCTCTTTGCCACATGACACACAGGAATCCCAGAGAGATTCTGTCATTGGCTTGTGAGAACCAGATAATGGACCAACTGTATAGAGCCAGCCCAGCGCATGACATTACTTGTGTGTATTCTTAAAAGCTAAGGGGGTTGGGTTTATCCAAACACTTCCCCTCCCCCACCGCCATCAGAAACAGTTATTTGGCTGAGTAAGTCAAGCTGTGGAGGTAATTTCACAAAGGGTGGGGGGATTGGTGTGGTTTGGGGGGCCCGAATTAACCAGGTAATTGGTTCGATTCATCCGGTTCGCTTTCCCTGTAGGATTTATTGCACGTACTCTGTCAGGTATAAAGAGCAATCCTGACTTGCCCCTCCTGATCACTGGCTAGCCAAATACTTTGCCGTTTTTCATTTCACTTCCCAGACTACCTCTGATATGGACATATTTATAAAAACCTCGCTACACGGAGTTTTCTCGTAGCCGAGAGATCATCCTTTGCACTGGATCATTTCAGAGACGATTTCTCAGCGGGTGATATATTAAATGCCTTCAAATGGTTGGCCTCCCACTACCAAACACCCCCCCCCCCCCACCCCACATACACACACGGAAAGCACATACTTACATTGTCTGCAACAAGGGGTTTTTCTGACTGGTACTAAGGTGATTGCCTTAATTTTCTTCTTCCTCCAGCTGATGGAAACATCATCTACCTGCCTGTCATCTCTGGAGCAACCCACAGCATTCCTACATTTGAAATGAATGACTCTCATTCTTACAAGTCCTTTTGTGTCAGGACCTCTGCGCAGCGTCCTGTATTACTCCGTTTTGCAACAAGGCAGGCTCATTATGGCCATTTCTGAAGAGAGAAACCCTCAGCAGCATTTACAAACGTATGGGGCATTAAAACAGACAGTCAAACAGCTAGAGCTGCTTGATTAGGACATTTAGAGACAGAGCAACTGGTGGTTTGCCTGGATTTTTCGTCTCTGAAAGGTTGCGTGGATATTCTGTGGCACGGCCCCCGTAATGTGCATGGTGGGGGATTACTGTGTGTCAGAGCTGGGCGATAACTAGGGTCGCCTGAATGATTCCTGCTTGCAAATGACATCAGCCCTGTCAAAGTGGGAATGATTTGTTGCTTCAGCGCCTCTCTGATATTAAATCTAGAGGGGTGGATTCAAGTTAGTGCTTCAGAGGACACACATACCTATTTCTCACGTAAAGGAACATGCAGTAGACCATCTTCTGATTGCAGAGAAATGAATGAGTCCGGGGAGAAAATGGACGACGCCCATGTAGATTTTCGTGGCCAGACATGGAAACAAGGTGATTCTAATAAACAATAAGTATTATTTTATAATATCTAATTATTCATAAGATTCCCCAACAGGGAAGAACAAGCAACTGCAGAGCATTTCCCCAACCCCCCTCCCTCTGTCACGGAAACGCCAATAAAACTCCTCCACCTCCCACCCTTCAATGCCAGATCGGTAAGCATTTAGCCAAGCATGCTGGGAGACACAGAACAACTGAAGGAAAGGAGTATCCGGGTGTCTTGAATTTGCTTGCCATTCTGCTCTGTTCCACCATCTCGTTACTAGACGTAGGCATTAGACGTGACAATCAGCCACATTTAAACTGAGCAGAAGAAATATCAAAGGCAGAGCCCTCAGAAGAAATGTCTCAAAGACAGCTTCAGTCACCTAATCAGACTTTAATTCCAATCACAAATGACACAGACTCGTCAAGCTCTGTCGTTCCTAATGATACCACAAATAAAGGACGGACCGGAGACAACTCTCCAGGAATAGAAGCTTTGTGTGCTATCTACATCACTTATGCTGTGATCATTTCAGTGGGCATCCTTGGAAATGCTATTCTCATCAAAGTCTTTTTCAAGACTAAATCCATGCAAACAGTTCCAAATATTTTCATCACCAGCCTGGCTTTTGGAGATCTTTTACTTCTGCTAACTTGTGTGCCGGTGGATGCAACACACTACCTTGCGGAAGGATGGCTGTTCGGAAGAATTGGCTGTAAGGTGCTTTCTTTCATCCGGCTCACTTCTGTCGGTGTATCAGTGTTCACGTTAACAATTCTCAGCGCTGACAGGTGGGTTGCTTTTCTCAGTTTTATTTGCTAGGATGTGAAATTAACCAAAAAAAAAAAAAAAAAGAAGAAGAAGAAGAAGAAGAAAGAAAGGAAAGCTTGTACTCAGCATTCATCGGCTACTGTTCTGCTTTTCTTACAGTCTGTAACGTAGATGTAAGATTGGAAAACCGGGGAGTGGGGGGGGGGCAATTAAAATAAAAGTTGGTGTGAGAAGGTTAGAATTCCTGGGTTAGCATCGGAGGAAAGGCTGGAATTGTATGCTTTGGGAATAATTTATTCTCTTTGGAGTGTAATTGTTTGCTTGAAACAATACTGAACCGTGTGTGTTTCCACCCCCCCCCCCCCATTCAGTTTATTTATTAAGTAAGGCAAATTGTTCCAGGTGGAAAAGAAAAACAATTCATGCTTTATACATTAGTGCAGCCTAGTGGTACAATATGGTCAACATTAAAACATCAGCATAGGTGTGAAATTGACCACATACACATGCATCTAATTTACTTGAAATTCATCAAATTAACCAATGGCAGAAAAAACGGTGAGGTTTTCGGCTGCCTGGTAACTTAATGTAATGTCACCACCTAATTGTATTTGTTTTCTCTATAGGCATTCAATGACATTCTTGTTTCCGGAGAAATAAATTAATCCGGTTGACTTTTAGAGCTCTGTGGATAGAGCGTGTGAGAACCTCCGGCAGTCAGGGTATTCCGGCTCCGTTAGGATATTTTCAGTCTAAGTACTGTGTTTTTCTGTGTTCCTATTGTAGAATAACTGTGAAAGCATGAAAAAATTTTTGAGGCTCCAACTGTTCAGATTCTGGAATCAGAGAAGAGGAAAAGCTTTCCCTGTGTCTTTTATGGATTTTTGCTTTGACTGTTTTTATATCGTATTCAAGTGCAGATTTACTTAAAGGCTGTAGATTTTAAGGCGAATTTGTCAGCATAAAGACATCTTTGCATGGGCACGGGGTGTCCAATTTCACCCTTGCCTTGCTCTAAATTTACCTACAGATCGGCTCGGGCAACAAATTAGCACGTATGAACAGGGGAGAAATTAACCCTCTTCTCTTTACCGCACAAACTCATGGAATTCTTTCCTAGGAAGGTTGATGACTGCTCACTCACGAAGGAAGGAGAATTAGGTTTAACCTCAGTCACTTATACAAAAAGGAAATCTTTTAGAACCCATAAAGTGATACACAGGTAATGAGTTACTCTCAATCATACAAAGAAATCATGCTGAAAAAAATGTATTCGTCCTAAATAGAGGATCTACACACAAAATTATAAAATTGCAAATCTGAAATAGTTCCTCTTAGTGAATAAGAGAAAAGGTGATCGGCAGAAACATAAAATCCTGGGGTGTATTGTGTATTAGTTATTGAAATCATAACTCATTCAGTTGCTTAATGTTGACCTGGTTATATACATGTGTATAGGAGGCAGAACTGGATGGCCACTGAGATCACTTTTAGCCCTAAGACTCTGTAGTTTTGATATGTATTTTGACCTCTGCCTATGGTTATTTGTTTCCAGATACAAGGCAGTTGTGAAGCCCCTAGAGCGACAGCCCTCCAATGCCATTCTGAAGACCTGTGCCAAAGCTGGCTGCGTCTGGATCGTGTCCATGATCATTGCTCTACCAGAGGCTATATTTTCAAATGTGTATACTTTTCAAGATCCCAACAAAAATATGTCACTTGAAGCGTGTACCTCCTATCCTGTTTCCGAGAAGCTCATGCAAGAGATACATTCTCTGCTGTGCTTCTTGGTGTTCTACATTATCCCACTCTCAATTATCTCTGTCTATTATTCTCTGATTGCTAGGACCCTTTACAAAAGCACCCTGAACATACCTACTGAGGAACAAAGCCATGCCCGCAAGCAGGTATGTATTAATCAGGACTCATGCATGACTTTAGAAATGAAATTCCTACTTTTGCACCTGCGAGCAATAACTACGATAGCGGGATAGTAATTTTGCTATGGTCACGGACTCTGGAGTCTGTCAGACTGTCATTCTGGCTCTGTCACGTACTAGCTGTGCAGTCTTGGGCAAGTGACTTAACCTCTCTGAGCCTCGGTTTCCTTGCCTGCAAAATGAAGATGGGGGCTGGGTGAAGTATACGAAATACTTAGCACAGTTCCCGGTGCATCGTAAGCAGTCGATAAGTGGTGGGATTGCTATTGTTAGACAGGGGACAGCTGAAGTTTGGGAGCTGTCAAAATTATTTACACCATCGAGTAGTGATGAACAGCACACAAGGTGAGACTATGAAGTGAAGCATCTTTTGCTTTAGAAAGTGTAACAGAATGACAAAAACACAGGATGATAGAACTGGCAAGGAGCCCTGATATTATTCGATGCAAACCACTTGCAAACCAACCGGCTTATTCAGATGAGCAAGCCGAGGGCTCAAGGGACGAGGTAAGTGCCAGTGGCAAGAGAACACAGTGACTCACAGAAGTTTGATTAAGACCATTGCAAGAGCCGGTGTGCCCTCCTTCCCTAAAGATGAACAGAATAAAAAGAATGTTGCCAAAACATTGTTCCATTTGATTAAAAACACACCAACAGGATTTCTATTTTTCCTGGGGGGGGGGGGGGGGGAGGCTATTCTTGACCAGTCCATTCAGTTGGTTCAAGAGGGGTGCTCATGAGGCTGAAGTTGCATATTTGGTGCCCGTGTGAACAGTTCTCTTTACTCTGTGACCACAGGGACTTAACCTGGTTCATTTCCTTCATTAACAGGTATAGGCAGCATACTTTTCACAGGTATAGGTAGGATGACACATTGGTTTTCATTCCTTTGACTGTAGGGTCAGAATTCCTACAGATTACAAATAATTTTTGGCAACTTTCATAAACCGCGGAAGAACACCCTAACCTAGCCAGCCTCTGCTGAGGCAGCGAAAGCAGTTTCGTATAGCATCTCTCTGTTTTTAATTAAATTAAAATTTCAAGAATTCCACAACGCTCCTTGAGATAATCGGAGACGACCTAGAGTATCTCGAAACTGGGGCTGGGAGTCTCTGAATTAGAGCTAATGAGACCAAGATCATGGGTTACCATGCCAATTAACTGGCTGGATTCTATAGGCACGGGCTGCCTTCCCACAGATCCCAACCAACGCGTTATTTCACAAACGCATGCTCAAAGGGATGCCAGCCTGTTAACTGTTCATGTCTATGTAAATCCAGAGCGTGTCTCGTTAAAATCTCTGCCAGCTAAATGATCTTTTTTTTCCCCCCTGTGGTCGTTTTTCTTCCCCCCCTACAGATTGAGTCCCGGAAGAGAATTGCCAAAACTGTTTTGGTGCTGGTGGCCCTGTTTGCTCTCTGCTGGTTGCCGAATCACCTCTTGTATCTCTACCACTCATTCACTTATCAAACCTACGTGGACCCCTCTGCCATTCATTTCATTGTCACCATTTTCTCTCGGGTTCTGGCTTTCAGCAATTCCTGTGTAAACCCCTTCGCTCTGTACTGGCTGAGCAAAACCTTCCAGCGGCATTTCAAAGCTCAGTTATTCTGTTGCAAGGCAGGGCCGCCCGACCCTCCTCCTGCCGAGACCCCTCTTAACAACCTGGCAGTGATGGGAAGGGTCCCCGGCGCTACAAGCACGCAGGTGTCTGAAATTAGCGTGACCTTGTTCACTGGGTGTAGTGCGAAGAAGGAAGATGACAGAGTCTAGCGTTTCAATTAAAAACGGTATTTTTCCTCCCAGCATGAGTATCCGACTCTGAGCTGTGAGTAGGTAGATGGTGTCAGGATTTTTGTTGTTTGTGCATTGTGCTGAAATCCTAGGAGTGAGAGATCCTTATAAAGGAAAGGACAAACCATGATATTTTTTTTTTTCAATGCACAAACGTTAACGTTACCGGGCTTTCTAAATAAAATGAAGCCCCACTAGGTGTCAAAAGACACGTGTTCCTGTCACATCTACGCTTCTCATTTCTCGTATACTCCTGTGATTTGCATAACACTGTGTCTGTGTTCAGTATGTGGTGCAAATCTAGAGATTCTGCTTTGTGTATGAAAGGGGGATCAGATAGAAATAAAACGTCTGCAGTTTTCTTGCAAAACAAAGTCCTTAAAAAATAAAGCTTCGCAGGTGTGTTTGACTGCTCTTTCCCATTAATCTCTGTCCCATCGTAACTAAAACTCTGCGATTCCAGTGAAAATGTTTTGGGGTCAGTGACTATAACGTACCGAGTAAGGATCTGGGGCAGGGTGTTTGTCTGACTGGGTCAACACTTACTGACTTATTAGTTCCACTTACAACCAGCATCGATCGATAATGGAGCACATGTCTTTCACAAATATTGTGAAGAACTCGCCGTACTCACGGGCAGGAGAAGTGGCCACGCTTATTGTCATCGGAAGGCCCCAGAGAAGGACCCCTGTCGAAAACCCCGTGGACCAGCCAGTGTCTGAAATTCTCCCTTTAAGGAAATTCATTTCTCTCTGGTAAGCAGTGCCCTCTTTCTAAAAAATGGAGAAGTACCACGCGAAATCCTTCACATCTGGGCGTGCAGTTGTTCCCAGATCATCTTCCTGCTTGACTTCTTTAAACCCGATGGGTGCCTGAGTCCTGTAAGAGCGTGGCCTGATTAACCTCTGCCCTTGGAAATCAGATAGAAGGTTCTGAATTTCTGTCCTCTGCTCCTACTCGCTAACGCTTGAAGCTTAAGAATTGTTATGTCAAACAAACTGTTGTCAATAGATGTGTCAGATTTAGATTTGTGGTTTTAGGAAATGTTTTCTTGGGGCAAATTAAAGGATATGTTTGGCGCTTTCGTTAAATCCGTATCTCCAAAGCCTTGATTGTGGAGTGTGCTTTTGGTAGTTTTGAGCTTTCTGTAAATGGCTCGTGTAGTTGTGAACTTTTGCTGATGATGTGGCTCCAAAAAGGGAACGCGTTATCAACACTAAACTTTCCATGTGTGTGACATTGTTTTACTTGGGGGGGGGGGGGGTGCCAATATTGTGTTAGTGTTAAGTTGGACATCGTAATAAGTGGTGGGAAATAAATATCAAATAAAGTTTTAAATGACTCTGTGTAAGTTTATATTTTAAAAACAATAGTTCTGACAGGGGCACGTGGGTGGCTCAGTGGATTAAGCATCCGCCTCTTGATTTCGGCTCAGGTCATGATCTCGCAGTCTGTGAGTGCAAGCCCCATGTCGGGCTCTGCGCTGGCAGTGTGGACGCTACTTGGGATTCTCTCTCTCTCCCTCTCAAAGAAACTTAAAAAACAAAATACAAATAAGAAAAAACAATAGTTCTGGAGGAATATAACTGAGAACCCATTTTAATCAGAAAATTTAAGTTATTTGCATGTCACAAAACTCCCAGGTGTTTTACGATTTCCTCACTCTTGAGTAAAAACTACGTCTTTACTCTTCCAAGCATGGCATTTTAGAAATGACTGATAAAAGTACCAGATAACAAAAGCCAAGAAAGCTGTTTAGCAGTTGGTGAAACTAGAACTCAAAGAACGTTCATTTTCCTCACTCTTAGTAACTCAGGTGTGACTCAGGGATCTGATATAAAATCATTCCCTAAATGGTTTTATAGGGCATCGCCCCCCATCCAGAGTTGGGGAATTGAGATTAAAATCCATGGCTTTGTTTTGATTTTTTTTTTTTGGAGGGGGTGGCCTCCCTCTCTCTCTCCCTCTCTCTCTCCCTCTCTCTCTCCCTCTCTCTCTCCCTCTCTCTCTCTCTGTTTCTAACAGATGATCCTTATCAGAGTGAACCTTTTAAGTAGGTCCCAATAGCCACAATTTCTTTCACACTGCCTATTGTGGTTCCAGGAATGTTACTATGGAAGACTTCATTTCTCTGGAGAGGGTCCCAAATGGGGAAAAGCTTGGGGTACATGAAAAACAAATTCTGTATACTTCCCAATTTTGCTCAGGGTGTGCCCTGACCCGAGACTTCGAATAAACAACCATAATAATACGCTACAAAGCAGGAAAACAAAGTCACAAACGTAGGTATGACCGAAATGTGCAATCGTAAGTCTTTGTCTTTGACGTGGAAAGTGCCAGAAAACATTTAACACTGGCATACCCACCGAAGGTAGCAAATTTGGGTTAGAAGGATTCCTGCAGTGTCAACCATCGCAGGTCAGGGATCCATCTCTCTTTTTGTCAAAAGGAGTTCCTTTTATTTCCACTGTATGTTGAGATTACAGGAAGCAGGGACAGGAAAACTCCTGAAGAGAGCGAGCTTGAAGAGGCCATTAAAAAATATGGATATAGTTTGGTACAGGCCAGTAATTTTCCAGAGTTCCTGAGCCAGGTAGGAGATTTCTCCGGCTGAGAAGTCTGCTTTTACAAATTAATGTACTCTTATCCACCAAGAAGGCCATGACCTATTAGGCCAAGAGCGCAGCACAGATCGCCCCTAAAAAGATGAAGAAGACGTTCAGAGAGAAGCTGGCTGTCTGGGTCCTGAGAACTGGCTCAGCTTCCTGGGTCCAGCAGCTTCTTCCTGGTTCCCTCGTGAGACCCCGCTACATTCCCATCCTGGAACTTCAGGAGCTATCCTCCTCCTCCTCATAGATCGGTATTTTTTGCTTGTTACCTTGAGTGTTTCTATGACTTGCCAAAAAAACTTGAAAAAGACGGGTCACGAACACAGAGATGCTTACAGATTCCCTCAGTTACCAGGGAGTCAATTCTACGGGCACACAGGGAACTAAGAACCAGGAACCAGGCCTCATAGAGACAACAGCGTGGTTAAAACGAAACAAGACAACGGTCAGGTCTCGTGGTCGAACCGAAGGCCACTGTAGGTACAAGGGTGCGTGCCTCCCAACACCACTGCTCCTCTATCGCGGTCACCGGGTGAGCCTGTGTCACTGCCTCAGCTTCTCCTCCCGCTCCTGGGGAACTTCACAGCAGGCCCCTGTGCCATTACCTTCCCTGTGTGGGCCTCCCGCCCTCCGTGTTACTCTGACCGTGTCCCTGCCCGTTCCGGACTCGTTCCTGTCCCTGGGAGAGGTTGTTATTGGCTCATACGGCCAAATTCGGTCTAGAATGCAGGGCTCCCCTGCCAGGTCACCGGGCAGCCTGGGGGCCATGCTGGCTGGGTCACAGCGGACCCAGGCCTAAGGGACCATTTTGGCCACCTGTTCAGAGGGGCCCATGGATACAGCAGGCATCCAGTGGGTCACGTGCGGTAGCAGGGCTGTGTAGCATATTATCACCTATGCTGTGAACTCAGGAATGAAATCGGACCCCAATAACACATTGCTGAAAACAGCTGTACACTATTTTGGGATCCAGGAAGAAATACTTAGCAACGCTTAAATAAGTGAGCCTAATAAAACTCATGTTGTCTATATCATAAAGACACAAGCGACTCCAGTTCTCCGATGGTCCCCAACAGCACGAGAACTTCATGAAAAAGAAATGTAACTGGAAAACAAAACAAAACAAAAAACAACCCACCCTAACCCAAGCTACTGTTTAAAAATCACCGTTTATGGTTGAAACCATGTCCTCACAGCCGGTATTTGGGGAGTTAGGATTTTCTAGAGCCCATGCGCAACTGCTATATTTAGAATCAAAAGGTCACTGGAAGAGCAGAAATAATTTCTTCTGGTAAGCTTTTCCCCACCCTCAGGTCTGGTTTATAAAATTTTATGTGTACACATAATGAGTTTATTGCTGTTGTTCTTAAAGGGATTAATAAAAACTTTTAAACGGTTGCTTTTCGTGCAACAAATCTGTGCTTTTCTAACAGGCAAAAAACAAAACAAAACAAAACAAAACAACGAAGTTAGTGGGCCAGTAAAGCTGGTGCTTACACTTGGCTGTTTAAGGTTTGGAGCTGAGCATCTCTGAATCCCGGTGGACAAGGGGCAGGGATCTACTCCCCGCCTTCCCTTTCCATAGAGTCGACCTCCAGCCTGGGAAGGTACCGGAGAGCTTAAAGGAGGGGCCTGAGGCTGGGAAAAGAAGGTTGGTCCCCATCCATCGTACGTTCGTACGTTCGTTCGTTCGTTCGTTCATTCATTCATTCGCTCACTCATTCAATACGCACTAGACACCACACCCCGTGCTAGGATAGCTTAGGCTACGAAGATGAACCAGAGCCGGCGTCGATCCCGGGGAAATCATAAAGAAACGAGCCAAAGCCACGTTTCCCACGCGGAAGAGGGGAAGGAGGCCCGTCTTCTTGGCAGCAACGCAGAGCCGCCCCGCCCGCCCCATCCACTCTCCCAAGATGGCGCCCGCCGAGGGGGGACGTTCCCACGCCTCCCGCTACCGCCCGCCGCGGCCCCCGCGGAGCCCGAGGTCCCGAGGCGCCGCGGCCCCCCGCGGCCCCCCGCAGTCCCCGCGCCGCCAGCCCAGGAGGCCCGGGTGGGCAGCGGGGCGGGACGGCTGCGCGCCTGACGCCCCGCCTCCGGGGCCCCTGAGCCGCCTGCCCGCCCTCCCGTCCGCGTCGGCGGTTTCTGACGCCACCGGAGGCGTGTCGGCGCGACCCGCGACGTCGCGACGCGCCAACAATGGTGACTGCGTCAGCCTGAGCGGGCCCCAGTCGGCCAGCCAGCTCCAGACCGTGCCGCGCGAGCCGCGGGGGCCGCGAGCGCCTCGGACCGGGTCGGCGGCGAAGGCGGCGGCGGCGCGCGTGCGCGTGCGCGCTCCTGCCACAGCCGGGGTCGAGCCGCGGCGCCGAGGCCCCGCGGAGCGAGCCAGGTGGGCGGCGGCGCGGCCAGGCGGCCAGCAAGCGGCGCGCGCAGCGGGCGGGAGGCGAGGGGGGCGGTGCGGGCGCCGGGCGGCCCCGATCTCCCGGGGGCTGCTGGGGCGCCGCGGGGAGGCGTGCCGGGGGGCGGCGGGCGCGGGCCGAGCGCGGCCGACCCTGCCTTTCTCTGTAGCCTCCGGCAGCATCTGGGCCTCCACGCTCGCCGGGATCGTCCCTTTCCTAAGTCGGCAACATGAGCGGCAACAACTTGGATGGGAACGACGAGTTTGACGAGCAGTTGCGAATGCAAGAACTGTACGGCGATGCCAAGGACGCTGACACCCAGAAGGAACCCGACGGACAGCCCGATTCTTTCGGGCAGCAGCCGGCTGACACCCCGTACGAGTGGGACCTGGACAAGAAGGCTTGGTTCCCCAAGGTAGGAGCGTGGCGCGGGCGCCACTGCAGAGCGGGCCCTCCTGGCCAGCGCTCGCGGGGCGTCCCTTTTCCGTTTTCTTTGCTGAGGTCCCGAGTTAGCGCCCCCGCCCCCCCCCCCCCCCCGCCACGGGTCGCGACGTTTCTTTTTGTTGTGTCTGTTGCAGAACCGGTGTGTAGAGAAACGTAAATCGGTACGAGATGCCTTAAATGCAATTTAATTCTTAAGGCTCTTCTATGCCTTATGAATTTTGTCTGTGAAGGTCACAGTTGGTTATTGCATCGGTGACTGCTTTTTATTGCAAAGAGGAAACACACCAAGAGCAAATTTAGTAGTTGTTAATCTAACATAGGCAACCTCACTTACCCTAGGAAATTCAGATGTTTGTTCAGCTGATGTACTGTGTGCAAAATGCAGCTTCTTGGTTTTGGGTGGGGGGGGGGGGAAGTGGCCATTTGTATCTGTTTTTGGAGTCAACTTTGTAACTCTCCTTCCTATTGAATTGTGTCCCTAGGCGTGTGTGTTTGAACTGAATAGCCACAGGAGTAGGACTAGAGGGGCAAAGAATAGTTACCGAGATCTGTGTCGATTTGTGTAGAGTGCTTGGAAATTAAGTATCTTATCCCAGCTTGGAAGTAACGTAACTGGTGTTAACTTTGTTCTGTAAACTTTTCGGTCGAAGTATCCTGTTAATCAAAGTCTCCTAGGGGTGGAAAAAGATACCAGAAGCACACGAATCAGCTTGCAGGCTGGTAATACAAACCGTGTCTCCACTGTGTCATTTGACTGTTATTCTTAAAATTACTTATTTCAACTTTTTTATTTTCCATTTTGTATTTGTGTATATATATTCCATTCCCTCAACCTTGTTGAATTTCTCATTTTGCTTGTATTGCGGTGCCAACGCCAGTGCAGATTTGGTTTCTGAGTACTTTTCACAATAGTCTGATCATGGATTCATTTGTGACTCTGTCTCTTTATGTTATGGAAGCCCATACCTCTTCAAACTTGGAGTTTTAAATGTGCATAACATTGATCAGAATGAAGATAGAACTCTCATTTCTTTCGTTGTGCGCCTGTGCTCCCCCCCCCCCCCCCCACCTCCCTAAAAGCCAGGAGGGTAGATGTGAGCTGAATTTGTTCTTAATTTGTTCTGGCACTAAATGGTTGTGTGATTTCATTAGTGAAAGAGTTAAAATAAGCATTTGGTTTTGTAATTGTTAGCTTTATTCTCTGTGTAGCGAATCAGTCCCATTCTGCGTCCTCTCTGCGCGCAGATACTCAGATATTTGGTGTGCGTACACTTCTGTGTATCTCTGTAGCAAAAGAAAACTGGGTTCCGTTGTTAGATTCTTAGCTGACGGTTGGTTTTTGTTCTGTTTTATTGTTATCTGGTCCTTCCTTTGTTGTATGTACTTTAGCCTTCGGCAAGTAGACCGTAGAGAGGTAGTGATTTATAAATGAAACAACTAGAAACCGGGCCAACATCACTTAAAATGCCAGTAGCGTCTCAGAGTTTCGTGTTGATAACTCAAGTGCCCGTGTCTTTTTTTGTTTGTTTTTTAAATCATTTTAGGCAGCTTTTCTGTGTAAGGTGACTCTTCTTGTATTTACACTGTAACCACGACAGCCGTTATCTGCAGAAACACTTCTGGGTCCAGTTGTATAACCATGTTGCCATTTAACACAATGTTAAACTTTTTCTGGGAAGAAAACATTTTTGAATTTCTGTATGTGTGTGTGCTGAATTTTTTGTTTAGATCACTGAAGATTTCATTGCTACGTATCAGGCCAACTATGGCTTTTCTAACGATGGGGCGTCTAGCTCCACAGCAAATGCACAAGAAGCCACTGCCAGGACTGCAGAAGAACCTCCTCAGAGAAAAACCCCTGAACCCAGTGATCCCAAAAAGAGGGGAGAAAAGAGAAAGGCCGAATCAGGCAAGTGGATTTAACTTGCAAAACAGGAATGTGAAAATTTTTGATGTTAGTTATGTGCATATATAGTTACTGTTGGGAGAACAATACCCGCTTGAAGGAGGCATGAGATGAGGGCTTTTTAATGATACGATTATTTGGGTTCATATATTGGCTCTCACACTAACTCGCGGGCATTGGGTAGGCTGTTGCAGTTCTGTGCCTCAGTTTCCTCCTCTGCAAACTAGAGCTATTGCTAGGGGATTATCAAAGGTTTTGCTTGTAAGGTAATTTTGTTACACGTTTTGAGTTAAATTGAACTCAAGGCAATTTTGTCTCAGCTTGGCCATGTCTAACACAGTAGATTGGAGTCAGAAGCAACTTACACATGCCCCAGCCTAAAGTCAGCTCAAGGATGAGTGTCTTTTTAAGGCAGCATGAGAAGCATAAAGAACCGAGATAACGAGCCATACTTTTTCAGACAGGGTTCTGAAACTGTGTGTCAAAAGATCCAGTACTTTGAAAGCTGGACAGTGATTTGAGTCAGTCTCTCTTGTGCTAAGGATAAGAAAAGAGTCCTGGAAGTTTCCAGAAACTGCCTGGTTTCATAGTGCGACTCTTACCTTTTCTTGCATGTGTTCTTTTTTTTTTTTTTTTTCCATTTTTAGGATGGTTTCATGTTGAAGAAGACAGAAATACAAATGTATATGTGTCTGGTACGTATACCCTCAAACAAAGTTAGCAAAGAAAATACCTGGTTTTGAGATTTTTTTTTTCACAAAGTGCTCTTTAGTTTTCTGCTTTTCTAAAATCTGTTGGTTTTTTATCATTGTGTCACTTTTTTGTTCGACTGCTTGCGTTTGTGAGGAATTTGGCTTTTGTTAGTTACAGAGCTGAGAAAAATTAAGTTGTGTGTAACTTTGCATGCTTTGGGTCTGCTTTACGTAACTTACGACAGTTTGCCCCTTCAGCGATACAAGGCTTAAGCAAACCGTGATTTTAATGTATATTTGAATACATGAAAACATGAAATTTCCTCAATTCTGTAGCTGGGAGATTTTTTACGTGCATTTAGAAAATCAAAATTGTGGGGTGTCCGGGTGGCTCAGTCGGTGAAGCGTCTGACTCTTGGTTTCAGCTCAGGTCATGATCCCCAGGGTCATGGGATGGGAGCCCCGCATCGGGCACTGCTGACTATGGAGCCTGCTTGAGATTCTCTCTCTCTTTCCCCCGGTGCCCCTCTCCCTGGCCCACTCTCGCTTTCGCTCTCTCTTTCTAAAAAAAAAAAAAAAAAAATGGAAATTATGTTCATCTGAGTTGTAGATTTCTTTTCTTTTTTTTTTTTTTTTTGAGTTGTAGATTTCTAGCTGGTGGAATGCTTACATAGCCCTCACTGTCATTGTACATGCCTTTGTAATTTCTTTCCCCTCGTGTTACAGGTTTGCCTCCAGACATTACAGTGGATGAATTTATACAGCTCATGTCCAAGTTTGGCATTATTATGAGAGATCCTCAAACAGAAGAATTTAAGGTCAAGCTTTACAAAGATAACCAAGGAAATCTTAAAGGAGATGGTCTTTGCTGTTATTTGAAGGTTAGTTATGTGGTCAAGTTTCTCGTCGTTCCATGTGTAACTCAGGAACCAGGCCTGAGAACTATTCAAAACAGGATGCGAAAGAAAACTGAAATTTCAGATTGTGCCTGTGTGTATCGCGTCGGCGAGGTTATTGTTCTTTTAGGAAAGTACGTTACCAGGTCAAGGTGTTACGTAAGTCCTGTGACTGAAGTGCTACTTTTGTCTTGAAAGGATTCTCACTGCAGAGATCTCTCTAGGAGTATAGGCATAAAGTCTGCTCAGAACACATTTTAAAAATCCACAAAGAAAAGAAAGCCAGTAACATTTTATTTGCCCCCTGGAATGAATTGGACCAAGGTTTGGCAGACTCCAGCCCCACTGCCTGTTTCTGTAAATAAAGTCTTACTGGGACGTGGCCACATTCATTCATTCGGTTCCTCATTTGTCTGTGGCTGCCTTCGGGCTCCAGCGGCAGAGTTGAGTGGTTGAGGCACACAGCACGTGGCCCACAAAGCCTAAAATATCGACCAGCTGGCCCTTTGCAGAAGTCTTCTGAGCCCTGAATTAGACCCTAAAGGAGACGGTGGGGTCCGCTTACTGCTTTGAAATGCATTTTCGATGGGAGCGAAGAGAGGGCGGTATTGATAGAAACTTGCAGAACTTGATGTGTGCGTGGTAGCATAAATTGCACAGGGAAAGCCCCGCGTCAAAGGTAGTCATTGTTTCTGGAACGCCTCTCACCTTAGGGGCACGCGTCCTGCATGACTGCAGGGTACAGAAGCAGTGGGCACATTGATGACCGGTACCCATGTCAGGGAAGGAGAAAAATAATTAACGCAGTAAAATCGTAGTGACCCAACAACAGTATCAACGCCACACGTGTGTTGCGAGTGTGCAACATTTCAGTGAAATCAGATGGGGGCGGGGGGGGGGGGTGGGAAGGGGAGGGTTAAGCCGACAGCTCTCCGGAAGATAGGTTTTGGGTCTGGTTCTTGAACGTGACGGGGCCATACGTGAGTATGACCTTTATAGGCAGTTATTAATTTTCAAATACAAGGAGAGCTGAGGGTTTTACGAGTTCTTCAAGGGTTATTAAAAATCTGTAAACCGATTCTTAGAGTTTGATTGGATTTTCTTAAAAAAAATTTTTTTTTGTTTATTTCTTTACTTCAAGAGAGACAGAGACAGCACGAGTGGGGGAGGGGCAGAGAGGGGGGGGGGAGAGAAAATCCCTCTCTCTGCGCTGGCAGCCCGGAGCCCGACGTGGGGTTCAAAGCCACGAAACCACAAGATCGCGACCTGAGCCGAAACCAACAGTCATAAGCTTAACTGACCGAACCACCCAGGCGCCCCAGTTGGATTGGATTTTTCATTTTTTTTTTAAAGAGAAAAACGAGGTTTTGAGTAACTTTGTATATACAGTTTTAGGATCCGTAACAGCACAAGGTCGGCCAACCAGTAAATTAAGCTCCAAAAAAAATCACTGTTCTGGGATCCGCCTTTGATTGTGCGGCCGAGTTCAGTTACTTTTCGTGTCCTCCTCGGGTCCTCAGATCTTGAACTCTGTGTAGGGCCGCCGGCCGCCCCCTTTGCCCAGAACCTGCAAACGTATTCAATGTCCAAGCTGTCAGATAATCACCTTCACACTGTCTCACAGACCTCCATTTTAACTGGGGAACAAAAAAAGTAACGGCTGGCTGTGCTCTTCCCAGTTCTTGAGGCATCTAGCCTTTTAAGGAGGACTGTTTTAGCATTTTAAAACTGGAAGGTACCTTAGAAGTCACGCGAGTCCATTTGCCTCATTGAGACATTGAGACTCCATGGGACAACCCTACTGATTGTTCCAATAACGACGTGATTCATCGAGCACCCACTCCATGCCGGTCCCTGTCTCTTGTGTGCATTCTTCCTCTTAATCTTATCAAGCACCCTGCAAAGAAGGCCTTTCTCTTCCCATTTGACAGATGAAGAAATTGAATACCTTGCCCAAGTTCACATAGCTGGTTGGGGGACAGCCGCGTCCAGAGTGCAGGTTTCCTCATACGGCACTCTCTCTGCTTCTTTACCTCAAAGGAGGTAGTTAGTGATGAAACCTTGATTGTGTGTGTAGTCCTCATTCCCCAAGAAAAGCTCCCGGAGGTTTCGGGTGAGTGTGCAAATTCCTGACTGTCTCATTTTACCTTTATAAAGAGGGAGTCCGTGGATCTCGCATTAAAACTTTTGGATGAAGATGAAATTCGAGGCTACAAGCTACATGTCGAAGTGGCAACGTTTCAGCTGAAGGGGGAATATGATGCCTCAAAGAAGAAGAAGAAGTGCAAAGACTACAAGAAAAAGCTGTCTCTGCAGCAAAAGTTTGTGGTTTTGTTTTCCTTTTTGAAAGATTTCTTGTAAATATCCGAGAGCACGTTTTTGGTAGAGCCGCCTAGTTTTCTTCCATCAAATACGCCTCTGAATTATTGCTTAATTAGATTGTCAGAGGGCTTCAGTGATCTGTGCGGTGGGATGATCTGGCCGTGTTTTTATCTTCTGGTGTGTTTATCCGTAATACGACCTGGGCTTGAGTGAGACTCTTTGGAAGAAGTTGAACATCGGATTAAATAAAGCAGTTGAGGTTGCTATATCAGAGCCAGTAGTTCACTTTTGGTGCGAATGGACATCAGCTACACTAGGAGGTAACGTGGTATGTGTAGGCTATGGGCTCGTCGACAGGCGTTGGAAATTAGAAACGATGGCTTTTTATTTATTTATTTTTATTTTTATTTTATTTTTTTTCAATGTTTATTTATTTTTGGGACAGAGAGAGACAGAGCATGAACGGGGGAGGGGCAGAGAGAGAGGGAGACACAGAATCGGAAACAGGCTCCAGGCTCCGAACCATCAGCCCAGAGCCTGACGCGGGGCTCGAACTCCCGGACCGCGAGATCGTGACCTGGCTGAAGTCGGACGCTTAACCGACTACGCCACCCAGGCGCCCCGACGATGGCTTTTTAAAAAAAAAATTTTTTTTAATGTTTATTTTTGAGAGAGACACACAGAGCAGAGGAGGGGCAGAGAGAGAAGGAGACACAGAATCCGAAGCAGGCTCCAGGCTCCGAGCTGTCAGCACAGAGCCCGACACGGGGCTCGAACTCACGAACCGTGAGATCGTGACCTGAGCCAAAGTCGGACGCTCAACTGACTGAGCCACCCAGGCGCCCCAGGAAACAATAGCTTTTATCACTATATTTACTGTGTGGTTGTCCGTGGTGTGTACGTGATGCCATCAAATTTCTACCACTCCAATTGGCTGGGTAGTATGCTTTTTGAAATCTGCTAGTTTTAAGAAGTTAGCCAAAACGATAAGTGCTTTGTTTTCTCAGAGTGAGTTCCGATAACACTTCTAACACTACGCTCAAACCAGCGGTAAAAGGATCAAGAAAGCATTTAGTTGTGATGTCCTATCGTTTTTACGGGAACAGGTGGACTAACTACCTACCAATTTTATAAAGACTGCCAATAAAATTTAAGGTTGTAACAGATTTTATGTTCACATATTTCAATGCATTTTGTTCTTCGCAATCATAAAACGGCTAAAAACCAATACGATTTGAACACGTTTCTTGCCCTCAGAGCATAGTCGTAAATACTGGATAGTTATAAATGCTAAATAGCCAGCACTTTTACAGGAGTCTCAATGGAATGTTTGTGACCAGACAGCAGTTCTGAAAAAAAGATACGTCCTGGGGATTTCAAGACCCTGGGTCCGTCTTTGACCCACCCGTTATTTTTACTTTAGAGAGTTCTCTGAATAGGACTGTTGTTGTGGAACCACATCTTTAACGTCCTTAAATACTCCGTAGAGGATTACTGTAACAAGTCCTCGTCTTCTCTCCCACAAGTATGAAACAAAATTGAGTTTCTCGTACGAAACAAAATTGAGTTTCTTGTTACTGCTTTGTTGCACCAGGCAGCTGGACTGGAGACCCGAGAGAACAGCTGGCCCGTCCCGAATGCGCCACGAACGAGTTGTCATCATCAAGAATATGTTCCATCCCATGGATTTTGAGGTAGGAGGCGGTATTCTCACTGACGGAGACGCTGGTTGTGCTGTTTGTCCCCAGGGGAACCCAGAGCTCCCCTCGCCCGTCTGTCTCGTGCCGCGCCCTCCGCGTCCACGCGGTCGGCAAGGTAGGAAGACGGAGCCAAGAGTCCCCCGCAGTGTTCGGATTTTCCCGTGGTTAGCCTAGGGCTCCCTTAGCTGTCTCCCAGGGGACGCCCACACTGCGGCTGCAGGTGGCAGCTCCCTGCTTACGGGAAATCATTAAAAATATAATCACGGTTGGGGCGCCTGGGTGGCGCAGTCGGTTAAGCGTCCGACTTCAGCCAGGTCACGATCTCGCGGTCCGTGAGTTCGAGCCCCGCGTCGGGCTCTGGGCTGATGGCTCAGAGCCTGGAGCCTGTTTCCGATTCTGTGTCTCCTTCTGTCTCTGCCCCTCCCCCGTTCATGCTCTGTCTCTCTCTGTCCCAAAAATAAATAAACGTTGAAAAAAAAAATTAAAAAAAAAAAAATAATAATCACGGAAAGATTTCCGGGCGCTGCTCGTAGATTCTGAGCGCCGTCCGGCAAGTGCGGGCTGCTCGGGGTGGGGCGTCATTTCACACCCGGAAATGAGCACCTGCCTCGCTTTGGTACTGGAGGTCTGATCCTTCAAGAGACGTCAGGTTAAGGAAATGCAGCTCCTGGTGTTGACGTAGGGAAGGTTTGTTCTTCCAGACGCAACTCGGACAGAATTGTTCCGTGGCTATCAGGAGGACTTTGCAATACCTAACGCCCGTGTACAATTCTAAGAATCGCAAATAAACATAGCCTCGCCAACCGGGCCGCCTCGTGCTGCGTCCCGCCTCCTGTTCTCGTCGTCTCCTTGCGTAGACCCGTGGGCTAATTTGTGAAAGAACTTTTCTTCATTCCCTGCCTGGGTTCCGAAATTCATGATAACCAGTTACACATAAGGTAGAGAAAGGTGACAGGTAAAAAGGTAAGCAAACGGAAAGATAACAAGCTACAGAAGAAGAAAAAAAACGTTCATAACGTAAAATTCCAGGTTTACAAATGATCCACTTGCAACCAAGGTCCTTCTGTGCATTTAAACAGAATGGCCCTTTCATTGTAGCCCCCTCCGAGAGGACCCCGGAATGGTCTGTTGAGCTCCAGCCCGGCCGATAGCGATGTGACGGGGTTCACTGTGCACCTGTGGGATCTGCGTATCTTTTGAGATCATTCGGGAGACACATGTGGGCAATACATAACGTTCGATGTCTCTTAGTAGAATTCTGGAGAAGCTTGAAATAGAGCAGAACTGCTTCAGGCTTGCAGTGATAATGGCGAATGCTTAAAAACCACACAGGTACACATGCACGCTCTTCGAAACACTCTGCCTAAAAAATACTCTTTGGTATCAGGGTGAACAATGTGAAGACTAAGATATTTAACGTAACTTCAGAGGGTCTCCCGTATGTTATTCAAAGCCTTATTTATTTATTTATTGGTTTGTTTTTTCCAAAGCCTTATTTAAAAATGCATGTCTGGAGGCACCTGGCTGGCTCAGTCAGAAGAGCGTGTGACTCTTGAGCTCCGTGTGGTGGGTTTGAGGCCCCACGTTGGGTGTAGACATTATGGAAAAATAGATAGATAGATAGATAGATAGTTAGAGGCACCTGGGCGGCTCCGTTGGTTAAGTGTCTGACTCTTAATTTCAGCCTAGGTCATAACCTCATGGTTCGTGAGTTCGAGCCCCATATCAGGCTCCGTGCTGACAGTGTGGAGCCTGCTTGGGATTCTCTGTCTCTCTCCTCTCTCTGCCCCTCCCCTGCTCACACACGCTCGCTCACTCTGTCTCTCAAAAAATAAATAAATAAATAAATAAATAAATAAATAAATAAATGCCTGGCAAATTTGAATACTAGGAGATGACGAGTAAAAATCTCGATGCACGGGGAGCCTGGGTGGCGCAGTCGGTTAAGCGTCCGACTTCAGCCAGGTCACGATCTCGCGGTCCGTGAGTTCGAGCCCCGCGTCGGGCTCTGGGCTGATGGCTCAGAGCCTGGAGCCTGTTTCCGATTCTGTGTCTCCCTCTCTCTCTGCCCCTCCCCTGTTCATGCTCTGTCTCTCTCTGTCCCCAAAATAAATAAACGTTGAAAAAAAATTAAAAAAAAAAAATCTCGATGCAGATGTAAGTTTCTCATTATGTATACCAGTGCTGTCCAATAGAAATAGAATGTGAGCCACATGTGTGATTTAAATTTTTCTGGTAGCCACAGTTAAGATATAACATGAGGGGCGCTTGGGTGGCTCAGTCGGTTGAGCGTCCCGACTTCAGCTCAGGTCATGAACTCGCAGTTTGTGAGTTCGAGCCTCGCATCGGGCTCTGTGCTGACAGCTTGGAGCCTGCTTCAGATTCTGTGTCTCCTCTCTCTGCCCCTCCCCTGCTCACGCTCTGTGTCTCTCTGTCTCTCAAAAATAAATAAATGTTAAAAAAAAGATATAACATGAGATAGGGGAAATTAGTTTTAATGATGAATTTATTTAACCCAATATATCCAAAATATTTTTAATTTCAACATGTTATGTAAAATATCAATGGGTTACATTGTGCGGTTTTTTTCTTCCCCCTTTAGTGGCAAATCTTCAAAATCTGGTGTTCATTTCAGACTTGGAACACACCTCAGTTTGAACTAGCCACATTTTAAGTGCTCGGTAGCCACATGTGATTAGTGGCCACCGTCTTGGCCAGTGTAGGTTTAGATTGGAAATATGGTTTATTTCTTCCTGGGAAAACAAAACACCACCCTGGGAAAAAGTTAGGAGAGTCGTGCAGAAGGTTTCAGTGCATCAGTCTGATTTTTTAGTCTCCAGCCCATTGCCTGCCAAGCGTGTCTTTTGAAAATTTCCATTTTCAGCTCTGTTAAAGAGTTTTCCTACGGGAGGGAACTGTTCTCTTTAAGCTTCAGGATACTACACAGCGGTGAGGATATATTCATTTTTCAAGCTGGTATAAATGAAAAGGGAGATACAGGAAGATTTTGGCTCAAATTTGATATCCTCGTAGGAAAGGCCCGAGACTTTGCTACGGAAATAAAGAAAAGGATGCTACTCCCCCCCCCACCCCGCCCCTACCCCCAACAGTGGAATCCCGCCTAAATGTATTAAATATTTTGAACCAGTTTTTGTATGTTTTTACTAGAATCCTGATTTCCCTTGGTCAGTAAAGTAGAGGCATTGGTCCAGCCGTCTTAAAACTGGGCCGGCCTGAGGTGGCATTTGACTTGTTAGAATTTTGTAGACCTTAGACAAGAATAGCTAATTTTACGCAAAACCTCTTTTTGTTTGTCTGTCTGTTGGCTGGTCAGAGCGAGAAATTCGATTCTCAGGATGTGTACTTACAGAAGGGGGCAAGCCCGTTTTAATCGCGTGTGTTTCTTGCAGGACGATCCACTGGTGCTGAACGAGATCAGAGAAGACCTTCGAGTGGAGTGCGCAAAGTTCGGACAAATTAGGAAGCTCCTTCTCTTTGATGTAAGTCCTTTCGGTTTAGTAAGTTATTCCCAGAGGTCAGCGGGCCCCAAATCTTAGACTCGTGGCTGCCATCTAGTGGTGGTCATCTGTTAGCAATAATTAGATGAGCTTGGATTGCAAGGCAGGGCTTCACTGGATGGTCAGATACTGTCAGATGAAAAGAAAGCACGGGAAAGATGTGTGAGACCTGGTGGTTTCCTGTTTGCCCGCATTTCCGCCTCTTTGTGAATTATTCTCCTCCATATTTGAAGAGCAATCCAGCAAAATATTTTTCGGTGTGTTCCCCTTGTTACCCGTTTCTTACGTCCAAGAGCGACACAGAATAATGAAAAGAGTCACCATTTATCGATTGCACACGAGTTACGTTACATGTTCCCTCGCCTAATCCCTCATGATCCTTTGAGGTAGATGGGTGATAGGTGCTAGATCGAGCACCTTGCTCAAGGTCACTCAGCTGCTAAGTGGCAGAGCCCCACTGGGGCTATTTGACTTGAGAGTCGACACTCGTTAACAGCTCTGCCATCTTGCCTCTCTTTAGACAGGGTTGTCAGTAGAAATATTTCCAAGGACATCCTGCTTGGAATCCTAATTAACAAGATTAAGCTAAAGCAGCCGCTAGCTTCAGGTCACTGGGCTGGGGTCCAAAGGAAGAAAGGCTTCATACAGAAAACGCTTAAGCTCGGGTTATCAGAACACCACCACTACACGCCTGTCTTGTCAAACGTGTGCGTTTTATTTTTAATCGTCTCATTCCTTCTCTTGTCTTTCTAGAGACACCCAGATGGTGTGGCCTCCGTGTCCTTCAGAGATCCAGAGGAAGCTGATTATTGTATTCAGACTCTCGATGGCAGGTGGTTTGGCGGCCGTCAAATCACTGCACAAGCGTGGGATGGGACTACAGATTATCAGGTAAAGTCCGTAACCGTCAAGGGCACAGCAGTTGTTTCCTTACCAACAAATACTGGGCTGGTGGTCCTTTGGGTTCCGTTTAATCGGTTTAATGTAACAGTACTTCTTCTAAATAATACTTTGCATTCAGAGCCTCGAAAGAAAAACGTTTTAGTCTTTCAGTTTAGAAGCCTAAAGATTGGAGGCGTGCTCAGAATAGTGATAAGTGAAGTACAGGCAGAGTTCAAATATTACCGGTTTCGTTGGTGAGTACTGTGTGGAGTACTCATCTCTGGAGTACTGTGTGTGGTGTTGGGCATTTATCCAAGCGATGTTAAAATCCACTCTAGCTAATCAAGATGTTAAAGTTTTGCAAACCGGAGATAGAGGAATGCTCTCATTTCCTAAGAAGAGACGCCTTATAAAATCAGGTACTTGGGTCACTATCAGAAGCATGCAGAGAGATCGTCACTTCTTTTTGCCTAAAACTTATTTTGACGGCAGTTCCCATGTCTCCGCAGGTGGAAGAGACCACAAGAGAAAGGGAGGAAAGGCTGAGAGGATGGGAGGCTTTCCTCAATGCTCCCGAGGCCAACCGAGGCCTTCGGCGTTCAAATTCCATCTGTGCTTCGGAAAGGGCAGGGCCTTCCAGAGTAAGGCATTTTTCAGAGCACCCTAGCACGTCTAAGATGAATGCGCAAGAGGCCACCACTGAAATGGCATTTGAAGAGCCTCTAGATGAAAAGAAGTTTGAAAAAACCGAAGATGGGGGAGAATTTGAAGGAGATGCTTCTGAGAAAGGTGCCGAAGAAAGTGGCCCCGAAAAAGAGGCCGAAGGCTGCCCCCAGAAAGAATCTGAAGGAAGCTGCCTCAAAACAGGGTCTGAGGAAGGCTGTCCCAAGAGAGAGCGTGAGGAAGACTACCCCGAAAGAGAGTCTGGAGAAGGCAGTCCTGAAAAGGAGTTTGAAGAGGGTAGTCCCAAGACAGAGTCTAAAGAGAATGGCCCCGAACCGGAATCCAAAAAGAAGAGGCTCAAAAATGATTACGAAGAGAATGGCCTTGAAAAGGAGTCCAATCAAGATGGCCCCAGCAAGGAGGGTGAGGAGGAGGAGAGCCTCCAAAAGGAGTCTGAAGAAGACGACTCCGAAAGGGAATCCGAAGAAGACTGCTCTGAAAAGCAGTTTGAAGATGGCTCCGAAAAAGAATTTGAAGAGAATGGCCTCGAGAAGGATTTCGAAGAGGATGGCTCTGACAAGGAATTTGGTGAAAACATTCTCGACAGGGAGTTCGAAGACAATGACTCTGACAAATCGGAATTTGGAGATAGCAGCTCTGAAAGAGTGTTCGACGAGGAAGTCTCTGAGAGAGAGTTTGACGAAGAGTCCGATGAAAAGGAAGAAGGGGAAGACACCTATGAGAAGGTCTTTGACGACGAGTCCGACGAAAAAGAGGACGAGGAATATGCCGACGAAAAGGGCCTCGAAGACGCCGACGAGAAGATGTTTGAAGATTCAGACGACAAAGAAGACGAGGAGGGCGTAGAGGTAAAGGAAGACGAAGACGTGGATGAAAAGATGTTCGAAGAGGATGATTCCAACGGGAAACTCTTTGAAGATGAAGATTCCAACGAGAAGCTGTTCGACGATTCTGACGAGAGAGGGACAGTGAGGGGCTCGGGGAACGCAAAGGAGGAGGGGCCCCTGTCCACAGGCAGCAGCTTTGTCCTCAGTAGCGACGACGACGTCGAAGACGACATTTAATCCTTTACACTTGCTTTGTAGGGAGCTTCCCCTGGCTCCATTCTGCCTGTGCTCCAGGGCAGTTGCTAGTAGTGTTACATGCACACGTGCCTCGTGGTAGGATGCCATCAGAGTAATGCAGTGACGTTTTCATCGTACCTGTACTCAATGATTCTAAATCTGTGTTCATTGGCCGTTGAGTTAAAACTTCATAATATGATGCAAGTAAGCTGGGTACTTTGTCCTTTGTCTGATTTGTTAATTGCATGCACAATAATGTTTTTTAAACTATTCTGATTGAAGTTTGTGATACTCAAAAATAAAAATAAGTTGTGAATATGCTGAAACTGATAAGAGGACTCGGCGTTACATTGCATTTGAAATTCTCGCTATTGCTTAATTCTTACTAAAGTGTGGTTTTTGTGAGGATTTGAAAGAGCCCGTAGGAGTCGTCTTGCTTCCCCGCTTACGCTAGAACTTACGTCCCCACTTCCCCTCCCTAAACCAGAACATGTTACTAAACTTATAAAGCAGATAACACTCTGGAGTTTTTCCCTGCCCGGTCCTGGCAAGTTACTTTGATAATTGTTTTCCTTTTTCACCCTCTTCCCCCGGAAATTGACTCGTAGATGTGCAAAAATGAACTTCCTGAGGCCCACAGCTTCCATTCATTGGAAATACGGAGGAGGTTAGAAATCTGTGTGCTGTTGGGGCCCCTTTAGAAGCTGATTAGAGTTATGAGACCTTTCCCCAGAAAAATGTATGCACACACTGCACGGCTTTTTTTTGTATACACTTTTCGGAGGTTTATGGATCCCCTGGAGTTGAAGACCTACTTTTGTCATGCATACTTCGGCTTTTGTTCAGTTGTGTAGCCCCAATAAAAATTGGAGTCTTTCTTCATTGTGCTTTCCAGATTCAGTATTGGTGAATTGACTTCTGATGTAGTATTAAGAAGTTACTCTCGTGAATTAGAAGCATTAAAATAAACTGCCTTGGTGCTTTTTCATTATACCGTCTGTAAGTGTAATCATTACCCTCTTGAGACCAAAAAAAAAAAAAAAGTTCTGTTTCAAGCCAAAGCTGAGAATTTTGTAGTTGATGTCTGGGATTGCTTTCTTTTCTTTTTTTTTTTTTTTTTTTTAATGTCTGGGATTTCTTAAATCTCAGGATTTTCACCAGGGATAAGTCAGTAAAAGAGCTCAAGAAATTTACTGGGGCGCCTGGGGAGCCCAGTCGGTTGGGCTTTGGACTCTTGATTTCGCCTCAGGTCATGATCTTGTGGCTCACAGGATCAAGTCCTTCCTCGGGCTCTGTGCTGACACTGGAGCCTGCTTGGGATTCTCTCCCTCCCTCTCTCTGCCCCTCCCCCCACTCGTGCTCGCTGGCCCTCTCAAAATAAATAAATACAAATTAGCAACATTTAAAAATAAAAGTAACTTAACAACAAGAGCTAAAGAAACACGTCTAGAAAAGTTGCAAGCCATAATAGTGTTTCCTTTAAAGGTAAGCCAGAAGCATTTAACACTATATTTACCGGTTTCCTGAACGACAGGTCACGTTTATCTTCCATACACAATGGTTGGAACGCGGAACCACAACACAGACCAGCTCCAAGGCCATTAGAAGGGGACCATTTTCTTTCTGACTTGTTTCCCCTGCTCATTAATTTGGCCGATAACAAATATGCTCATTTTATTTGAACACCCTGGAAGCAAAAGTCACAAAGTCTAATAGCTGTAAAATGCAAAAGCAAAAGTCTAATAGCTGTAAAATGGTAAGTCATTTGCGAGATGGTGTCGGCAAACATGAAAAAGCATGAAGCATATACGCACAGTCGCCAGTTCACTAAGTAGTCGGACCAAGACGATGGAGTTGATTGTGAGGCAACAACATGTCCTGGTAGCAAAAGAAAAGAACAATATAGGGGTGGGTTTTAAGCACAGTAGTGCTCCACGATCACCTGGCAACGTCTAAGCTTAATGTTCCTTCGGACTGCATAGCTTACGTGAATCTCAAGTAGTGTACTTAACCCTGAATGTGTGAACCAGAAGTGGCTTCGGGGATGCCTTCAAGTCTCTAATAATAAACTTGAAACTCCATGTTAGAAGATAAAGGTACTAGGGGTCTTGGCAATATTCACAAGATACTTGAAATTCTTAACTGCTTTCTGCAAAAGAAACCTGATAAGGGCAAAATCGGAGTAATATGTTCCAGAGGTCTCTTGTTTTCCTCCTCCATTCATGATAACTGTGGGCTCTTCCTGAAGCCCCGAGCGGCCAAATCTGGTCGATTTAGAAGCCACTGCCTCTTCCTTTTAAGAAGGGAATCTATTTTTCTGGTATGAATTATTTGGGAATTCTGAGGCTTGGAGAAGAGGTAGGAGTTAGCTGATTTTCTGAATATGACTTTCCCGATGTGAATCATATTTTTTCTTGGAAAGTAAACTATAAACTTTTCAGTGTAATGCTGAGAAGTGCTCTTAATTGATTTGAGCAAAGCCATGGCTTGGAGAACAGGAAAAGGCTTATAAATGTCCCCTTGTAAGGATTTGTCAGTATCCTTAGAGATGGTTTTTTCCTTATTGAGTCTCCGATACAAACCACGTGCCTTTTTAAAAGACAGTCACACCGGGGCGCCTGGGTGGCGCAGTCGGTTGAGCGTCCGACTTCAGCCAGGTCACGATCTCACGGTCCGTGAGTTCGAGCCCCGCGTCGGGCTCTGGGCTGATGGCTCGGAGCCTGGAGCCTGTTTCCGATTCTGTGTCTCCCTCTCTCTCTGCCCCTCCCCTGTTCATGCTCTGTCTCTCTCTGTCCCAAAAATAAATAAAAACGTTCAAAAAAATAAATAAAAGACAGTCACATCATTTAAAATCCGACCGATGATTTTTGCCTCTACCCACACCTCATTTACATGTGTGGCTAATTCATACCCAAATAAAATACTAACCTGACATAAAAAAAAACCCAAAACATGTTACAATTAGTCTTTTCTAAAATCACAAGTGGTCACTGCAAATAAATAGGCTAAATTCTTAAACACCAGGTGTCCTAGGGATCAATTGCTGGAGAAAAAAAAAAAAAAAAACCTTCATGGTCTCACGTTTACTTTCAGATGTTCAGAGTCGCACGGATTTGTCTCTTCACTCGGAACCGAGAGGGTTTTGATGCTATGGGAGGTCACACGCGTTACACGCACGTAGAAAGCAAAAAGCAGGGCAGCTTGTGACTAGTTTTCTGTAGAACTTCCAGACTAGGACACTAAGATTCAGTCCTGGTCCCGGGCTGGGTAAGGAAAACTAGACCAGCAGTGGCACGGAGGTGGCTTTGCTGCTGCCAGGGTTTGACGCCACACCACTTCCTAGTGCCTCTGCTGAAATAGCCATGATGACGTGAGAAGACTAAGGCTCTAAGCAGCAAGCATTGCTCCACACCTGTCAGAGTGGCTAAAACCAACCCCACAAGAAGGAACAGGTGTCGGTGAGGACGTGGAGACAAAGGAACCCTCCCACACGGTTGGTGGCAATGCAAACCGGTGCAGCCACCGTAGCAAACAACACAGAGGTTCCTCAAAAAAATTCGAAATAGAACTTACCTTATGATCCAGCAATCCCACTACCGGGTGTTTACCCGAAGAACACAAGAACGCTAATTCAAAGGGATACACGCATGCCCATGTTTATAGCAGCACTAACTACAAGAGCCGAGATATGGAAGCAGCCCCAGTGTTCATCGATTCATGAACGGAGAAAGAAGAGGTCACATAGGGGCGCTTGGGTGGCTCAGTCAGTTGGGCGTGTGACCTCGGCTCAAGTCACGATCTCGCATTCATGGGTTCAAGCCCCGCATCCCGCTTTGTGCTGACAGCTCAGAGCCTGGAGCCTGCTTCGGGTTCTCTCTCTCTCTCTCTCTCTCTCTCTGTCTCTGCCCATCCCACACGCGCACTCTTTCTCTCCCTCTCTCAAAAGTAAACAAACATTTAAAAAAAATTTTTTAAGAGGTGGCATATATATACTGTGGAATATTATTCAACCATAAAAAGGAATGAAATCTTGCCATTTACAATGACATGGATGGAGCTAGAGAGCATAATGCTAAGCGAAATTGGTCAGAGAAAGACAAATACCCCATGATTTCACTCATACGTGGAATTTTTTTTTCAACGTTTATTTATTTGTGGGACAGAGAGAGACAGAGCATGAACGGGGGAGGGGCAGAGAGAGAGGGAGACACAGAATCGGAAACAGGCTCCAGGCTCTGAGCCATCAGCCCAGAGCCTGACGCGGGGCTCGAACTCACGGACCGCGAGATCGTGACCTGGCTGAAGTCGGACGCTTAACCGACTGCGCCACCCAGGTGCCCAATACGTGGAATTTAACAGACCAAAAAAAAAAAAAAAAAATGAGCAAAGGAAAAAAAGAGAGACACAGCAAGAAACAGACTCTTAACTACAGAGAACACACTGATGGTTACCAGAGGGGAGGTGGGGGTGTATGTGTGGCTGAAACAGGTGATGGGGACTAAGGAGGGTACTTGTGATGAGCCCTGGGTACTGGATGCAAGTGTTGAATCACCATATTGTACGCCTGAAACTAATACAACACAGTATGCTGACTACACTGGAATTAAAAGCTTAAAAGAAAAGTAATAAAATCTGGGGACACCTGGCTGGCACAAGTCGCAGGGGCACGCAAGTCTTGATCTCGGGGTCCCGAGTTCAAGTACCATGCTGGGTGTAGCGATCACTCAAAAACATAAATACACTTAGAGAAAAAATAAAGGTCGTTAAAAAATAAAAGAAGAAATAAATTTAAAGAGAAAGCATGTTTTCATTTGCCATTTCCAACTTATTCATAGAATTTAGATTTAAATAAAAGTGATGATAAATCTGCATCATCAGTGTCAAATTTCTAGACTCAACTGTATGTCTAAAGTTTGAAAATGTGATAACTTGACCTCTCTTTTTCTTGAAGTATTTTTTACCGCCCTTGTTTTTTTATTAAGTAATCTGCACCCAACGTGGGGCTCGAACTCAGGACCCCAAGATCAAGAGTCACACACTCTGCTGGCTGAGCCAGCCAGGTGCCCCATGAGCTTGGTTTTTGGTGATTGATTCTTTTTATTGTTATTATTATTATTATTATTAATGTTTATTTTTGAGAGGGAGAGAGTGTGGGGGAAGGTCAGAGAGAGGGAGACAGAGGATACAAAGCCGGCTCTGTGATAACAGTAAAGAGCCCCATGTGGGGCTGGAGCTCATAAACTGTGAGATCATGACCTGAGCTGAAGTTGGACACTTAACCGACGGAGCCACCCAGGTGCCCCTGATTCTTTTTTTTTAAGTTTATTATTTTGAGAGAGAGATAGAGAGAGGCAGAGAGAGAGGGAGAGAGAGAATCTTAGGCTCCACACTCAGCATGGAGCCCGATGCAGGGCTTGACCTCACAGATCATAAGATAATGACATGAGCCAAAATTAAGAGCCTGGAACCTGCTTTGGATTCTGTGTTTCCCTCTCTCTCTCTCTCTCTCTCTCTGCCCCTCCCCCACTCACGCTCTGTCTCTCTCTCAAAAGTAAACATTAAAAAAAAATTTCACTGCCTGAAATGCCCTGACAGTGTTCTATGACTGTCGTCCAATAGCACTTAGAATAGAATCCAAACTCCTTGCTGTGACCCGCCCACGGAGCTCTGAATGGCCTTGCTTGCCTCTCCAGACTCATAGCAGACTGCCTCCTCCCAGTGCACCACTCTTCAGTCACACGGGCATTAGTTGTTTCTCATCCTGACCTCAGGACCTTTGCACGTGCCTTGGCCTGGGATGCTCCTTCCCCAGCCAAGCTGCACCTTTGTAATCCTTCAGAATGCTTCAGTATCGCCTACTGAGAATTCCTGACCATCTTAACCATGGTACAATGCCCCTCCTCCCTACCCAGCTGTCCTTCCATGCCTTCACCCCGGAGCCTTCTTCAGAGCAATGATGCACTCTAACACTATCTTGCATTTGTGTGTTTGCTTGTCTTGTCCCCGCCTCCCCCCACCCAGCAGTGTACAAGCTCCGTAACAGCCAGGCTTTCTCCTGGTCTCTGCTGTCTCTCCAATGCCTAGAGCAGTGACTGGCACGTGATAAACAAATACTTTTTCGGGACTGGGAAGAATCATCCAAAGGTGTCGTATTCTGTAAAGAACTCCCTATTTTTAGCGAAACGTGCGGAACTTCAAGTAGGGCAAGGGAAGGGGGAGTAATGACAGTTATCTGTAATATAAAACCAAGGAGATAATATTTTGCAACTACAAGGCTCACAGGTAGAGTTAATCTCTGTTTGGGGACATAAAAATTATATTATTGCAGTTTTATCACATCCTTGCTCATTATCGTCATGGGGAACTGGATTTGAATTATAGTAAAAAGGCCTTGGTAAGATATGTTAAACTTTCTAACAGTTAATCACCAGGACATCTCAGAGGGGAGCCTATGGAATCCACGTTTCTGGAAATCTTACTGGATGTAAAATGTCTTTCTTAAATGAATTATGTCAAATTTCCTTGGGAAAACACCTTGATTTGATTTCTTCTTTTTCTTAATTTTTCTTAATGTTTATTTATTTTTGAGAGAAAGAAACAGAGGGTGAGCAGGGGAGGAGCAGAGAGTGAGGGAGATACAGAATCTGAAGAAGGCTCCAGGCTCCAGGTTCTGAGCCGTCAGCACAGAGCCCGACGCGGGGCTCGAACTCACGAACCTTGAGATCATGACCTGAGTCGAAGTCGGACGCTCAACTGTCTCAGCCACCCAGGCACCCCCACCTTGATTTGATTTCTAATATGACTTGTTCTCTGACTTCCCTACACTCTTCTTCCCTGTCATTTATTCTCTCTACCTGCTCTGCAAACAACTGGAAAAGTTTACCAAAATTGTGTGTCTTTACAAACGTGTTTGGGTCCCTTCCAATCTGACGAGACACGGTCCCATTAACCATTCGAATGATCTCCGTCTTTGATGACAAGGAAGAAATGAGAGCCGGATTCAAATGCAGATGCCAGCACCCCTGTAGGGATTTGGACCAGTTGGCATGAAGACTGTATGTATGTATTTACCGATATTTCTGTTACAAATTCAGTCTTAACACCAAGGCCAGTTCTAGTTGGGCGTGGAAATCACTCAGAATGATGGTAGCGGGGATAATGATGAAGTCAGTACACCTCTTCAAATAAATCAGCGGGAGCGTGTGAGTATATCCATGGAATACGAGAACAGGTCTGCAAGTCTTAGACTTTTTCTATCTGCGTCCCATGCCATTGGGAGTTTGTTTATCAAACTTTCTGAAGCGGGGCCCCTGGCTGGCTCAGTCGGTGCAGCATGTGACTCTTGACCTCGGGGTTGTGAGTTCGAGCCCCCACATTAGGTATAGAGATTACTTGAAAAGAAAATCTTTTTTTTTTAATTTTTTTAACGTTTATTTATTTTTGAGACAGTGAGAGAGACAGCATGAACGGGGGAGGGTCAGAGAGAGGGAGACACAGAATCCGAAACAGGCTCCAGGCTCCGAGCTGTCAGCACAGAGCCCGACGTGGGGCTCGAACTCATGGACCGCAAAATCATGACCTGAGCTGAAGTCCGTTGCTTAACCGACTGAGCCACCCAGGTGCCCCGAAAAGAAAATCTTAATGGGGGTCACCTGGGTGGCTTAGTGGGTTGAGCCTCCAACTTCCACTCAGGTCATGACCTCACGGTTCGTGAGTTCGAGCCCCGCGTCGGGTTCTGCACTGATGGCTTGGAGCCTGGAGCCTGCTTCAGATTCTGTGTCTCCCTCTCTCTCTGCCTTTCCCCCACTCATGCTCTGTCTCTCTCTCAAGAATAAATAAACATTAAAAAAATTTTTTTTAAATCTTAATGGTAATTTCATGTTTGTGTGGATTCCCTGTATGTATCCCTATTAAATTTTATTTTTCTCCTGTGAAACAAATCTAAAAAAAAAAAGAAAAACTTTCTGAAGCAATAGTTCATCTGCTCATTCATTCAGTGAATCCAAACTATGGGTCAGACAGGTTTTTAGGTCTGGAAATACAGGGATTAACAAGAAGAAATTGAGGGAGAAAGAGACAATACTCATATATTTTTATTTTATTTTTTAATGTTTATTTTTGAGAAAGAGCACATTCATGTGCGAGCAGACGGAGGGGCAGAGAGAGAGAGGGACAGAAAGAGGGGGACAGAGGATCCAAAGCAGGCTCTGTGCTGACAGCAGAGAGCCTGATGCGGGGCTCAAACCCATGAACCATGAGATCGTGACTTGAGGTGAAATCAGATGCTTAACTGACTGAGCCACCCCAATGTCTCTCATATATTTTTAAAAGATAAATTCAGATAGTGCTGGAAATAAATAAAATCAGGGTGATTTCCTAAAGACAATTAAAATTTTTTTTAATGTTTTTATTTTTGAGAGAGAGAGAGAGTGTGCGAGCAGGGGAGGGGCAGAGAGACAGGGAGACACGACATCTGAAGCAGGCTCCAGGCTCCGAGCCATCAGCACAGAGCCCGACGTGGGGCTCGAACTCACAAACCTTGAGATCATGACCTGAGCCGAAGTCGGATGCTAACCGACTGAGCCACCCAGGCGCCCTGACAATATTTTTAAATTTAATTTTATTTACTTTTTTAGGTGTACTTATTTACTTATTTTGAGAGGGAGAGAGCACCAGTGCACACGAGTGAAGGAGGGGCGGGGTGGGGTGGGGTGGAGAGAGAATCTCAAGCAGGCTCCACGCTGTCAGCATGGAGCCCGACTCAGGGCTCAGTCCCACGACCCTGGGATCATGACCTGACCTGAAACCAAGAGTTGGATGCTCAACCGACTGAGCCACCCAGGTGCCCTGAAAGTTGAGTTGTGAACAGAGTGGTGATGCAATCTGATTTCTTTTTCAAAGGGATATTTCTTTTTTTTTATTTTCAATTTTATTTTTTTATTTTTGAGAGAGAGAGACAGAGTGAAAGTTGGGGAGGGGCAGAGAGAGAGGGAGAGACACAGAATCCGAAGCAGGCTCCAGGCTCTGAGCTGTCAGCACAGAGCCCGATGCGGGGCTCAAACCCACACACTGTGAGATCATGACCTGAGCCGAAGTCGGACGCTTAACCGACTGAGCCACCCAGGCGCCCCTCAAAGGGATATTTCTAACTGCTGCGTAGAGAATGAACTAGAAGAAAGAGCAGAAAGGAGGCTATCTTGGTCGTCCAAGCAAGCAAAGATGGTGGCTTGGACTAAGGTCGTAGCTGCAGGAGTGGTGACAAATGATCGGGTTCAGGACATATTTTGAAGGTGGGGGAACAACCGAAGGCTTCTGTCTCAGCCACCTGGTTTGAGATGTCTATCTGACATGTGCACGAGATGTCAAACGGGCAATTTGATATGTCTTTAAAGCTCAGGATTGGAGTCAGAGCTGGAGGTTTCGATTTGGTGACATCAGAATAGAGACGATATTTAAAGCCGGGAGACTGGATGAAGCGACTTCCAACATTCCTGCCACGTCTGACTCTGGTTCTGTTTGCTGTGTCTCTTCAAACTGGTTTTTGCCATTGAATGTCTCATCATTTTTTTCTTTTCTGTTGTCTTTTTAAACAATGTTTGTTTATTTTTGAAAGAGAGAGGGAGTGAGAGAGAGAAAGTGTGCAAGAGTCAGGGAGGGGCAGAGGGGGGGGGACAGAGGATCTGAGGCAGACTCCAAGCTTTTTCTTCTTTTAAAGATTTTATTTTTAAGTGATCTCCACACCCAATGTGGGGCTCAACCCCACAACCCCGAGATCAAGGGTCTGATGCTCCATCAACTGAGCCAGCCAGGATCCCCTGGTGTCCCCAAAACTTAACTACTTACTAATTGCCTCCTGTTGACTGGAAACCTTGCCGATAAAATAGTCAATTAATGCACATTTTGTATGGCATATATTTTATAAACTGTATTCTTACAATAAAGTAAAGCTAGAGAGAAGAAAATGTTATTAAGAAACTCACAAGGAAGAGAAAATGCATTACATTCCAGGAATGTACTGTATTTATTGCAAAGAATCTATGTATTAGTGGCCCCGTGCTGTTCAAACCCGTGTTCAAGAGTGAAGTTTCCTTCCTCCAGGTCAGTTAGGCTCTGATAAAAACCGGGCTAGCTCATTTCTCGGATATTCAGTGTGAGAATCTGGCCAAGCTCCTAGAGCTAAAACTCACAAAGCTGTGGGGAGCCACCAGTGATCGGGTCCCCCTGGAGCCTTCGGTGTCTCAGACGTGTCCACGCTGAGCCTCCAGCAATGCGTCAATTACACGTCCGGTGTTGTGGCCCAGCCCTGCTTCTCTCTCTCTCTGTCTCAAAATATTCAAGACTCTGGGGCCAGTTCACCCGGACGGATGCAATCAGGTGGCCTTTGGCTGCGTAATTTGATGGATCGCTGCGAGTTGTCTGGCACAATATTGTGTCCGGCAGTTTCCACAACCTCATCTTACCGGGACCAAACACATTCCGCACTCGTGCTCGCTTTGGGAAATGGGCTAGCTTTTAAGTGCATTGCGCAGAACTGTCTGCTTAAAAGTCGCCTATTCAGTAGCAGCGGAAATCAGGCACACTGCAGAGGCGAGCGGCAGCCCTGATCGGTTCTGGAGCACGTGTGAACACGCCCTCGGGACTCCCAGAAATACTCGGGGGCGGGGGCAGGGCAGGAAGCGGACCCGAAAAGGACTTAGGAGTCCTGCGAATGTAGGTGATCAACGGAGCTCGGATCATTTGAGCACTAAATGTCAATGTGATCTCATTCGTACGCAGGGACCCAAGAGGCTCTGGTGACGTGCTCCTAGGGTGGTGCTTCTTAAACATTAGCAGGTCTGGGCCTCAGATTCAGTAGGTCTGGGGTAGAGTCTGAGATTCTGCCATTGCTAACAAGCTCCCAGGTGGCTACTGTCGCTGCTGGTCTCCATAGGAGTCTGGCCTCGGAGAAGTGGGGCACAGAGAGGCTGATTCCTTCTCAGTGGAGGAGGTCAGGAAAGGCTTCATAGGAAGGGTATGTGAGCTGCAAAGATGCATGGATGTAAAGATGTGTTGGGCCTGCCAACAACAGGAGTCGTCGAAGGGCACTTGTTTTTCATGGTGGTGACAGCTCCAGCTAACTTGATCATGTGGCAATTGACATTGTTAACACAACTGTAACGAACACATCTGCTGTGCTGAGGACCATTCCAAGGAAATACCGACCTCAGGTAATGCAATCCTAATGGATGTGTTAATTTCAGTAAATAAATATGATGGGGAAAGATTTGAATGACCCTTGGCTATTTCTGTACTGCAAATTTAGATTATGGGAATCCTAATTCCTTTATAACACTTTAAAAAAAAAAGTTTAGTTATTTATTTTTTTAGTAATCTTTACACCCAATGTGGGGCTCGAACTTAATGACCCTGAGATCAAAACCACATGTTCTTCCGACTGAGCCAGCCAGGCACCCCTAATTCACTTATAAAAGAGGAGAGGAAGGGACATGAGTGTTTCGTTTCCTGCCATAAAATATAATAAAGTTTTAATAAATACTTGAGATAAATATCCACCTTACCTCCTCCAGACATCCTTTGCTTATTTAATAGCTGCAGCCTCTACCCATGTGATGAAGAGAGAATTTTACTGTACTTCCTTATAGACTGACATGCTTTAGTTCTGTTTTTCTTTTGTTGTTGTTGTTGTTGTTGTTGTTCTGTTTTTGAACTAAGCAAAACCCAAGAGCATTACCAGTCCCTCTGGAGGCTTGTGCAGATGAACAGTCTTCATGTTGAAGCCTCGCAGTTGCCTTGTAATGATCTTGTTAAAAATCAGAAATCTGCTTTTGGAGCACCTGGCTGACTCCGTCAGTAGAGCATGTGACTCTTGATCTCAAGATCGTCAGTTCAAGCCCCACGTTAGCTATGGTGGCTACTTAACAACAACAACAACAACAACAACAACAAAATATATATATATATATATATATATATATATATATGAAACAATAAAATAAAAAATCTGTTTTGTTAAATGCAGGTTTATTTTTACATATCTTTTAGTATTTCTTTAAGATAGACTTTATAGGGGCGCCTGGGTGGCTCAGTCAGTTAGGCATCCAACTTCGGCTCAGGTCATGATCTCGAGGTCCTTGAGTTTGAGCCCCACATGGGGCTCTGTGCTGACAGCTCGGAGCCTGGAGCCTGCTTCGGATTCTGTGTCTCCCTCTCTCTCTGCCCCTCCCCACTCACGCTCTGTCTCTCTCTGTCTCTCAAAAAATGAATAAATGTTAAAAAAATTTTTTTGAAAAGATAGACTTCATAAAGGGGCACCTGGGTGGCTCAGTTGGTTAAGCGTCCAACTTTGGCTCAGGTCATGATCTCGCAGTTCGTGAGTTCTAACCCCGCATCGGGCTTTATGCTGACAACTCAGAACCCACTTCGTTTCTCCCCCTTGCACGCACACACACACGTGCACTCTCTCTCTGTTTCTCAAAAATAAACATTAAAAAAAATAGATGTCATAAAGTAGGTTTCCTGCATCATAAATCATATGTATTTGACATTTTGATTGATGTTGCCAAACGAGCCGGTAGATATGGAGAAATTGAAGTGGAGGGAAAGGGGTAACCGCTTAAGATGAGCCCCTCACTTGACTCATTGCCAAATGAATAGGCAATTGTCTCAATACCATCAATTGATGAATCCTGCTGTTCCCTATTGATTTGAAATCTTAAAAAGAGGACATTTTCCCCCATGTGCTTTACAGATTGTTCCCAGTTTGCAAGTTATAGTCATTGCTATTTACCTGTCTTTTTTTTTTTTAAGTTTATTTATTTATTTTGAGAGACAGAGAGAGAGAGAGGGAGGGAAAGAGAGAATCCCAAGCAGGCTCTGCGGTGTCAGCACAGAGCCCAACGCGGGGCTCGAATCCACGTGAGGTCATGACCCGAGCCGAGATCGAGAGTCAGACGCTTCACTGAGCCAGCCAAGCACCCCTGTTATTTACCTGTCTTATTTCAGCAATTACGTTATCATTTTGAGAAAACTCTTCTTCTCCGATCACCTTTTTTTTCATAGCAGACTGATTTTGTTCTATGGATGCAAGATTCTCTTGGACATGTCTCACAATGCTGATTCGAAGTTTTGAAACGTTTTCCACATTAACTTTCCCCTCCAAAGTCAGTTCGTTTGCTTGTTCATGTTAGTGTTTCTCTGTCACGCTGTTGGTTTTGCTTCAACGTCTGGTGATGGGCCATTCATCTGAAGGACTAGATGACTACAGGTTGGCGCCGGGTTTGGGGTCCTCTGCAGTTGTGAAAGGCACTGTTCACCTGATGGGTTTTCTCTCTGAAAGCGACAGAGCGGCGCAAGTGAACATTTGAGGGGGGGGGGAACGGGTGTGCCCGCAGCAGGGTTCCCATTTGTGAAGCGTGCATAGGAAAGAGGTTGCCATCGGTGTCGGACCGGACGTATCGAGTTTCAGGGGATGTTCTGCCAAGATGCCTTTTGTCTCTACATTCTCATGGCTGACCCCCCAATTACCTGGGCACTCCCTACTGTCTCCGACCACAAAAGTCCAAGCGGGGCTCCGTCTCTGGGCACAAGAAGTGCTTTATTTATAAAGCTGTTCTCACTGGCTGTAGCCAGGGGTGAACACTACAGGAAGACACTGTGCACAGAGTTGGAGAACAGCCCATCTGCCTTGGCAGACTTATAACTAACTTCTCTGCTTTCTGCTCCATGACTCACTCTAGCCTCTACTAATTCAGAGCTTTTCCTGGGGCTCTGTTTGAAAGATTCTCCATCGTTTCTCCCATATTCCTTCTCTCATCCCTGTGTTAGCAGGGTGTGGGTTCCACATTATAACTTCCAGAAGTTGCTTTATTGTTCCTGAAAGGTCACACAACCGTGGTTTAGCGCACCGGCTCTAGAGTCAGACGGCTTGGCTGGGACAAGCTCTTAACCCCTCTGTGGCTCTGTTTGCTAATTGTTTTTCCAGTGTTAAAGTCTAGTTTATTGATATTGCCTTATTGGGCTAGCCCAAGAATCAGCAAACAGTTTTTCTTTTTCTTTTTAAATTGTTTTTGATGTTTATTTATTTTTGAGAGAGAGAGAGAGAGAGAGCAGGGGAGGGGCAGAGAGAGAGAGGGAGACACAGAATCCGAAGCCGACTCCAGGCTCCGAGCTGTCAGCACAGAGACCGATGCAGGGCTCGAACTCATGAACCGTGAGATCATGACCTGAGCCAAAGTTGGATGTTCAACTGATTGAGCCACCCAGGCACCCGCAAAAGAAACCCATCTTTTTTTTTTAATTTTTTTAATGTTTTTATTAAAAAAATTTTTTTTCAACGTTTTTTATTTATTTTTGGGACAGAGAGAGACAGAGCATGAACGGGGGAGGGGCAGAGAGAGAGGGAGACACAGAATCGGAAACAGGCTCCAGGCTCCGAGCCATCAGCCCAGAGCCCGACGCGGGGCTCGAACTCCCGGACCGCGAGATCGTGACAGCTGAAGTCGGACGCTTAACCGACTGCGCCACCCAGGCGCCCCTTAATGTTTTTATTTTTGAGACAGAGAGAGGCAGAGCATGAGCAGGGGAGGGGCAGAGAGAGAAGGAGACACAGAATCCGAAGCCGGCTCCAGGCTCCGAGCTGTCAGCACAGAGCCCCAGGCGGGGCTCGAACTCACAAGCCATGAGATCATGACCTGAGCCGAAGTGAGACGCTCAACCGACTGAGCCACCCAGACGCCCCTTCTTTTTCTTTTTTATTGAAATGTAGTTGACATAAGAATGTATTCGTTTCAGGTGGACAACATAGTGATTCATTTATATACATTATGAAGTGATCGCTGGGATAAATCTAGCTGCCATCTGTCACCATCCGGTGTTGTTACAATATTATTAACTATATTCCCTATGCCGTACTTTACAGCCCCGCGACTTACTTATTTTGTAACTGGAAGTGTGTACCTTTTAAAGCCCTTGCCCTTTTCACCCATCCCCCCTCTGTTTACTCATCTTTCAATTTAGATAATAATTGTAACTTTTCTGGTTTTTTGTCCTTCTTTTTATATTTCTTCTGGCATTTTCTCAGGACTTTGGAAGGACGACGAGATTAAATATGTGAACTCTGTCCATCACCTTGAACTGGAAGGGAGCACTTGCATTTGAAAACAATAAAAATGGACGTTCTAGGTGGCTACTTTTCTACCATTTTGAATTTCACAATATCTTAGTTTACTTAGAATAGCACAGCCATAGGAAATCCTAGAGACCCTCTAAGAGAGTACTCAGTCTTTAAAAATGAGCAAAGACTGGGGCGCCTGGGTGGCTCGGTTGAGTGTCTCACGATCTCATCGGGCTCTGTGCTGTCGGCACAGAACCTGCTTTGGATCCTCCGTCCCCCTCTCTCTCTGCCCCTCCCCTGCTGGTTCTCTCTCTCTCTCAAAAATAAACAAACATTAAAAAATAAAATAAAATGACATCTTTTCACTTCCAAATTCCTGCCAAATACCGTCCTTGTTGCCAGTCTTTTCCTCTTGTCCCACCCCACTCGCATCTGCCTCTGGCCACATCCCTCCTTAAGATCACATATGATCTCCATGCCACAAAATCCAGCAGAAAATTCTCGGGCCCCAGACTCTTGCAGTTCTCAGCAGCATTGGCCCCAGGTGACCAGCTCTGTCATCTTGAAACATGTCCTTTGGGCTTTAGGACGCTAACACCCTCCTGTGTTTTATCCCGCTTCCTTGCCCGCTCCTTCTGGGGGTAATGTTTGCTGGCTCATGGCGACTACCCCGCCTCGGACCTCTCTCCTCACTGACCAGTGTCGTGTCTTCTCGGACGGCTCAAAGACTCCTCCAAATCAACACGTTCAAACAGCAATCTTTCCTTTCTCTCCCAAAGAAGACACTCTTGCAATGTTTCATAGCTCAGTGAGAGGCACACCAATCGATCAAGTGATGCACTAGCCAGACCCAGCAGTTATCTTTGGTCCCCTTCCCCCTCTGGATCCAATTCAGCACCAAATCTATTTTATTTGCTCAATACGTTCACTTCTCTCTACATCCACCTCCTTCCCCCCAGCCCCCAGATGCAGCTATCACCATACCTCCCCCAGACTACTTGAGCAGCGCTCTGACCGGTCGGTCCGTCCGTGTCGCCTTGATGCTGCAAGGCTTTCTCTACATCACAGCCAGACGGATGGCTTCAGCACACATCTGATTGGGTCACTCCCCCCCCCCCCCACCCCCCTCCACACAGACCTCCGCCAAATCCTTTAATAGCTTCTTTTTATTCCTAGGAAAAAATGCAAACTATCTCAACGCGGCCTGCAAAGCGCAGCTTGGCCCGGACCCCTGCTCAGCTTTCCACTACATCTGGCACCTGGTGCTCCCCCTACTGTCTCCATTGCGAACGCTGCTGCCCTTTCCCCTTTCCCTCTATTTGCCAGGCCGCTCCCACCACAGGGCCTTTGCACTAGCTATGACCACCCCCCAACTCCCCTCAGCCCCGCTTTGGGTGGTTTGCCGTCTCTCAGCCTATCAGATCTCAGGTCCGGTGTTAGTTCCCCAGGGAAGACAGTGTTCCCTGATGAAGTCAGAGCTGCTTATCAGTGGCGCTTCTGTGCCCCGACATTGGCTTATTACCATTGCAGATGTGCGTTCATTTGGTGCATACTTGAATCATTTTGTCTCTCCCCTGCCACTCATTCCTTCATCCGGCAGATATTCACCGAGCCCCTACTGTATACCGGGCATTATTTTAGAAGGGGAGGCAAACTGTAAACAAATAAATATGCAACATGACGTCCAGCAGCAAAAAGTGCTATGAAGAACTGAGAAATGGGCTAACGGGACAGAGAATATGGGACGTTGCTGATGTGGGATAGGGCACTTCCAGAAGCCTTCTCAAAGTGACCGAGTGGGGGCGCCTGGGTGGCTCAGTTGGTCAAACCCCAGACTCTTGATTTTGGCTGGGGTCCTGATCTCACGGTGTGTGACAGTGCCGAGCCTGCTTAAGATTCTCTCTCCCTTTCTCTCCGCCCCTCCCATACTTGTGCTCTCTCTGTCTCTCTCAACGTAAAAAAATAAAAGTAAAAATAAAAAGTAACAAAGTGACTGAGCGGAGAGGTAACAAGACGCAAGTCCCGAGGGCGTGTGGGGGATGGGCTTCCCAGGGAGAGGATGTTGACCCCATTCAAGGAAAGGCCGGGAACCCTGCAGGGCTGGAGCTTAAGGGAGGGGAGGGTGGGGAGAGCGGCCGAGAACAGGGGGTGGGGGCAGTTCCTTCCCTTGGGCCCTTGTCACCGGGACGTGGGAAGAGAAGCCAGTAGAAGCTTCCAAACAAGGAGTGACTCGATTCTACGCATGTTCTAAAATGATCCCTGGTGCTGTCTTGAGGTGTTTGGACCAAGAAGGGCCACGGGTGGAAGGAAGGAGCCCCGTTAGGCTCTGGGGCGGTGCTGAGGAGAAAGGGTGGGCGCTCAGACCTGGGCGAGCCTGGGGGAGGTGGTGGGAAAGCGATGCATTTTGAAGGTAGACCTGCGGGAGTCGATGTGTTTTTCTCCAAACCCTCCGGTGGGTTTCCTTTTCACCTGGCGCAAAAGTCAAAGCCTAAGCGTGGCCCGTGGGGCCCTCTGATCTGGCCCCGTCTCCCTCGCCTCCCTCCTCTCCAGCCCCGCTGGCCTCCTCGCCCTTCTGCGAACAGACCAAGCACGAGTCCCCCCTTCCGCCTTTGGTTTCCCTCGGATATCAGGGAAAGCGGAGATGCACACGGTGTGCCCCCTCAGGGTTCTGCTCCAATGTCACTTTGTCGGAGAATCCTGTCTCCGTGGTCCCGTATGTCCCCCTTCCCTGCTTCCTTTTCCCGGCTCACTGCTCTTTGCGGCACTGGCTGCCGTCTGACATACACACGCCGCACACGTGTCTGTGAACACCCCGGCACGTAGGCTGGGTGTGTATTCCTTCCGTGACGGCGGAGATGTGGTCTCCCTCTGGGGCCCACGGAAGCCCGTGACACGTCCGGAATTCTCGGGGTGTGGGCTCCCCTCTTCTTCCCTCGGGGAGAGAGAGGGAGAACGCTGGGATGGGCCGAACACACTTTCCCTGTCCCTGAGAGTGAAGGTGACTGATGTTCTAGACGCCGGTGACTCTGTGTGTGGTTTCCGGCAAACAACTGGCCGCCTCCTTTAAGAGACAATATCACTAAGCGCTTTTTTTTTAATGCAAAAAGAAAGAAATAAGAAAGAGCTCCCTCTGTTCCTCATTCCTGCAGGTGCCCAACCCGAAGGACTTGTCGGAGTGCATTTTCTGCATTCTTAATAGATAGCCAGCAGGAAATGCCTCTTATAGCCCGGGCTGGAGGGGTAGAAAGTAGCGAGGAGAGGGTACAAAATCCCCGGCCCCTGCTTCCGCAACCCTGAGCTGCTCCAAAGTGGGCCAGGCGACTCTGACCACCCCTACGCACCTTTTTGCCCAGCCCTGGGATCTTGCTGTCTCAGTTTGATGGTCAGGAGTTAAGGTAAGAGAAGCTGGTGACTTTGGGGGGGTGGGGGGGGGGTGGCAAGGAGTGATGGAAACTCAACCGTGAAGGAATCGGGGCGGGGAAGCGGTGAGCATCCCACGCTTTGCTCACTGATAGACGATCTGGTCCCTTTGGGGCTTTCGTGCGAAGTGGCGACCTCTCTGACACGACACCCCACCCCCCCACCCGAGGTGCCTGGTACCATTCTGCAGACGGGTGGGAACCGCGTCCCTGCAGGCAGACTGCTGGCATTGGAGTCCGTGTTGGAGTATTTGTGCAGAAGTTTGGCCGTTATTTTGAGGTCGAGTTGGAGCGCTTGACGCCTTGGTCGTTTCCGTGCTGGGGACATCGCAAGCGACCAGGGTACTTTTGTGATTATGCTATTCTAGCCGCACAGCTGGCAAAGCTTGACCTTAGGGTTTTGTCTGCAAGAGGCTTTTGCTACAAGCCGGGGACTGGGACCGGGCCGTCTCCCGGAAGGTCCCACCCTCTCTCCGCCTCGCTGCTCTTCCCTGGGTTCCAGCTTTGCAGTATCCCCTTCTCTTCAGCCAGACCCCAGTTCACTCCTGGAGTCATTTGGGGATGGAACTGCCCGTGTTCCTCCCGAGGTGCCGTGAGATGCAGCTTTGCACAGGCTGTAGATGGTAACATTTCTCTGAATTTCATAGCCCTCCGAGGGGGCTACGAACCTTCCCACCGAGGTATGGGTGCCGGCCGGACGCTGGCCCTTGAGCTAGATGCAGAGACGTAACCCATGGTTTCCCTTGGGGACGTGCGTCCGTGTGTTTGGGGAGGACGAGATAGGGCAGAGGTAGCAGTTGTGGCTTGTTCAAGATCCCACTTGCGTAAGGTCTGATCCTTCCAAGGTGATGGGGATGAGGCGTTGCCTCTGGCTCTCTCTCTAACCTTTCCTGGCTGTGGCCAGCGGCCTGTGGTCTCTGTGCTCTTTACCCGAGGAGACGAGGGCCGTGCTCCAGGGCCCTGATGTCCCCAAGGGTCCAGCCGGCTGTGCTTCAGGGAGGCTCCGCAAAGACAGATTTGCAAGCTGTGTCAAGCCTGAGCTGAGATGTTCTGCCTGTATCCCCCAAAGGAAACCAGGTGGCTGCTTTAGGGCCTGGCTCCAGGTTCCCTAGATATCAGAAGCCAAGCCTTTACGTTTGGTAGACTGGGGCGGACGGAGGCTCATAGAAGGGGACTGTTAGTCCCACCAGGTAAGGGACGGTGGGGAAAGGACAGACACTGAAGCTAGAGAGAGTTCAAATCCCAGCTCTGCCTGCCACACGCCTAGCTGGGCCGCCCGGGTAGTTCATTTCCCCTTCTGGGCCCCCATATTGCTCATCTGCAAAATGGGGTAATAGTACCTGCGCCGAGGGCTGTAAAGACTGGAGAGAATATCCATATAGCTTCAGGCACCGAGGAGGCATTTCGTAATCCGCGGCTTTAGAAAAAGTGCTGCCTCCCAACATTTATCATGACCTTATCCTTCGTAACAGCTTTGCTTTCCTTTTTTCTTTGCTTTTGCTGTCTTTTCATACAACTGTGTCCATTTAGGGTGTTCCGTGTTAATTTGATAAATGTATACGTTGTCATAGGATGGCCCCTCTAGTGATCATGCGTAACCTCACATAGTTACTTTCTATTTGGCAGCTGGGATAGTTTAGTTCTAGTCTCTGCAAATCGGAGGATTATACTGCGATAGGGTTGTGTGTGGGTTCTCTGTACGGTCTTAGGTCTTTGGGGTTTATTTACTCCTTATAACTTTGTATCCTAAACAAGACTTGGCCGGTTCCCTCCCGCCCCCCAGCCGCTTGTAATCATCACTTTAATCTCTGTTTCTATGAGTTTGGCTTTTTAAAATTATGCACAGTAGTGATATTATACAGTACACTTGACTTTTGAACTACAAGGGTTTGAACTGCGCGGGTCCACTTATGCAGTCTTTTTTTTTTTTTTTTTTACAGTGCAGCACTTTAAATGTATTTTCTCTTCCTTACGATTTTCTTTACGTTTCTTTTCTCTGACTTTACTGTAAGAATGCAGCTCATAATACATATACAAAATATGCGTTAAGTGACTGTTTACGTTACCAGTAAGACTTCCGGTCAACAGTGGGCTATTCGTAGTCAGCATCCCAAACTCATAATGTGCTCAAGGATAACGCCTTTGTTTTATTTCTGCAATGCTGAGTATCTGGATATAGCACGTGCTTTAAAAAAAGTTTTTTTTTTAATGTTTATTTATTTTTCAGACAGAGAGAGACAGAGCATGAGCGGGGGAGGGGCAGAGAGAGAGGGAGACACAGAACCCGAAGCAGGCTCCGGGCTCTGAGCTGTCGGCACAGAGCCCGACGCGGGGCTCGAACTCATGGACCGTGAGATCGTGACCTGAGCTGAAAAGTCAGGACGCTTAACCGAATGAGCCACCCAGGCCCCCCGCATGTGCTTTTTTTTTTATCGAGGAATAATTTACCTTTAGTGAAATGCGCAGATCTTAAGCGTACCATCTGATGGATTTTGACAAACGTGTACACCCACATAGGACATTCACCCTCAAGATGTAGGACCTTTCGAACACCCGTGAGAGTTCCTCATGCCCCTTCCCGACTTCCACCCTACAGCCAGCCACTATTCTGATTTCTACCCCCACAGGTTATTTCTGCCAGTCTCGTGTAAGTGGAATCATACAATATGTGGTCTTTTGTGTCTGGGGTTTTTGTTTTTTTTTTCACCCAACATAGTATTTTTGTGATTCTCCATGCTGTTGTGTGGATGGGTAGTTTTTTCCTTTTTCATTGTTGAATGACATTCCGTTATACGATAGTGTCACAGCTAGTTTATTTATAATCCTGGTGATGGGCATTTGGCTCATTTCCACTTTTTGGCTATTATAAATAAAGCCGCTATGAATATCCTATACAAGTCTTTGTACAGACATATGTTTTCATTTCTCCTGGCTCTATGTATCTAGAAGTAAGATTGCTGGGTCATATATATAGCAAGCATATGTTCAACTTTATAAGAAACTGCCGAACACTGTTTCAGAGTGGTTGTTGGCGTGTTTTTTTTTTTTTTGGGAATAAGGATACAAAGGATTCCTTTTTCAGGTCGGGCCTGGTGATGCTTACTTAGCGTGGCTGTCCACCAGGGCGAAACAGAACGGTGTGCTCAATTGAAAGCTGTGTTGTTATGAAGGCTTCATGACGGCAGAGCCCGGTTATGACTGGGGCCAGAATGAGTCGGAAAGGAGAACTTTTTGGAAGGGTCCCCTGCTCATCACAGTCGATTGACACTAGGAACCTAAAAGAATGGGCTGCAAAATTCATCGTCTCCAGCCTCTTAATTTTACCCAAGAGGAATCTGCATCCCAGAGAGGCTATGTGCCTGCCCCCAAATCACACAGCTGAGGAAAACCCCAGGTCTTCTGACTCCTAATTGGTATGATTGCCTTGCGTTGTGCTTTCTCTGCAAGTGGGGTTGGGGGGGCCAAAGGTTAAGAAGCACAGGCTACTTCTCTAGTAAAGCAAGGCCACGCAGGAGGTCTTGAGTGCCCACTGTGTGCCCAGTCCTGGCTTTGGTGCGAGAGGACAGTCTCTGCTCCAAAGCAGCTCACGGTTAGGATACAATGATGGAAGCCAAGTTTAAGGCAATTCAGCAAAGGGCTATTGAGCTTCTACGGCATCCCGGGCATTGTTCTAGGTGTGGAGCATCTGGCGGCCAACGGGGTTGACATCCTGGCAATCTTTCAAAAGCTTTTCACCAGCGTTGCCATATATATTAGTGTAAAGCATGTTCGTTCTTAAGATGTGTATTTGGTTCAGAATTTATGTGTCCGGAGGCCTTAGGACCGGTGCTGTTTTTAGGTGCTCGTGTCTAGCACGGGGTGGGGGGTGGGTGCAAGGATCAACAGCATCAGGGGGTGGGGAGAATTTGATGTGTCTCATTCCCTTGCACGAAAGCGGTCAAGGCGGAAAGCAATGCTTGTTACGAAAAGTGGAATCTTCGAATACCCACTGGATTGCTTAGTCAAGCTGTCCGGGGAGGGGGATCCACATGCAGTTCCGGGTCAGTGTTGGCTCCTTTGTTTTGCAGGAGGAAGGCACTAACCCAGGAGGCAAGTTACGGTTTGGGCCTCAGTGGCCTTTTTTTTTTTTAACTCCCTGCTGTTCTTGTAGTGGAGTTGCCAGATCCTTCTCATCTGAGGCTCTTGAGGACCCCTTCGGGGCTTTGTAGACCCTGTCTTGGTCCCTGAATGTTGATCACACAGGGCTCCTCGCCTGGTGCTCAGACCAGCGCAGCGGGGTGGACTAGCTCCCGGGCGCCGCTCAGGGGCTCAGGATTCCCTGGAAGCATCGTGAGAGCTTTTGGGGTGCTTGCCCCCAGGGGCCCCTCATCCAAACGATAGCCAAGCCGCTCGGAAAAATGGTGCCAGTAACGTTTTGTGTTCGATCTGCAGCTGTCATCTGTGTCCCTCACGATGGAAGAAACGGGGAAGACCGCTATCCAGCTGCAGAGACCCATAAAGACTGAGTGGAATTCTCAGTGCGTCCTTTTCACCTATTTCCAAGGGGACATCGGCAGCGTAGTGGACGAACACTTCTCCAGGGCTCTGAGCAGTGTCAAGAGGCCCCAGCGACTGAGCCCCTCGAGCCAGAGTGCAGATGTGATCCTGAGGAACGGTGAGCAAGCTGGGTGGGAGGAAGCTGGAAGTTTCTATCGAGGCTGTCACGGAAAGACCGGGTCTGCGATGCCTTTGTGCTCACACGCGTGTATTTGCTGCAGGCGAGTCACACTGTAAATGAGAAGCCGCACCCGTTTCTTAGAAGTTTCTTGTCAAAATCGGGACACCTGGGTGGCTCAGTCGGTTGAGCGTCCGACCTCGGCTCGGGTCGTGATCTCGCGGTTCGTGAGTTCGAGCCGACTGAGCCACAGCAGGCGCCCCTGCTGTCTGTTTCTTTTTGAGAGAGAGAGAGACAGACCCAGTGTGAGTGGGGGAGGGGAGGTGGGCAGAGAAAGGGGGAGCACGGAGCCCGATGTGGGGCTCGATTGAACCCATGAACTGCGAGATCGTGACCTGAGCCGAAGTCAGACGCTTAACCGACCGAGGCACCCAGGCGCCCCCCTCCAAACACCATTCTGAAATGTGCAGTGGACCAGGGCCTGGTTGATTTTAAAAACTCTCTATTGGGGGAGGGGGAGGAACTCTCTACTGTACTTGCCCAGCACCCACATCGAATGCCCGGCCCCCCCTTGGGCCTTGGTTGCTTGTTTTGTGCAAAGCTGCCAAGTGGGGCCTCTGCCTGCGGGGGAAGATGTCCCCTTTCATCACTCTGGCTTTGCTCTTTGGGCCTGGACGCTGACGTGGTGTATATCTGATGTGTTCACCTTTGCAGCATTTAGTGCTTCCCCCGCTCGAGCTCTCTCTCAAAATAAATAAACTTCTAAAAAAAAAAAAAAAAAGATTCCCTCCCTCTGCCCCTTCCCCCACTCGAGCTCTCTAAAATAAAAAATAATTAGAAAAAACCTCCTTCATTTGGATTCCTTAACATCACACTCTCTTGGTGTTCCTCCTTCCTCTCTGGTTACTACTCCTTTAAAAAAAAAAAAGAGGTTTATTTATTTTTGAGAAAGAGAGAGAGTGTGTACCAGTAGGGGAGGGGCAGAGAGAGAGGGAGAGACACAGAATCGGAAGCAGGCTCCAGGCTCCGAGCTGTCAGCACAGAGCCCGACGCGGGGCTCGAACCCACAAACGGCGAGATCATGACCTGAGCTAAAGTCACATGCTTATTTTACTGAGCCACCAGGTGCCCCCAAATTCTGTCAGTTTTACCTTCAAAATATATCCAAGTTCTGGGGCGCCTGGGTGGCTCAGTCAGTTGAGTGTCAGACTCTTGATTTCGGCTCAGGTCACGATCTCACAGTTCCGTGGGATCGAGCCCCATGTTGGGCTCTGAACTGGGGGTGCAGAGCCTCCTTGGGATCCTCTCTCCCTCTCTCTCTCTCTCTCTCTCTCTCTGCCCGTCTCCCGCTCACGTGCACATATGTACGTGCTCTTTCTCCCAAAATAGATAAACATGAAAAACAGTATATATCCAAGTTCTGACCACTTCTCCCCACCTCTGCTGCTATGATGCCATCATCTCACCCTGGATTTTGGCTTCCCGATTGCTCTCCCTGCTTCCACCATTGCTCCCCTTCAGTCTGTTCTCAAAGTAGCCATCAGAATGGTATCACTAAAACGACAATCTCTCTTCTCTTCAGAAGCTTCTAGTAGCTTCCTGTGTCTCGGAATCAAACCCAAAGTCTTGAATGGGGCCCCACTCTCTTTCTGATTTCATCTCCTCCCACCTCCTACTTCACTCAACCCAATCTAGCCTCCTCGCTATTTGTAGGATGTGCCAAGTACAATCCTGCCTCGGGCCCTTTGCACTTCCTTTCCCCTCTCCCTGAAATGCTCTTTCCCCAGATAACTGCCTGACTTCCCCTTTTCTTCATTCAGGTCTCCCCTGGAACGTCACCTCTTCGTCCAGGCCTTCTCTGCACAATCTCTTTAAAAAATAGAAGCCCCCCCCCCCCAAAACCGGCAACCTCTGTCATCTTACACTATCTTATTTTATTTTTTATGTTTTATTTTTATTATATGTTTTCTTTCTTGTCTCCTCCCATCCTCTAGACTCTGAATTCCGTGGCAGCAAGGACTCTGTGTTAATTGCTGCTTCCCAAGTAGCTGGCCCAATGCCTGACACAATATCTCTTGAATGAATGAAATTGTGATTTGGATCATAGGCTACTGATGTCCACCATAGAAGGCGCCACTCAAGAGAGTGAACACCATGTGATATGTGGCTTTAGAACCGGATAGCCTGGGGCCCAGGCCAGCTCCACCATTGATTAACGTGATCTCCGGTCACATCACTTCCTCTATCTGTGCCTCGGTTTCCTCATCTCTACAATTGAGTATTATTGAACCATAGAAGGAGTCAGTGACATAATGCATATCCACTGGCACATAGTGCCATGTAGGTGTTATTTTGTGTGGGTACGAGGGCCTGTGTCCAAAGCATTAAGACCACAGAGCAGCAGGCCCCACCCGGAAGCCTGCACGTTTTCTAGGGACTTCTGGGCCCTCTGTGGCGGCTGTACGGTTTCCTATGCCTTCTGACTTCATTCTATTCTGTGACACCCCTGTGTGTGAAGGGAACTTAGACGTGGCCCTGTTCCTTGTCCAAACCAACCTTCCCCGGTCAGCCAGAGAGGCAGCCATCTTCCCCACTACCTTCCCGGTTGCATTTTCCCTGTGAGAATCTCCCAGAGCCCTCGCCTGTCAAGATGTCTTCCACACAGACCGTGGGGTGGGCTAGGCAAATGTTGGCCCAGCTGACTGAGCAAAGGAGGGCCCGTCCTCCTCAAGGCCTCTCCTTGCTGTGAGGAGTCAAGTGTTTCACCAGCTTTGCTGCCTCAGGGGAGGCCCCGTGGAAAAAGGGCGGCCCCCCAGTGCTTCTCACAAGAGGTGTTGTGTGAGAGACAGGCAGCTTCGGAAGTGGTGGCAAATCCATAAAGTGGCCTTTCATGACTGACCGTTAGCAGTGTCTCAGCCCCTGCGGGCCAGGCCCAGGCTGCCCGGCCCTGGCTGAACCATGGCCGACAGAACAGGCGCCCATTCACAGGCTCTCGCTACCAACCCGGCCGCTTTCTAAGGGTGCTCTGTCAAGCCAAGTATGCAAAGCCCAAACACGGAGACCCACGTGGCTAGGAAATGCCATCGAATTTCCTGGCTGCTTTTCCCAAATCAAACTTGTTTTAATTTACCTATGTATATTTTTATACTGGCCGTACTTCAGAAAAGAAAACGCAGGGTGAAGTTGTTTTTGAATGATCTCCCTTTTAAAAGGACTCCTGGGCTTCAGAGTCGGTAACCGGAGAAGCTTCAGTAGTTAACCACTTCCGGGGCGGGAGACATGGTCCCGGGGCACGTCCCGCTCCGTATTCTTCCCGTCCCAGTCCCAGCCCCAGGCCAGGCGATGTTGCTCAGGGGCTGCTGAGAGGTGAGTGGATGTATACCTGAGCACCCAAAGGCCTTGGGAGCCAGACCCAAAAGATCCCACCTTCTCTCTCCCCTCAACCATAATCCACTGGGAAGGAAACTGAGGCTCAGAGAGCCACGTGATCACTTAGTGTCTATTTGAAACCAGGCTGATCTGACACAGATCCTGAGCTCTTAGCCACTTGCAAATACTGCCCACGTTCTGTGTTTCATTTTCATTTTCACCAGGGAAAAGGTTCTGGATAACCCGCCAAAGACTAGGTACCCCAGGGAGGCGACCGTAAGGCGGAGAGTGGGACTGAGCAGGTCGCCTCAGAGGCCTGGAGCAGAATCGTGTCCTGTAAGCTGTCCCTGGTGTTGTTTCAACCTCGGCTAATACAAACAATATCCTCTTTGTTTCTGGGGAGGATGAATAAGAGACCAGCGCCGCTAGCCAAGAAGGCAGAGAAGGGAGCGTCCATGCGTACAGATCGGACAGGGCCAGAGATTGGGCTTTTCGTGGTGCAAGACGTGTGTGCTGGGAGGGTGCTTCGTTTTAACTTCTTCAGAAAGCAGGATTTGTATTAAAGGTGGAGACAGAGGGGCGCCTGGGGGGCTCGGTCGGTTAAGCGTCCGACTTCGGCTCGGGTCACGATCTCGCGGTCCGTGAGTTCGAGCCCCGCGTCGGGCTCTGTCCTGACGGCTCGGAGCCCGGAGCCGGCTTCGGATTCTGTGTCTCCCTCTCTCTCTGCCCCTCCCCTGCTCCTGCTGTCTTTGAGTCACGTGGTTTCCCCAGTTTTTACTTAAAAGAACTTTTTCTAATCACAAAAGGACTGCTATCTTTTCAAAATGAGCATCTATGCACCCTGCTACGTTTTATAGCATCTCATCATTTTGGACATAAATCGCCTATCTCTGTCTCCCATGCCGTTACATTTTAATGGCTCAAGCGTATGCATTTTAGGGCGCCTGGGTGACTCAGTCATTAATCATCTGACTTTGGCTCAGGTCATGATCTCACAGTTGGTGAGTTCGAGCCCTGCTCCGGGTGAACACAAGCCCCGGGTGAGCCCCACTTCTCTCTCTCTCTCTCTCTCTCTCCCCGCCCCTTTCTCTCTTTCTGCCCCTCTCTCACTTGCGTCCTCTCTCTTTCTCTCAAAAACAAAGGAGTGTGCTTCGTAAAGATCTATGGAATCTTATAATTTTTGGACACTGGATTGTTGTCAATTTTCCACCGTATTCTAAATATCACTTTGCATATCTTTGTAGCTAAATTTTTGCACCCATCATTGATTTCATCCCCAAATCGCCCTAAGGGCAATGACTGGATCAAAGGGTGCATACAAATCCCACAGAGATATTATGCCCGCCTGCCACCCTTCCAACGCCAGTAGTTCGTGAAAACGCCCAGCTCCCTCTGTTCTTTGGCAGATTGTGGAGACATAGCTGCTTAGGGCACGAGTTTGGCAATCGGACCGCTTAGCGCCATCGTGGCATCTGGCTTGCTGTGCGGGTCACATGAGATCACGCACACAGAGTGCTAAGCAAGGTGCCTGGCCCATAATAAGTGCTCAATAAACAAAACTGTTCCAGGGCTGCCCGGGCGGCTCTGTCAGTCGAGCGTCCGACTGTTGATCTTAGCTCAGGTCATGACCCCGGGGTCGTGGGATCGAGCCCCGGGCCGGGCTCTGCGCTGAGCACGGAGCCTACTTACGACTGTCTCTCTCCCTCTGCCCCTCCCCTCCTTCTCTCACCCTACTAAGAAAAAATTGCTTTAAAACCGTTCTGGATTCACAGTTGCTCCTGCCCACCCCTGATGTCTACGCCATCCTCCACATTGAACATGCACCTGCTTCTGCTTCCCTGGCACCAGGTGGCCAACGGCAGGGGGCGGGGGGGACCCTCCGGCCTCAGGCCGTTACCGGTGTGCTTTCCCCTGGGTGGATCTACGTGGAGGGTTCCAAACCAGGAAAGAAGCGTGTGAATGTGAGCCCCCAATAACAGTTGGTAATAATCAACAACAGCCACAGCCAGGTGCTATGCAAGTCCTTGAGGGTGTGATGGTGAACAAAAGAGAAATGGTTTCCGTGTTCCTTTTTTTTTTTAGATGTTTATTTATTCTTGAGAGAGAGAGAGAGAGACAGAGCATGAGTGGGGGAGAGGCAGAGAGACAAGGAGAGACACAGAATCCAAAGCAGGCCCCAGGCTCCAAGCTGTCAGCACAGAGTCCGACGCGGGGCTCAAACTCATGAACTGTGAGATCATGACCTGAGCTGGAGTTCAAGGGTTAACCAACTGAGCCACCCAAGCGCTCCCGTGTTCTTTTTTTTTTTTATGTTTATTTATTTATTTTGAGGGACAGAGACAATGAGTGGGGTGGGGGCAGAGAGAGAGGGAGAGAGACTCTCAAGCAGGCTTGGGGCTCGATCCCGGGAACTGTGAGATCATGACCTACGCCAAAATCAAGAGTCAGATGTTTAACCGACTGAGCCCCCCGGGCGCCCTGATCTCTGTGTTCTCCAAGCTTCCTGGCTAGTGGGGAAGACCAAGTGTGAGTGAGTGAGTGAGTGAGTGGAGAGACATTGCAGATGAGGGTTACTGCTAAAAAGTGTTCCAGAACCAACATGTCCCTTGACTGGTCTCTGCTTGTGAATGTAGTTTGGGGTTACATAAAACTGCAGTCTTCCTTGGCACTTCCTCTCTCATCTCTAGAGGTAACTGGTGGGGGGACCTTGGGGAAGAAACTGTCACCAGGGTCACTTCTAGCAGCAGCAGCAGCAACCTTGAGTCAGTCAGGACTGTGGCTCAGGATGCCTTCCCGGTTCACAGGGTAGGGGGCTGTGGCTGCTGGAAAGAGTGGCTCATTAAAATTCAGGGTCTCAACTCCGTGGGACACCAGCACCCATGCCTGCTCTAGAAACGCGGCTTTCCCCGGGCTCCCAAGGCCCACTGTGGGGCTGCTGTGAATGTGGGATTTGGGACACTGTGCCTCCCCACCCGCTGCCATCCAAACTGAGCACAGTGACCAAGCAGACGTGCTCCTGGGTAGCTCCCTTGGTTGAGCGTCCAACTCTTTACTTTCAGCTCGGGTCATGATCTCAGTCGTGGGATCGAGCCCCTCATTGGGCTCCATGCTGGGCGTGGGGACTGCTTGAGATTCTCTCCCTTTCTCTCTCTCTCTCTCTCTCTCTCTCTCTCAAAATATTCCAAAGACCCTGGGGCCCTGCCTTGCACATTTCAAGCATTCAGTGCCTAGGTCAGATGCTACACATTGTTTCTAACTTGTACTCAGGACACGCGATACCTTATTCCACACCAAGCACACACAGCGATTATACTAAGTCAGCTTAATCTTTCTCTGTTTGTGCCACGCGGGATCCTGAATCGCTGCTGGTCTGCAGATATCAATTTTCAAAAGTGGCGTTCATCCCCAAGAACAAATCTTAATACGTTCCCTTGCCCTTGGTTTCGCTGAAAGGCCAACCATCGGGCCGTTGCTCACGGTGAGTGGTGCGAAACGTTGGGTAGAATGTCTGTGCCGCGTTAAGTTAGGGCTTATTTGGCTCTTATCTATATTACATGAAAAGCTAGGACGGGAGGAGGGGGGAGGCTCCAGTGTCACTGCACAGACCACTCAGCTGTTTTTGTCTTGTACACAATCCAGGCAAGTGGAACATTCAGGAGAGCTGGGAGAGGCACATGTGCAGGGGGGCGGGGAGGAGGAGAGAAGGGGACCAGACAGTCTCCCCAGCCCTCCGATCTTCCTTTGTCTCACGCCCACGCCCCCCTTCATTATCTTGGCTAGATGAGTGCCAGACCTCTCTCCCTCCTCCCCTCTTGCCTGAGTGGGTGTTGCGAATAGAGAGAACATCCATCCGTGTCATGAGCCGTCCTAGACTTTTTGAACACTCAGATTCAGCTGCTACCATAGGAACAGTTAGAACAGTGTCTATGAGACCGAAGGAGGCTCCGGCCTCGTTAGCTGGCCCGCAAGAACTTTGCAAGAAGACACCGACTCACCCCTTGACCTTGAGCATTTTGCTTCTGCGGGAAGAGGTGCAAACAACCATTTCTGTACCCATCACTTACGGCTCCAGCTCGGATCCCTGCTTGGCTAATCTGCTCCGCTCACTTGGTCCAGTCTTAACATCCCCATGCCCCAGATCCCTCTAGAAAATGGGGTTTCAACACCTCGACTTCTTTGAGTGACTTACACAGGCAAATGTTAAACCCTTCATAAAGTTCTGTGGGGTCCTTCTGTTTGGTGTATTCAAACCACCAGCTGTAAAATAAAGCCAGCCGGCAACAACCAAACAGAACAATGAACGCCTAACACGTCTTACGAATCTTTCCTTCCCAGATGGTGACATGCCTCCGAATCGGTGGCGTTTCTCTTCTCAGTGGACGAAGCCAGAGCCCGGAGCATCTTTTGCATACGGCGCCACCGACTGCAGCTTCCACGGGCCCGGTCTCATGACTATGGATCACTACCCGGTGCCCCTGGCGGGGAGCCCCTCCGTTCCGTCTGGCGAGCCGTGGCCTTACCCCTCCCCGGCCAGCCCCAGCTCCTCGGAGCCTGGCTACTCTCACGCCTACTCCGGCGGGCACGTGCCGTCCGAGCCCCAGCCTGACGGGAAGTATGAGCCTTTCCTGAGCCTCCTCCAGCAGGACCGATACCTAGCCCCTCCTCAGGAAGCTGCGGTGTGGGAGGATTGCAGCTCTGCTCCGACAGCCGGAAGCACGGGATTGACCTTCCACTTGCCTGCCGGCTCAGCCCACTGTAAGGAAGCGCCTCCGGACGCTCGGGGGGATGGCTTCCGATTGGTCGCAGTTGAGAGGGAGTGGGCATGAGATGGGGGGCTAAGACTCATTGCTCCCACTCCAGACGTGGGGCTTCTGAGGGATGGGACGTTGTGCTCGAACGTTCCGTAGACCTAAGTCTAAGTGAACTTGCTAAGCTTCACTGAGGGGCACAGCTTAATGATTCAGGGTTACCCAGGGAGCCAGCCAGATGGGCTTGGCCCCGAATCTTGACCCCAGTCTGTTGACTCGGGACTTATCCTAGAAAAATGATTTCGGCGGCGCCCTAAAAAAATCACAGGGTCCTGCATTCACCTCGCTGTAAGCCGCCAAAGAATCCGGCTGTAAAACGGAGCTCTGTGGCATACCTACGGGCTCCAACTCCATCCTCCAAACAGGCTGGCGACTCGCAGTGACGCCCGGTTCCCGGGCAAAACCAAGGGCCATCTATACCAACCATCTGCTCCAAACATTAAAATTCAAAGCCACTGTAGAGCCCGGCGGTCCGTGGCTTGTGCTTTGCACGCTGGGCCCCAACCTGATCGGTTTCCCTTGGGTTCCCGCTCCCTGGCCACCACCCCTCCCCCTGAACTAAAACCCCCTTAAGGCTCCTTCGCTTCTTCGGTCACTCTTTCTCCCGACAAATATTTCATTAGTGCCTACGAGACGTAAAGTACCTACCCCAGAACCAAGACTCCCTTCTTTTTTTTTTTTTTAATTTTTTTTTAATGTTTATTTATTTTTGAGACAGAGAGACAAAGCATGAATGGGGGAGGGGCAGACAGAGAGGGAGACACAGAATCTGAAGCAGGCTCCAGGCTCTGAGCCATCAGCCCAGAGCTTGACGCGGGGCTCGAACTCACGAACCGCGAGATCGTGACCTGAGCTGAAGTCGGATGCTCGACCGACTGAGCCACCCAGGCGCCCCAAGACTCCCTTCTTTGTAAAAGGCTGAGGGAGAATTGGCCCGAAGTATACTTTCAGCCACAAGACAACCCAACCTGCTACAAAATTTGCCTTTCAGGGTAAATACTGGTAACAACATATATTTGATAGTTTCATGGGGCCAAGTCTGCATCCTCTGGCCTTCTGTACTCTGGACGAATTTTCTTTTACAGCCCCCTAGTCCATACCTATCTGTAGTTCCAGTGTCCCACGCCCGAGAGGAATTGCTAGAAGCCGCCTTTACCCTGAACTACACATACAGGGCACAAAGGGCCTGTTCAGCGTAGCCAACCTAAGTCAGGCCCTGGGTTCCAGCCTAACGTCGAAAACACATTTCCCGTTAAAATAACCACTCTGTCGCTTCTAGAGTTTGAGTAGGAAGGTACCGGATTCAGAGGAAGAATTAGGCCGACTGCGTTTGTACCTATGCCTGTGCGTACACACAGCAGAGCCCTGTTTCAGCAGTTAGTGAGAGCGCGGCTCTCGCAAATCCTCGCCTCCCAAACATAACGACTAGCTGTTGTCAGGTCTGACGATAACTGCAAACTCCACACTCTCCTCCGAACGTTGACGTCAGTGGTATTACTTGGCCTGATGGTCTAGGATCTGCTGGGGAAGTCAGGAATGCTCCCTGTAAGATGGGAGCAAGGCCCAAGGTCCCTTCAAAACAGAAGCTTCTCTGTTTGTTTTTTCGTAACTTCTGATAAAAGGGAAACTATGCCCCGTGTCTGTACACTGAGGGGCAGACCATCTGGGGTCCCTGGAGCTTTGTTGTCTAATCAATGCGCTCGTTGCAAGTGAAAGTATGTCTCTGGTTCTGCCTTTGTTTGAAACACACTATCAAACCCAAGTTTGTTCTTTGTATCTTGAGAACAAACTTGAGAGGGCTGGAGTGTGCAAACCAGGCTCTTCAGCTGAAAAGATCTTCATTTCTATTATTGAGTATTTTCAGAGCCGGAATTTGTTTCATCTTTGTCTCAAGGAACCCATGCTCTGGTTGCCTCGTGAACTGTCTTGACCATTTTCTTTTTTTTTCTTTTTGAGAGAGAAAGGGAGACACAGAATCTGAAGGAGGCTCCGGGCTCTGAGCTGTCTTGACCATTTTCTTATGCCGTTATCCTCCCAGCTCGGTTGAGTTCTTTTACCTGAGCTAGATTCAACCCAAGTGACTCAGCAAAATGAAGAAATTCATGAGGATTAGTTTGCTTTGTACCAGATGTTCTATGTTCAGGCTAGAACATCGGGCCACCCCAGGACTCTGCAGACCAAGAAAATGCCACCTGGAGCCAAAGGCCAAGACTCTGGGCTCCACACTCAGTGTTTTTTAAGCGCCATTTAAGTTTATTTATTTATTTTGAGAGACACAGAGAAAGCACAAGCAGGGGAGGGGCAGAGGGGGGCGGGATCCCAAGGAGGCTCTCTGCCCTATCAGCTCAGAGCCCGATGCAGGGCTCCGAAGCAGGGCTCCGAACCCACGAGCCGCGAGATCATGACCCGAGCCCAAGTCAGATGTTTAGCCGACGGAGCCACCCAGGCTGCCTTCCATGCTCAAGTTGAAAGTGGTGCCAGGGGCATCTGGCTGGCTCAGTCCATAGAACATGTGACTCTTGATTGCAGGGTTGTAAGTTTGAGCCCCATGTTGGGTGTAGGGATGATGTGGAAATAAAAAATCTTAAAAAAAAAAAAATGCTGTCAGTAGGAACATCCAAATGGGCACAGTCTGGGTGGAAAAGCATGAGGCTCTTTATGGCCTGGGTTCCCGTTACTTACTAGCTTCAGAAACTTGGTCACATTTCTTAACCCCTCCATTCTTCGGCTCATTTGCAAAGTGAGGATTAAAATAGCGTGAGCCCCATTGAGTTTCTGTGAGGATTAAAGGAAATAATATATGTAAATGCTTAGGATTTACATTCCAATGTAAATTAGCCACAGTGAAGGGGGCGGTGGGGGGAAAGCAAGCCACCAAACCCACAGCAGGCCATCAAAGAGTGACTTCTGGGAAGAGTGCCTCAGGCTGTGCTCCGGGCTGTGTGTGTGTGTGTGTGTGTGTGTGTGTGTGTGTGTGTGTAAAGGCTCCCACAGTCCCAGTTGTCAAGTTCTTTACAATCTAGCGAGGAGTGGGGTGAGGGCAGTAGTAAACCGTGCTAGAATGTTCGCTCCTTGAGGGCCAAGACTTTGAAATGTGTCCCCCCACATCCTAGCACCTGCAACAGAGCTGGTCCAGAGGTCAATAGGTATTTGTTGAATGAGTGACTGAATGCTAGAAACCACAGAACATTAATTAATGAACGTCAGGATTATAAAGTCTCCGAAGTACTTGTTAATAGTGTATATCTGTATTGAGGGCACCTGTTGGGGTGAGCACTGGGTGTTGTATGGAAACCAATTTGACAATAAATTTCATATTAAAAATAGTGTGTATATATATATATATATTTAATGTCAAGCCTTAGAATTACTGAAAACTTGATGCTTTAAATTGCTCATAGGCCAAAACTAACAGCAGCATATACAGTTGGGGACTACGAGCCAGATCTTAAACACATCATCCTGCTCCGGCCCCACAGTGACCTTGTGAATTGTGTATGTGCCTTACGCAACAAGTATTCGGTAAACAGGGATTGACTGAATGAGTAAACAGTCTTATTTTATGGATGAGGAGAGTGAGTCTCAAACAGGTGAAAGGGCTTGCCTTAAGATCACACAGCGGAAGGGGCACCGGGTGGCTCCGTCGGTTAAGCGTCCGACTTTGGCTCAGGGCATGATCTCTCAGTTCGTGAGTTCTAACCCCGCATCGGGCTCTGTGCTATTAGCTCTGGGCAGAGGGGGGGGCAGCAAGGCATGGGGACTGGGAAGGAGGTAACTCCCAGGAACCCCAGCAAAGCCCCTGCTCTCAAGCACGCCGCCCGGCTCCCAGTCTTGGCTGATGCTGAGTAGCACAGGAGAGCTGGTGAAATGCGCAGATTCTACGCCCTCGCTTCCTGTTTTGTAAGATTTGGCACGGAACCCAGTCGCCTGTATACATTTGATTCTTTGTATATTTTATATTAACCTGGTTTCAAAGTGAACTGGATGAATCTTTCAGTAGGAATTTCAGTAGTTCTGAAAGATTTCCTGTGTGAAGGCCCACATAAATATTTATCAAAGGAAGGAAGGCGGGGTCTCTTCCTGGCCCTCCAATACGGGCCCAGTCCCCTTGGGCTGCCCGTCACACACCTGTGGGGGTGAGTCCCAAAGCACTTTGGTGCCAAAATTTTCAGGGAATTTGATGGGGGGAGGGGCGTTGTAGAAATAGACACTGTGCGTTCCTTCAATGTCTACCGGATAACGATACATTGATCTCGTTCATTGATATTGCAATTTGTCAGACACGGTGCTATGATACACATGTATGATATAATAGTGAATGCAACTATCTCTGTCCCTGCCCCCATAGAGTTAATCTAGCGGGGAAGGCAGGACCTCACGTCCCGAAAAAGGGAAAAAACATTTGCAACTTATAAGTGCCATGGAGGAAATATATAGGGTGTTGAAATAGGGGTAAAGTGGGGACCAACTTTGGACAAGGCAGTCAGAGGGGGGCTTCTCTGAAGCAGTGATATGTGAGCAGGGGCCTGAATAAAGGGGGGTGAGCCAGCTTTAGGAAGAGTTGGCATGGAAATGGAGGGGGTGGGGGAGGCCTGTGAGGAATGGAGAAATATCGGTGTGGCCAGAGCGCAGGGGGCAACGGAGCGTGTGGCACGAGACCACGCTGGAGAGGTAGACAGGAGCCACGTGACATGGGGTCTTATGGGTCGTGTTGGGAGTTTGGATTTTATGTTGTGAGTGACTTGGTAGGCCATGGCAGGATTTTAAAGGTGATCCACTTTGTACTTAACTAAGGTCACCTCAGCCGTCATGGACAGGATACCCTGGAGGAAGGCAAGAAGGAAAACAGATCAGTAAGGAGACAGGAAGCGTGAAAAGATGGCGGCTTGCTTTAGGTGGTTGCAGTGGAGACGGATAGAAGTGGATGCAGTGGAGACGGATAGAAGTGCCTGGGTGGCTCAGTCAGTTAAGCGTCTGACTCTTGATCTCAGCTCACGGTTTGACCTCAGGATCATGAGTTCAGGATCGCTCTCGCTCTCTCTTTTTTTTTTCGTTTTCTAAAATTTATTTATTTAAATTCAAGGTAGTTAACATACCTTGTGTGATGTTGGTTTCAGGAGTAGAACTCAGCGATTCGTCACTTACAGATGACACCCAGGGCTCATCCCAACAAGTGCCCTCCTTAAGGCACCTCAACCATTTACCCCATCCCCCCCCCCCCCAGCAGCCCTCAGTTTGTTCTCTGTATTCAAGAGTCTCTTATGGTTTGCTTCCCTCTCTGTGTTTATATCATTTTTCCGTCCCTTCCCTCAGTTCATCTGTTTAGTTTCTTCAATTCCACATATGAGTGAAATCAGATGATACTTCTCTTTCTCTGACTGACTTATTTCACTTAGGATACTACGCTCTAGTTCCCAAGTGGATAGATGTCGGAAACAGTTGTGTATGTAAGCGAGGAGGTCAGAAGGGAGCCCCGAGGAAAACTTTGAGGTGGATCAGTGTGTAAATGACAGTATTTAGATGCTCGAGGCAGAGGGTGTAGATAGAAGGGTGGAGGACAGTGTCCAGGAGCGTGCCGATGTTCAGAGGTTGGGGCCAAGGGGAAGCAGCAGAGGAGGGGGGCGGTCAGTGTGGTGGGAGGAGAACCGAAAGAAACTAGTAGGAGCGAATGTGTCAAAACGGGGAGTGATCCGCTGGGTCAGAGGCTTCCGGGAGATCCAAGAAAAGCGGGAAATTTCTATCGGATGCGGCATCAAATTTTGGTGACCTTGTTAAGAGCGGTTTTCCCTGAGACACCTGGGTGGCTCAGTCAGTTGAGCGTCCAACTTCGGCTCAGGTCGTGATCTCATGATTCTTGAAAGTTTCACGGGGGAGCTCATTGAGCCCATAGAAGGGACACGTGGACACAAGGACACGTGCTAGGAGGAGGGACGTCGTAACATGGAAAGTGCACAGAAGGAGAAGAGGGGACACAGATGCGAACCGATCGGCTGGGTTGTTTGTTGGGGAGTCAGAAGAGTATGGATCAAAGGATCTCTGTTTCCTCCGTCGACTCTGGGGCGAGAGCGCGAAGGCCGGTGTCGAAAAGTGGGAAGGTGTGAAAGTCGTCAGTCAGCCTCCTGAACGCCCAGCGGAAGTCCGAGGTCAGGAGTCGCAGGTTGAACCAGCCGGGTTGTGTGATTTTCCTGAGTGCCGTTTGGCTAGTGCGATGCACAGAGGGCGAATGGTAAACGTTCATCTGGAGGGAGGCTTTGGCGGGCGAGCGAGAAGGATGGGGAGCGAGGAAAAGGGGCCAAGGTATCTGCAAATGGAGTGGCTGTAACAGCGGGGCCTGGTCTCTGACCTGCACAAAGCAGGAAATGGAGGCCGATGGAGGGGGACGGGGTAGAGGTGGAGGTTGACGGACCGGAGGATTAGGTTATGGAAACATGTGGTGATAAGAGTACTTACGCCAACGACACGGGAGGTGGTGGGTGGAGAGTCGGTGTTTGAAGTTGAAATGGCAAGGGTGCTACCTGTGTAGGTGACGACGGAGTCTAGCGCATGACCACGGGAATGGCTGGCTGAGGCAGAAGGAAGTGAAAGGTCATTAGAGATGAGAAGAACGATAAGGTTCACGGAGGTGAAGCAGAATAAGAACTAGTAGCGACCTACAGGGTAGGCGCTATTTTTATCCTCACTCACAGGATGGGAAAATTGCAGTTTAGGGAGGTTCAATCATTTGCCCAAAGTCAAGGTGAGTGAGTGCCAGAGTCTGCTCGCTCTGACTCCAAAGTCCTGTGCTTCCCTACGAGGCTAATTCTACTCTGCGACGTATAATGACCCTGCCTCTTTAACAAGATAGTAGTTAATATTTACGGAGCAGATAGATATGTGCCAGGCACTGTGAGAAGGAGCTTTATGTGGGTTTAACTCACTTAATCCTTTCCAGGATCTTAAGAGGTAGGTTTCGCCTGTAGCCCCAGTCAACAGATGAGACAGTGGGGCTCAGATAGGCTAGGTAACTCGCCCAAGGTCACGCAACTAGGCAGTGATGGAGGCAGGATTCAAACCTGGGCTCCTCTGACCCCAGAGCCAGCTTCTTCCTCATCGTGCTTATCTTGTTTTTCAGAAAGCCAGTCTCCAGAGAGAAGAAATGTGGTTGTTGTTTTTTTTTTTTTTATTGAATTTCAGTCGGAAGAAGAGAATTCCTTTTTCCAAACCTGCCCGTGATTTTCTACTGTGAATCCTGAGGGTCTAGAGACTGCACCGTCCTTTTTCCCTTTCCGTCACGAGAGAGCATTGCGCCAGGAGCAAGTTTCTGTTCTCCCTAAAATTCTACACTTCCCTTCGTTGGCACCTATGTCCTGTGGCAGGAGTTCTCAAACTTCAGGGACTCCCCAGCATATGAAATGTTTAAAAGAGCAGTTCAGGGACGGGGACCATAGAGGCTCATCCCACCCTCCCTGCCCCCAACAGCTCTCCTCCTTAGAAATCATAGCGCCCTCACCCTCTACCAGCAGGGTCTTTGGTATCTTATGGGGTCGCCCCTTTTGCCAACCGAATGGAGGAGATCCGAGGAACAGCCTGAAGCTTTCTAGCCTCCCCCAGACTGTGGGCCACTGCACTCCGGCCTCTGCCAAAAGCAAAATGAACGCGCTCTCCTGAATGCAGTACTTTCTTTTTAATGTTTTCTTTATTTTTGAGAGAGCGTGTGAGCGACAGAAGGGGGCAGGATCCGAAGCGAGCCCTGCAGTGAGAGCCGTAGGCCCAATGCGAGTCTCGAACGCACAAACTGTGACATCGCGACCCGAGCCGAAGTCAATCAACTGACTGAGCCCCATCCCAAGCGGAACCCGAAGTTCTGTGCCAAGAGCGTTTGTCAGTTGCAGTTCCAGGAGTTTCTTCCTGCCCTCACTCCGAGGATGAGGATTCTGGCATCTGACGCCCCACAGGTGTCCCCCTGGACCTTGGTGACACCTTACAGCCTGCCACGGGGCCCACCTGGCTTCCCCAAACAATGAAACCTTCCCTTCGGCTCTTCCACTGTTAGGGACATCTGGGAAGTATGATCTGTCTTTTCAGTACAGAGCCGCTGGGGCCACCCATGGGGATACCCACGGCGTCTTAGACACATTGGGGGGGAAAGACAAGGCTTGGGCCAAGCCATGGCAGCAGGACCTCCCTGCAGATTGTTCCAGATAAAGTGACAAATTTCTCCAAACTCATTCATCTCATCTCTCTAATCTACCAGACGCTGTCCATGTTCCCCGTCCACACAGCCCCCACTTGCTCCTGTGTAACAGCTCAGGGGGTGAATAATAAAACTACTTTTTCGGATCACGCTGTTCTCCGTTCCACGTTCTTTCACATCCGTGGTCTCAGGCCGACTTCCCGGCAACCCTGGGTACTGAGGCTTAGGGCTGCCAAATGACCTGCCCACGGTGTCTCCACCGCACTACATCGGGGTGGCTCTTCCATACTTTCCCTCCCATCTGCTATGTGAAGAAAGACCACAGCTCTCGCATGAGTGAATTACACTCATTCTCCTGTCTCAAGAACAGTTGTTTTTTTTTTTTTTCCAGTGTGTTACATGTGTTTCCTACATCTGGGGAGAGAAAGGAAACTTGGCCAGTACAATTCGTCCAAGTTATTTACCTTCAAAAGCCATGCTCTTTTTTAGGGGTGATGCATGATTATGCAAGTGTGCGTTCCTTGGCTCACGCCAGGAAGATTCATCAGTGTTCAAAGATAGTATGTACCACTAGGATTGAACTCCTAATGTACTGTTTAAGGAAAAAGAAATGATTCCCAGAAGCCTGGCATCTTCTGTAGCCTGGTAAAATCAGATAACGTTTCCTGAACAAATTCCTCAGCCCGGAAGCTCTATCTTGCATAAAGCTGAAAGCAGTAATCGATTTTCCCACTTTAATAAAGAGGGAAGACCAGGGCCTCCTTCCTCAGAGACCCCAGCTCCTCGGACAGACCGGTAAATCCCCACCCAGGTCAACTCCTACATAATCCCAGACTTCGATTTCCGGTTTTCTCTACCCATTCTTTGTTTCTTTTCCCGCCTCACTTCCAAAAGGCGAACTTGAAAAGCACCTCTTCAACTTAGTTTTGGCATTTGACTCTTGGAATTAAAAAGGCACACCAGATGGGGGGCCACCCTTCACACACAAAGGTGGGGTGGCTGGCCCCGTCAGAAGTTGATAATCTTCTGAGATGCGAGTTTGGGGGTGAGGGGTGTAGAATTAGCAGATTGATCAAGGTCCGAAACTGGAGGGGCGCCTGGGTGGCTCAGTCGGTGAGGCGTCCGACTTCAGCTCAGGGCGTGATCTCACAGTTGGTGGGTTCGAGCCCCCAGTGGGGCTCCGTGCTGACACTGAAATTAGTTATCCCTCCACAAACAAATGCTAACTGGAATATAACAGTTCTCTCTCTCCCATATAAACAATCTCTGCCCTTTCAATAATGGTCTCCCTCTTGATATAATTAATTGAAAATAATCTAGTAAGCCATTTTGTATTTCCAAATGCGCAGTAATAATGCGATGGCCCATTTCAATTCCTTCACTGTGTAAGCGTTTAAAACCGTACGTCCCTGTGAATTTTTGTGGGATGGTGGTTTTATCGCAATTTTTAAAATAAATTTAATTAAGATTAAATGAAGCCTCAAAGATCTTCTCAAAGTGAAGCCTGGTTATTTATTTTTGTCCTTTTAATTATTCTGTATGCTTTGAAGCAAGTCGAGTCTATTAATTTACAGCAGTTACGGTTACTTTTTTGGTAAAAACTGTGACCCTCCACCAATCTTTCCAAATGAGTAGCCTTATTTATTTATTTATTTATTTGTATTTTTTTAATGTTTATTCATCTTTGAGAGAGAGAGACAGAACGTGAGTGCAGTAGGGGCAGAGAGGGAAGGAGACACAGAATCCGAAGCAGGCTCCAGACGCTAAGCTGTCAGCAGAGAGCCCAACATGGGGCTCGAACTCACAAACTGTGAGATCATGACCCGAGCCGAAGCCGGATGCTCAACCAACTGATCCACCGAGGCGCCTATTTATTTATTTGTTTGTTTGTTTATTCATGAGAGAGTAAGAGCAGAGAGAGAGGAGGACAGAGAGAGGATCTGTAGTAACCTTTGTGCTGACAGCACAGAGCCTGATGTGGGGCTCGAACTCACGAAACACGTGAACCGAGCATGACCTGAGCCGAAGTCAGGCCTTCAACCGACTGAGCCACCCAGGCACCCAGAGCAGCCTTTTCTTGATGCTACTGGGAACATAGACTGAGGACCTCTGTGTTCCAGTCCCGGCCCCTAGCCGGCCAGGTCTCAGTTTCTCTTTGGAAAATGAGATGATCCTGAAGTCATTTCCGGCTCTGATGGCCTTCGTTGGAGGCTGCAGGTCTGCCCTTCGGCAGCAGGGAGTGCGGATCCCCGAGTGAGTGCCTCCCCAGGACGGAGCCTTAGCCTCTGCTGTTTGTGGGCAGTCCCCAGCCAGTGACTGAGCGTTATAGGGGTACGAGGGCCTGGCCATTTCTGCCCACCGTGGGGCTCCTCTAAGGGGCAATATTTGTTCCAGGTTCCCGTTGAAGGGGCTGAGACTTTGTCAGATCCCCATCACGGTCTGCGTCTCTCCCTGTTCACCTCTGCTTCCTCCCCCCTTGTATCTTTCACAGGTTGGAGGCCCCCCCCCAACCCCTAAGTTCACACCACTAGCCCTTTCTCAGTGCCTGCTTCCTCTTCCAGGGTCAAAGATCCTTGCGATTACGTTGGGCACCAGATAATCAGGATAATCCCCCTGGTTTAAGTTAAGCTGATTAGCAACCTTAATTCCATCTACACCCTTAGTTCCCCTTTGCGGTGTTACAGAACACATTCCCAGGTTGGGGGGGGGGGGGGGGGATTAGCCCGCGGGCCTCCCTGGGGCTGTTATCCTGCAGGCCACATCAGGTCTGAAAACAACCTACCTATCAGATGTAAAGGTTTCCCCCTGAGGCCATCATATGTGAGGACCTCTGTTTAGCAAATCTGCATATCAGATACATTTATACGCACTGATATGGAAAGCTGTATCATTAATTGAGAAAGGCAGTTACAAAATAGCCACTTTGGTATTATCCTCTCGTGCTTTTTGGAAAGGGAGTAACGTGTTAGTGTGTGTTGGGGTCGGGGCGGGGGGGAGGTTGTTGCTTTGCACAATGCCACAAAATTCCAGGGGTACCAGTCACATTCTATCACGATATTCTTTTTTGTTTTAAAATTTTTTAACGTTTATTTTTGAGAGAGAGGGAAGTGGAGGGGCAGAGAGAGGGGGGAGACACAGAATCTGAAACAAGCTCCAGGTTCTGCACAGATTCCGACGTGGAGCTCGAACTCACAAACTGTGAGATCGTGATCGTGATCTGAGCTGAAGTCAGACACTCAAACGACTGAGTCACCCGGGCGCCCCTATCACCATATTCTATGTGACTAAGGCTCTCTCCAAAACCCAGGTGTATGTATGTATATGTATATGCGTGTGTGTGTGTGTGTGTGTGTGTATCCAGCATATGCGTATTTGTACATGCCTAGGAAATGCAGAGATACTGGGAGAATCTCAGGCAATCCAGCAACAGTGATTTCCTTTGAGGGGTGGGTTTGGGGAGCTGATGTGGGGTGTCGTGTGTATTTGGTGATGTGAAGGAAATTTTACTTTTCACGTTACACCCTTTGGGGCCGTTTGACCTTTTTACAAGCATGGATTATTTTCATGAGAAAATAGTTTTCCTATGTGTCTCATGCAGGAAATTTTTAGAAAATGAACAGGGGTTATCTCCGAGTGGAGTGATAATTGTGAAACCGCAAAATAGGTTCTGTTCTTTCAAAGCTTGTCTGATAACAGAGACCAATCCTCTTTCTGAGTCCCGTTCCTTGTTCCTTTTGTGAGCCTGGAAGAAAGTAGTAACACCCCTTGGGGCAGACACAGCCTTCAGATGCATACATTATTTAAGGGATTCAAGATAAATCATTGCCTATCAGGAAACTATTAATAACCTTCTTCGAGAAATACTAATGACCTGTGTTCAATGAGTATTTTCTCTCTTGATTACTTACAACTCTGTGGACAGAAAAATGAATTTTTAACAACATCTATCGTCTGTTCCGAAGTTACCGTCCCGTGCCCTGCCGCATGTTGAACCTCACAGCGACTTGTGCAATCGACAGACAAGGAAACTGAGGCTCAGGGAGGTGTAAACACATTGCCAAAATGGGAGAGGGGAGGGAATGAGCGTTTATGTGCCGGTCACAGTAGGTGCTTATGAAGGTGTTGTTATCCCCATCTCGCAGATGGGGAAACTGAGGCTGTCCGAGTTTTGGTTATTTCCCTCAAGGCCACGGTCTTACTCCATTCGGGGTGCCATGGCGAATTACCACAGACCCGGCGGCTTATAAACAACAGACAGTGATTTCCCACAGTTCGGGAGGCTGCAAGTGCAGGTTCAAGGCACAGGCAGATTTGGTGGCTCATGAGAGCCCGCTTTCCTGGTTCGCAGGCGGCCGCCTCTTTGCCGGGTCCTCACAGGGGGAAGGGGCGGGGACGTTGTTCCCTGGAGTGCCTTCCACTGGAGCCCTTCCCATTCTTGAGGGCTCCACCCTTGGGACCTAATCACCTCCCAAAGGCCTCACCTCCAAATGCCATCACTAAATATTTTAACCCCTTATTTTCACAGAATCCTGCGTTTAAAGGTCTCCAAACTCATTCTCCCAGCCCTCGGGGAGCAAGGGTGGTTGGCCGACAGGACCTCAGCTCAGAGATTTGGTTAGCAAAAGATAAGGCGACACTATTTCAGAATTCTTCTTTTGTTACCCAAGTAGTAGGCTGGGAAAAGGAGAAGGCCATTTGTCTTTGTGGGAATGACTGCTTGTTCGTGACAATTACTTATCGTTTACCTCATTATATATAATATATATAATGTGTATTATATATAATTACATATTATATATATTATATATATTATATATAATATATATTATATATACATATATACATACATACATATGTATATAATATATACATATTATATATATAATATATATTATAATATATAATATATATATATATTCGCTTAACACCACTGAACTGCACACTTGGAAATGGTTCAGACAGCCAATTTTATGTTATGTGCTTTGTACCACAGGAAAAAAAAATTGGTTGAAAAACCTCTGAGAGGGGCGCCTGGCTGGGTCCATCGGTAGGGTGTCGGACTCTTGATCTCAGGGTCATGAGTTCCAGCCCCACGTGGGGCGTGGAGCCTCCCCCCGAAAATAAAAACAGGGGCGCCCAGGAGGCTCAGTCGGTGAAGCGTCCGACTTTGGCTCAGGTCATGATCTTACAGTTTGTGGGTTCGAGCCCCACGTCGGGCTCTGGCTGACAGCTCGGAGCCTGGAGCCCGCTTCGGATTCTGTGTCTCCTTCTCTCTCAGCCCCTCTCCCGCGTTCTCTCTCTCTCTGTGTCTCTCTTTACCTCTCTCTCAAGAATAAACATTAAAAAAAAATGACAAAAGAATAATAAAAAAATAAAAATAAAAACCTCTTAGAGAGTTCTGGGAACTTTAAAACCATGTTCTCACACACATAACCTATGTATGAAACAACCCACCGATCTGAGCCCTCAGAGATTCTCTTAAAGAACCGTTAACTTAAAAAAACATGTACGCGTCGGCTGTATTTGGACGTACCACTAGATGGTACAAAACCCTAGATTTCTGGTAGTGATTTGCTCATGGTGTGAAGGCAACAGCACAGTATTTAATTTGAAGCCCTCGGAGTGCGTCCTTTATGAAGCTGGAAAGTGAAGTAACATCTGGAAAAAACAGCATCACATTCTCATTTTCTGTTAGTTTGCTTTCCGCCAGCTAATGACCAAAAAAAAAAAAAAAAAAAAAAAAAAAAGCACTTTGGGAAAACAGTTGGGATCCGTTTTCAAAATTTTCCAACCCCTTGGCTGGGATTCTGTGTCTCAAAACCTAACTGCGTTGGTGATATGTCCACTCCAACTGGCTTAACCTCAGCAGCTTCTAAAATTAGTGAAATTATGAAAGAAGCATTTCCTTCCATTCCGAGGTCGGCAGACCTCGGTACCTTGAAAGTATATGGTCATTTGCACTGAGAAGAAATACTTTGGAGTTCCAAAAGGGGAAGTAGCAGGATTCCATTTCTATTCAGTTAAAAACAAAAAACAAAAAACACGACAGCCAGGCGGAACAAATCTATGGTGTAAAATGTCAAGGTTCCAAAAGCAGAAAAGACAGACCTCCGTCGGCTCGTACCGCTGACACTGAGCTTGATTTCACCCTCAAAAGCCGAAGGTCAGTCTTCAAGACTCCACTGGCGAATGCCATAACCTACAGCCACGCCAGGAGGTTCTGGAAATTCGGGTGCACTTTCCTACGTGCGAACCAACGCATTTTGTGTTGCCAGCAGAACAACTAATCGGTGGATGTTTCAGTCAGGCAGAAATCCGGCCGAGGAAACCTTCAGACGTAGTTGCCATTACATTACATTACCTGGTGCTCGTCCGGTTGGTGATTCTGGATAAACTGGAAGGCATCCCTGCCACCCCTTCTGAAAGAAAAGAGCCAGCTTTGGGAAGGGCGATACTCATGTCTGAGTCATCTTCGTTTGATCATGCCTCGCACAGTGCCTCGTCCCGTAAGTTTTTGTTCAATAAACAAATGAATGAGAATAGCACTGTGCCACTGACCAATCGCCATTACCGTCGGCTGGCTGACGAGGACAGCAAATGAACTTTACGGATCCTTCTTGGACCCCCGGTCCCCACCCCCGCCCCAGGATCCCACAGCTCCCTGGACTTCCCTTATCACGGCAAAGGCGACTCCGTGTTTATCCGAGATGGCTTGTTTCCTTGTCTGTGTTCCTCGCCGGACAGCGAGCTGCGGGTGACCTGACCATCACCACCCCCCCCAGCGCCATGTCTCCGGATGACAGCATGCATGCAATATTAATTGTACTCTATGGTACAGAAGTACGAGGTCAAGGCTAAGGAATGATGGATTTAGCACTCCTTCGTCAGGTTTCCTTGCTCAGCCAGCTGTGTGACATTAGACAAGCAACTTGGCTTCTGGGAGCCAGCCTCGGTCAGAGTGCTTGGTGTGGGGACAGCTCGTCAAGGGGGCTCAGGGCATTGTCTTACCCCAGGGCTCGGAGAGATCTAAGGCTGGAGGAAAGAAGAGATTGTCCCTCTAGAACAAAGTTGACAGAGGAGGCTCGCTTCTAGCAAGTAGGAGTAAGGCCTTGTTTCTTTACCGGGGTTTGTTGTGAGCATCTCACCCCTGCCATTGACTACCCTCAAGGCGAATTCATAATTGTGGATGTGTGTGTGTGTGTGTGTGTGTGTTTAGAATTCCTAAAATGTTTGAGGAATAAACACTGCGATTTACTGAGTGCTCATTGTGTCCCAGGCTCCGGGCTAAGTGCTTTAGATGCATCATCTCATTTGATCATCACAATAACCCTTCCTGTGGGGAATCAGAGTCACTCTTTTGCAGGCAAGGAAAATAAAACTCGGAGTGCCGAAGTGAATGACCCAGCCCACGCAGGTGGTAAGTTGCAACGCTGGGATTCAAGCCTTGTTTTGTCTGACTCCAAAGCCCATACTCTGAACCCCTCCACTCAGCTGCTGTAGAGTAATTAAGGGGCATTAAGGTGGAACCCTGTAAAAGCCAGAGAATAAGGTAAATAAATAGAAAGCTTTTGCCTTCTCTTGAAAGGCCATTAGTTCCAGCAAGCTCTTGGTGTCAAATGGAAAAAATAATAAGCTGGGCCCATCAGTTAGCAGAAGCAGGCAGCCCACTTTACCAGGATGCTGGGCCCTTCCTCCTACTGCTAGCTAAAATAATTACCGTCTATTCAACCACTTTAATGACTCCCTACCTGGGCTTGTGCGGCTTTCATTTGGCTCTCTACTTCGCTCTGGAACATCAAATTATATGTAGATAGGCGGCCCTCCCTAAGGGACCTTTGAAAGCACGATTAAAAAAAAAAGAAAAAAGAAAAGAAAAAGAAGCAGAAGTCTCCAGTTCTCCATCTTCTTCTTTTTATTATTAAATATAATTCATCGTCCAACTGGTTTCCATACAACACCCAGCGCTCATGCCAACAGGTGCCCTCCTCGATGCCCATCACCCCCCCTCCCTCCCACCCCCCCCATCAACCCTCAGTTTGTTCTCAGTATTTAAGAGTCTCTTACGGCTTGCCTCCCTCCCTAATTCTCAAATCTTCCAAAGCCAGGAATTCTTTCCAAATTCTGTGGGACCTTTTGTCAAACGCATTCAAGGGGTAAGCTGTCCTCCCCTCCCCTCCCCCCACCCCTCCGCCCCCGCGCCCCCCGGGAGAGTTTCGGACCTCATGGATGCTGCGCCTAAAGTTAACACTGGGAATGGCCTTGGTGACTTCCGGTTGCCCTAGTTTTCAGGCCGAAATTTGCAAACTGCTTAGGTTGGGGGAAAACATTTTAGTCAAACCGGGCGCGATTTCCACCCCTTTGGAGAGAAGCCAAATGCGGTGCAAGGTTAGAGATGGAAGGAGGCCCGGCCCGGATGCGGAGGGGGCTGGACTCGGGGGTCTCTGCTGCCCTCTGCTGGCCGCAGGCCGGTGCCGTAGGCGCCGAGGAAGTGACTTGGCGGTGCTGCCCCGAGGCTGGGCGGCGCCCGGAGCGCTGTGACTTCCACCAACTCTGCCATTTTGCGAGAGGTCCCGAGCGGGGTGCCACGGAGACAGAGAGGACAAGTTCTCGTCCTTGTCCTTGGAAAACTCGGTGTCGCGGGGAAGGCAGATTCCCAGGGAATTACAATGAAGTGCGTAGTGTCACAGGAGAGCGACGAACAGGATCTCTGTGTTCTTTTAACCGGCGGCACTGAGCTCCCACTCTGCGTCAACTGCCAAGTGACGTTCTGGGCACAGAGCTTCCTTGTTGTCGCGGTCCTCTTAGCGCCCATCTCATTTGGGCGGCACAACAAACTGGCGAAGGGATGCAGAGCCAAGGGGAGTATCCCCATTACATGGATTAGGAAACCGAGGCGCAGATGGGTTGCACGTGTCGCCAGATGGAACGGAGCCGGCTGGCAGGGCACAGAGCTCGCACTTAACTGTGACTTCCCACCCACTCCCTTTGCTGTGGCACACAGCTTCATGCTGCTTACCGAGAGCTCAGAGGAGTACCCCTGAAGGCCAAGGGCTCCGGCGTCCTCCCACTGCCTAGCTGTGTGGCCTCAGGCAAATTACTTCTCTTCGCCTCATTTCCCCCATCTTTTAAATGGGAAGAAAATAGCAGAGGTCACCTCTCCGGGGCAGAATTCGTTCCTCCAGGCTCCGTAGGCAGGGGGGGGAACCGCCAGGGGGAATGGGACGTGTAAAATATTCTTGTTAAAAACAATGTTGGGGCGCCCGGGTGGCTCAGTCAGTTAAGCATCCGAGTTCAGCTCAGGTCGTGATCTCGAAGTCCGTGAGTTCGAGCCCTGCGTCGGGCTCTGGGCTGACAGCTCGGAGCCTGGAGCCTGCTTCGGATTCTGCGTCTCCCTCTCTCTCTGCCCCTCCCCCGTTCATGCTCTGTCTCTCTCTGCCTCAAAAATAAATACACGTTAAACAAATTAAAAAGAAATAAAAATAGTGTCTTCAGCGAGTGGGTGATGTGTCAATACTGCTCTGGACTCACCAGTGAGGAATCGCATGACATTCACGTCAAGGACTGGACTTACACATTAGTTTGTGTAATGATATTAGTTTGTTTCAATTATATTTTAAGAGACAAAGATGCTTCAGATACATTTTATTTTTTTTCAACTTTTTTTTTTTTTTTTTTTTTTTTTTTTTTTTGGGACAGAGAGAGACAGAGCATGAACGGGGGAGGGGCAGAGAGAGAGGGAGACACAGAATCTGAAACAGGCGCCAGGCTCCGAGCTGTCAGCCCAGAGCCCGACGCGGGGCTCGAACTCACAAACCATGAGATCATGACCTGAGCCGAAGTCGGTCTCTCAACCAACTGAGCCACCCAGGCGCCCCAACTTCAGATACATTTTAATACGAAGGGTTGGCTCTGGTTAACAGGATATGTGTCCAAGAAGGTCCGTGTGATACGCACACACATAGGCAGCTGGAGAATTTTATCTGGCTGGGAATAAATGCATTTTGGAGCAAAAGGGGGAAAAAAAGAATGAAAACCCCCTGAGAAATTCTCACGCGAGGTTTTTAAATCATAGACAATTTGTCATCGGACAAAATTCATCTGATCCATACCTGCAAAACGAGGTCGTTAGAAGCTGGTCCTGGGAGTGCGGGGCGAGGACTTAATTCTCTGGATCCCATGACAACCCATCCTCCCAGTTTTCTCCTCTCCTCAAATCTCTCCGAGGCTCCTCTTTGGCGCCTTCATGAACCTCTCTTTCTCTACCATCCCCTAAGTGTTTGCGCTCCCCAGGGATTTCTCCTTGGCCAAGGCTCTCACACACTATACCCTCTTCCTACATGCATCCTTTTCCATAACATCAGTGACCACTGATGACTGAGTTGATTGCTCCTAAGTCGATTAGGCGTCTGACCCTGGATTTCGGCTCAGGTCATGATCTCACACTTTGTGAGATCAAGCCCCACGTCGGGCTCTGGGTTGTCAATGAGGAGCCTGCTTGGGATTCTCTCCCTCCCTCTCTCTCTGCCCCTCCCTCGCTTGGGCTCTCCCTCTCTCTCTCTCTTTCTCAAAATAAGTAAATAGACTTAAAATAAAATTGAGATATAATTTGCATATCCACCCTTTTAAAGTGTTCAGTTCAGTACTTTTTAGTAAATTCACAGTTGTGCAACTGGCCCCACAATCGAGTTTCAGGACACTTCATCACCCCCCAAAAGATCCCTCTTACCCGTCAGCAGTCATTCCCCATTCCCAGCTCCTCCCACCCTTGAAAACAACTAATCTGCTTTCTGTCTCTTTGGATTGTGCCCCTTCTGGGTTTTTCATATGAATGGGATCATAAAATACGTGGTCTTTTGTGTCTCACCTCTCTCATGGAGCGTAATGTTTGCAAGCTTCAACCATGTTGTAGCATGAATCCGAGTTTCATTCTGTTTTATGGCTGAACGGTATTCCATTGTATGGACATACCACATTTGATGTCTCCATTCGTCAGTTGATGGACACTTGTGTGGCCACGTATTTCCGGTTTTCTTGAGTGCGTATTTAGAAGTGGAATTTCCGAGTCGTACGACAATCTATCTTTAGGTTTTTAAGGAACTGCCGAAGCATTTTCCAAAGTGAATGAATATGCTGTGTTATACCCCACCAGTCACATATTTCCGGGAGGGTCGAATTTCTTTGGGACTCAGTCTTGATTCCTCCCTGTCCCTGAGCTCACATAGCCAATCAGTCACCGAAGTCTTGGCAATTTAACAAGCTAAACATCTCTCCCAACTGTATCTTCGTCTCCTGTCCTATCGCTATCGCTTTGGTCCATCCTACATCATCTCTGGCCTGGACCATTGCAATTGCCTCCAAACTGTTTCTTGCCTCTGCCTTCTGTCCTCCACTTGCTGTCACCATGGGCTCTAGTAAACAGGTGCCTGACACCATCGTGGTCCTGCTTGAAACCCTTTAATGCAGTGGCTCTCAACCCTAGCTGCACAGCAGAATCACCTGGAGAGATTTCTTTTTTTTTAATGTTTATTTATTTTTGAGAGAGAGAGAGAGCATGGGAGGGGCGGGGGAGGGGTGTGGAGACACAGAATCCGAAGCAGGCTCCAGGCTCTGAGCTGTCAGCACAGAGCCCAAAGCAGGGCTGGAACCCACGAACTGCGAGATCATGACCTGAGCGGAAATCAGACACTCAACGGACCGAGCCACCCCGGCGCCCCCACCTGGACAGATTTCTAATATCCTGATGCCCACGTTGCACCCAAGGCCAATTAAATGGGGATCTTGGGGGTTGGGAATCCAGGCATCAAGCCCTCCAGGTGATTCTAATACATAGCCAAATTGGAGAAACGCTGCTTTCGTGGCTCCCTGTTGCTCATAGGCTGGAGTTCCAGGTCGTTAACATCATCCTCAGATTCTTCACCATCTGACCCACCCCCCAGCACCTCTTCATCTGAATCTCTTACCCCTCCCGGCCTCACATGGAAAACCCCAGCCAATGTTGACATGGCCAATGTTATGATTCTGACTCAGTCTTAGAATGTCCCCGAACCTGGACTTCCTCTTATGCCCAGGACCACAGAGGTTACTCGGCTGGACACATTCCAGAGCACCTCCACTGGGTTTCGTTCCCCTCAGGCCTTTAAGAGTTCCGTCCTGGACCCCCGCCCCCCCCCCCCCCCCCCACCCCGCCAGTGGCTCTGTCGGTTAAGCGTCCGACTTCAGCTCAGCTCACGATCTCATGGTTTATGGGTTCGAGCCCTGCTGGCGGTGCAGAGCCTGCTTGGGATTCTCTCTCCTTCTCTCTCTGCCCCTGCTCCACTCGTGCACTGTCTCAAAATAAGTAAATAAACTTAAAAAAAAAGAGCCTATTCTCCATGATTCCACTCTTCTTTGCAGCTTGGCCTTTTAAAATCAGCCCTTCAGGCTTTAATTTTTGGCTCGTTGTTTCTGTGTCCAAACTGAAAGCCCACAGGGAGAGAAACCCTTGCCGCAGAGTGACTCACGGGGTGGGGGTGGGGGTGCCAAAGAACCTTACAACGCCCACTTTCCAATCAAGGGTGACTAAATTGTGAACTAGCACCGTCCCCACCCCCTCCTTTTTAGTTCCTCACTTGCCTGCTATCACCTATTGTATAATTAGTAGTCGATTAGCATGAAAAAGATCTCCCTTCCTGAAGGCGGCCTCACAATTGGGTTTTTCAACTTCTGACCCAAATTGCCGGACACTTTAGGGTTGTTGTTTGTGTGCCTGCTTGCTTTTTTTTTTTTTTTTTTTTTTTTTTTTTTCCACTTGCCAAATCCCTGAAACACATTTTGAACAAAGCAGCTTCAAGGCAGAGTTAGGCTGTTTCTGCACGCGAACAGAAGAGCACCTAACTTTGTGTTTCCTTCTGTGGGAAACGGGATTCAGTTTTGCACATGAGACCGAGTTTGTATTCCAAGGTCAGGACTTGCCAAATCAGGGCTCTCTTGCTTTCGGGGAGGGTGGGGATTCCACACGGCGGGTCTTTAGGGTGCCCTTGATGCGTGGCACTGCCGCTTTCTCCTCGAGAAGGTTCCTCTCGCAAAGCACCCCACTTCCTTTGCAAAATTTACTAATTTTGCTTATCAGCAAAAAAAAAAAAAAAAAAAAAAAAAAAGAAAATGTCTGTTTCACTTCTTTGTGATCATCTCCCCAGCTCAGCAACTTAATGGCCCTCTGTCACTTTGATTTATTCAAATGATGCGAAATGTCAACCTATTGAGATCTGCAGGGGACCGTGGGTAGTGTCACCAGTGCCCTGAAAAGCCAACGGATTTCAGCTCTCTGAGCGGATGTCAGAGAGGGTCAAAGCTGAGCCCGCGGGACCTCTTCCTCCCAGGCTTCTCAGTGGAGTGACTCCGGCCAGTGTGAATGGCGCCATCCTGGAGACAAGGAAAACGGTCACGGAGACCACGAAGCAGAACCTGTCCATCCCAACCAGTCTGATCTCACTGGATGGGCAAACACAGAGGCGATCTCAACGACGGTGCCAGCGGTTGAGGACTTTAGGTGAGGCCTCATGAATCGGTCTGCAGAGATGGCCTCTCACGGTGCCTGGCACCGAGGTAGGAAGCACCCATTGCATGTTGGCATTTGCTCTGATTAATGCAAGTTCACGTCCCCAGGGTGCCACTGATGGCCGACTTGGCCCCAAACACCCTGTGAGTGTTCCCGCGGTTGTCTCCTGCCGGCGGCTGGCCTGGCGCTCCGGTGTGGTCAAAAGCACCGCCGGAAACCTCAGGGAAAGGCCTACATTCTCCAGAGAGCGCTGGAATCCAGTGAGCTCTGCTGGCTCCCGAAATAACTGGATTCGTGTCTGAGGCCTGGAAAGGCGAGAATTCTCTTTTGCTCTACGGGAAATTTGGTGCGGATTTCGCAGTAAGACCAGACCTATACCGCCTTGCCCTGTTGTCAACAGGGAGCAGCACTTTAGCTCAGTGTGAAGGAAGTTGGTCATGCGGTGCTATATATAACAGGGCTCTGACCTTGTTCTTAGCTGAGGTCACATCGGCTTCCTCCAGAGCCTTTGCCAAGTGGCCTTTGTGGTTGAAGAGCACACCGAGCTCTCTCTGAACTTCTTTGTAGGGAGGACAAAAGGATCGATTTTTGCCTGGCTGGCTGCAGTGAACGTTAGGGAGTGTCCTCTGTGCTCGGTCGCTGGACAGTCCCAGCCTAAGTCCTCACCAAATTCACACTCGAGTTGGGGACACAGATGGTTACGGGCTGTAGCCAACTCCTGCTGGGGCCTGAGATTTGATAACTGTTCAGGAAGATTGCAAACAGACTGTGAAACACATCATTATGACAAGTAAAATTATGCAGACTGACTGTTAAATAAAACATAATTAAAACAAAGGTCGTAGGGGCGCCTGGATGGCTCAGTTGGATAGACGTCCGACTTCGGCTCAGGTCATGATCTCGCGGTTGGTGAGTTCGAGCCCCGCGTGGGGCTCTGTGCCGACAGCTCGGAGCCTGCAGCCTGCTTCCGATTCTGTGTCTCCCTCTCTCCCCGCCCCTCCCCTGCCTGTGCTCTGTCTCTCTCTGTCTCTCAAAAATAAACGTAAAAAAAAATTAAACAACCAAAAACCAAAGGTAATAAGTCCTCAAAGCTTATCACTTCCTAACCATTTTTTTGCCTTTTATTATTCTCCCTGCTCTTGAGGCAATCCACTGCTACTGTATCTGTATGGTGGAAATAATATATATAATATAATAATATATAATGCAGTGCCGCTGGCATATCTTCCCAGCTTTAGTGCTGCGTGGCCTCACCCCGGTAGCCTGAGATTGGCCACGGTAGGTGTATTTATATCCTGGAAATTGGCAGTCATTATAAACTAGGATTTTTTTTTCCCCAGGAAACAAGTTATTAAACATTTACCAGCACAGCACCAGAGAGAGACTAGCAAATAGGTGATGACAGTAAATCCAGTGGACCCATGGGATTTCAGTGTAGGATGGGGGAGTGTGACGAAGTTATCACAGAAGGCTTCACAGAGGAAGTACTGCTTAAGCAAGACCCTGAAGGATAATTAGGATGAAGGCCCAGAAGCAAGATAGAGCAGAAGTGATCGAATGGATAAGATGTGTTCCTAGCCCTCGGGGAGCTCTCAGTCCAGTGGGAGAGACAAAGGAAGAAACAGATGGGAGGAAATGCAGGGTCAAGTGCCCTGTTGGGACCTGCTGGGGTGCTCTTGAAGCACAGAGGAGGGCGCCCTGTTATTGGGGGTAAAGGAAGGCTTCCTGGAGGAGGTGATATGATTTCTTTTTCAAAAAATAATTTCTTTAATTTTGCTGAACTTTTTCCTTTGTTTTTTTTTTTTAATTTTGTTTTACTGTTGATTTATTTTTTAGAGAGAGAGACAGAGTGCGAGCAGAGGAGGGGCAGAGAGAGGGAGACACAGAATCCGAAGCAGGCTCCCCACTGTCCGCAGAGGCCAATGCGAGGCTTGAACTCATGAACCGTGAGATCATGACCTGAGCCGAAACCGAGAGTCAGATGCTTAACTGACTGAGCCACGCAGGCGCCCTGCTGAACTACTTTTTTTAAGTTTATTTATTTTCTTAGTAATCTGTACATCTAACATGGGTCCCCAACTCACGACCCTGAGATCAAAGCTCACATGCCAAGGCACCTGGCTGGCTCAGTTGGTGGAGCATGCGACTCTTGATCTCAGAGTTGCAATGTGAACCCCACGTTGGGTGTAGAGATCAAATAAAAATAAAATTTTAGAGGTACCTGCGTGGCTCTGTTGGTTGAGTTGACTCTTGACTTCAGCTCGGGTCATGATCCCAGTGTCCTGGGATCGAGCCCCACATCAGGCTCCATCCATGCTGAGCATGGAGCCTGCTTAAGATTCTCTCTCTCTCCTTCTGCTCTTCTCCCGTGCTTTCTCTCTCTCTCTCTCTCTCTCTCTCTCCAAACATAAAATAAAATAAGGGGCGTCTGGGTGACTCAGTTGATTTAGCATCCAACTCTTGATTGCAGCTCTGATCATGATCTCATGGTTTGTGAGATAGAGCCCCGCGTCGGGCTGTGAGCTGACATCACGGAGCCTTCTTGGGGTTCTCTCTCCCAATCTCTCTCTGCTCCTCCCCCACTCATGCTCTCTCTATTTCTCTCTGTAAATAAATAAATAGATAAGCTTAAAAATAAATAAAATCTCGTTTTAATATAATTTACGGTCACATTGGTTTCCATACAACACCCGGTGCTCATCCCGACGAGTGCCCTCCTCAACACCCATCACCCACTTTCGCCTCTCCCCCACCCCCAACAACCCTCAGTTTGTTCTCTGTATTGGAGAGTCTCTTATGGTTTGCCTCCCTCCCTCTCTGTTTGTAACTCTCTCTTCCCCTTCCCCTCCCCCATGGTCCTCTGTTAAGTTTCTCAAGATCCACAAATGAGTGAAAACATATGGTATCTGTCTTTCTCTGCCTGACTTATTTCACTCAGCATCACACTCTCCAGTTCCATCCACGTTGCTGCAGATGTTGCCAGATTTCATTCTTCCTCATTGCCAAGTAGCATTCCACTGTCTATATAAACCACATCTTCTTTATCCATTCATCAGTTGATGGACGTTTAGGCTCTTTCCATAATATGGCTATTGTTGAAAACCCCGCTATAAACGTTGGGATACAAGTGCCCCTATGCATCAGCACTCTGGTATCCCTTGGGCAAATTCCTAGCAGTGCTATTGCGGGGTCACAGGGTAAAAAAAAAAAAAAAAAAAAAAAAAAAAAAATGTCACAAGCTCCTCCGAGTGAGCCAGTCACGTGCCTCCATGACGTGATATCTGAGATCAAAAGATAATTAGGAGTAGCCATCTCTCTTGGAAACGGAGGTAGGGCTTTGCTTTATGTCAGGTCTGACCGAAGGCTTCCAGCTTCTGCCTGAATGTGGGCAGAGGGCGGAGCTGGGGGAATTGGGTGTGTCTGTGGAATTCTGACCTAAATGGGACCGATTCCCTTGTTTAGGGGAGTATATACTAAATCCCATATTCAAAGCTCTGGTGTTTGCTAAGCCCTTGGATTTCACGGACAAAGCATAAGCCACGCCATTCTCTTCTCAATAATATACATTCTTATAAACACCGCAACCTAACTTTAACAAGCAAAATTGGCCCAGGGATAAGGATGGAGAATATTCCGGCATATGTGCGAGGGTCAGGCACCTTGAATTGTGAACGGGTCCCAACTACAGAGACTCTAAGAAATGATGTGGTGTCACTTTGGTAATAAATGTCACTTGGGGAAAATACCTACTGTCTCTTTGCATTTGGTGCCTTAAAAAAAAACTAAAGGTCAGATTAGCACCCGAAAAATGTCCGCCCTTCCGTGTTACAAACAGGATTAATCCCTCTGCAAATGAACTCTTGGAGGGAAACCTGGGCTCAGCTCTTGCCGAGGCTTTGAGTTGTCATTTACTCCTTTGCATTCTACTCCGGTTTCTTGTTTGCAGGGAACAGAAACCCATCAGGCTGGCTCGGATAAAGGACGGGTGGGGAAATTGAATTCATCCTGGCATCGGCTGTATGCCAGGTTCTGAGCGAGGAGTCCCTGATAAGCAGTGACTAGGATGGGACACGGCCCCCGTCCTCAGAGACGATATCGTCTAGCAGAAAAAGCAAGCACTAAACTCACAATCACACACCTTGTTATGGAACCGTTAAGTGTGAACTGCCCTCTGAAGGAAAGGACCGGAGAGACTGTGAGATCCCATAGGGCCCAACCTAGTGGGACTGGAGGAAGGGGTCAAAGAAAACTCCCCTAAGGAAGTGATATTTATCACTTCATAACGCATGTCAATGTTGAATCACGCTATCGTACACCTGAAGCCAACATAATAGCGCATGTCAACTACACTTCAATAAAAAAAAAAGTGATATTTGGAAACACTTAGGAGTTTGCTTTCAATTGCGATGAAGGAGGCACGTCTGGTCCAAACTCAGCATGAAAATTGAAAAATTCAAACTCAGAAACGGTGTCGAAAAATAATCCTCCAAATCTATTTTGCACTTGCCGGATCCTTCAACAAGAATGCTCAGTTATGTTCCCGGATCTTCCATTTCCCCAGGGGGTTATTCCTTGGATACTCCTGACAGAACGCTGTTTAGCAGGGCATCTCAAATGTGTGCAGGAACAGCACTGTGCCCAGCCCGCAACCCAGAAAGGAATTGTCGTTGGTGAATGGATGGCCTTAGTCATGGGAATGATAGGACCCAACGGTTGTGGGAGGGCTAATTATTATTTTTTTTTCATTTTTATTTTGGGGTGATGTTTATTTTTGAGAGAGAGACAGAAAGAGCGCAAGTGGGGGAGGGGCCGAGGGAGAAGGAGACGGAATCTGAAACAAGCCTCAGGCCCTGAGCTGTCAGCGCAGAGCTCGACAGCGCGGGGCTCGAACCTGCAAACCGGGAGACCATGACCTGAGCGGGAGTCAGACGCTGAACCGACCGAGCCACCCGGGGGCCCCGGGAGTGCTAATTATTTACACAGGACGTTATGGGATTTAAAACTCAATCCTCTGTCTTCACAAACAACGGTCTTGGTCCACTCAGGCTGCTCTGGAGACTGCGAAGTCCAAAATCAAGTTAGTAGCCGATGCGGTGTCTGGTGAGAGCCCCTTTCCCGGTGAGAGCGCGTGTTGCCGTGTCCTCACGCGGTGGGAGGGGTGAGGGGTCCCTTTCATAAAGGCACTAACCCCGTTCGTGAGGGCCCCACCTCAGGACTTCGTGACCTCGCGAAGGCTCCATTTCCCACTATCATCCTATTTGGGGCTCAGGGTTCAACATGTACATTTGGGGAGTGGGGACCACACATGCAGTCCATTTGCAACAACCGTTTATTTTCCCAGGGCTGTAAAACTGATATCGCCATTGTCTTGGGTTTCATACTTCACGTGGCAGGGATCGTGTGCTTTTGAGAGTGCTACCATGTTTCTGGAGTTACTTGCCATCTCAGAAATTGGAGGGAAGGCATTTATTTGCGTTGAGCCCCACCCACACCATCCACCTTGCCTCTAAGAGCGACTAAGAGCAACCTCCTGAGGGTGATTCGATACCTCAGCAGACGCCGAGCCGCTGAGCAGGATCCCAGTTTTCCCTTTCTTACAGCCATCTCTCTGTCACCCCCCCGGGACCACACCTGGGTAGAGGAGGAGGCCCCTTCTCTCCCCTCAGCTAGTTCTCTCCCAGAGACAACAGAGTGGTCTAACCTAAGAAAGCCAACTGACCTCCGCTTTGTGCAAAACTCAGCACTTTCCATTTTGCAGAAACTGTTGTTCAGTTACATTTGCATAAAGAGGGCCTTTTCCTCTTTACATTTCACTTTGAATTCCGCCTTTGGCTGAACCCAAATAGCAGAGTGAAACTCAGCCAAAACCACAGTGTAGACCCCAAAGAAGAAAAGGTTTACTTGAAACCTGAAGGTTTTCTCAAAAGTTTTTGAGGGGGCGCAGTTAGAAAGGACCAGCCTTACTCAGATTTACAATAAGGAGTGAAATCTAAAACCATAGGTTCTCAGGCCTTGGCTACCACTAGGGGTGGGTGTTGAAAGAGTGATAACGGTGCTCCATTATTAATGGACTCCTGGCAGCACCACTGCGAATTGGGCTTTTACTATTCGCCCAGGAGATGTCATGCTAAGCATTTTTATTATCTCGTTGGCTCGTGCAAGCAACCGTCTGGGGTAGTTGTGATCAGGACCCCACTTTACAGGTGAGGAGACGAGGCTTAGAGAAGTCAGCACAAATGGCTCACATTCTCACAGCCCGTGAGTGTCAGAGCTGGGATTTGGACGCACATTTACCTTGGCAATGCCTGTGCTCTCGACCGGGGTCAGCTAGAGTGGGAAATATTTGATTCTTTTTTTTTTTTTTTTAACATTTATTTATTTTTGAGACAGAGAGAGACACAGCATGAACGGGGGAGGGGCAGAGAGAGAGGGAGACACAGAATCGGAAGCAGGCTCCAGGCTCCGAGCCATCAGCCCAGAGCCCGACGCGGGGCTCGAGCTCGCGGACCGCGAGATCGTGACCTGAGCCGAAGTCGGACGCCTAACCGACTGAGCCACCCAGGCGCCCCTAGAGTGGGAAATATTTGAACTCGTGATAAGCTCATTTCCAAAGCAAAGGAGCAGAGGGGTCATCATGTCTGGATTCCTGTAAATTAATGCCAAGTATCATACCTCTTATATATACAAATTATATATACATATATACTCTCTAACGTTTAGGATGCCGGCACTCTTGTTAACTCTAGTTCCGACTAGACATGAAGTCCACCCTTAGGCAAGTGCTTCTTACTGTGTTCATAAAAATGTGTTTTCTTGCCCTTCTTGGTAGCAAGGAAGGACGAGGGGGAGGCAGCCTGATAGAGGACCCCATGATTTAGCTAGGTTGAAAAAATAATTTTGATTTTCCTTGGGTTGACCACAACGGGCAAAGCCGCTCACTTTGGCAATATTACTTGGGGCTGTTATACATGGGGACAAGTCTGGGTCAGGAAGGTAGGTAACAATAGCACTAGTAAAGATCATATGTTACCCACCTTCTCAGTTGATGGACTTCATATACGGAGTCTCTCATTTGGTCTCCAAATGTTTTTTGTAACATCTTATCTTGAAATAATTATAAATTCCCGGAAGGTTGCAAAGAAATGCCCAAGAAAATCTTGAGCAGCCTTCTCCTAGCTTCCCTTAATGTTGGTGTCTGATACAACTCTAGAAAAACATCAGAGTCAAGAAATTGGCATTTGTAAAGTCCACAGAGCTTATTCCAATTCTGCTGGTTGTACACACGCATTCGAGTGTGTGTGTGTGTGTGTGTGTGTGTGTAGCTCTATGCAATTTTATCACACGTCAAGATTTATACAACCACCACGACAAGACACTCAACTATACTAGCCTCACAAAGCTCTCCTGTTTTACACCGTAGCCACAGCCTTTCCCCTCCCTCGTCCCTGGCAAGCACTAGTCTGTTCTCCCTCATTACAATTTTGCCATGCTGGGAATGTTATGTAAATGGACTCACACAGTAGCTACTCTTTTGAATTTTTTCAAGTTTATCTATTTCGAGAGAGACAGAGACAGTGCAAGCAGGGAAGGAACAGAGAGAGAGGGATGGAGAGAGAATCCCAAGCAGGCTCTGCACACTTAGTGCAGAGCCTGATGCAGGGATCAAGATCACGAAACCATGAGATCATGACCTGAGCCAAAACCGAGAGTCGGATGTTTAACCAACTGAGCCACCCAGGTGCTCCTAGGTACTCTTTTGACATTGGCTTTTTCTCCCTCAGCATAATTCCCTAGAGACTCACCCAAGTTGTCGCATTTACAACTTGGTGCATTACCTTTGTATTGTTGAGTACTCTTCCATAGGGCGGATGTATCACAGTCTGCATAACCAGTCACCTACTGAAGGACGTTTGGGTGGTTTTCAGTTTGGGCTATTATGAATAAAGACGTTACCAACATTTGTGTACAAGTCTTACATAAGGATTTAGAACCATAAAGTTGTCTGTAGTATTTCTTTATTATCCTTTGCAGCATCTGCTGTGATATCCTTATCATTCCTGATATTGGTGATTTGTGTGTTTTATTGTTTTTCTTTTTCTTTACTTTGAGAGAGAGCATGAGTGGAGGAGGGGCAGAGAGAGAGAGGGAGAGAGAGAATTGCAAGCAGGCTCTGTACTGTCTGCATGGAGCCCAATGTGGGGCTCAAACTCACGAACCTTGAGATCATATAACGGAGCTGAAACCAAGAGCTGGAGGCTTAACCAACTGAGCCACCCTGGTGTCCCACTGATGTTGATGATTTGTATCCCTTCTCTTTTTACCTTTTCAAACTTGCTAGTGGTTTATCAATTTTATTGAGTTTTTTTTTTTGAAGAATCAGCTCTTTGTTTCATTAATTTTCTCTACTGATTCCCTATTTTCAATGTCATAGATTTCTGTTCCTGTCACCATTATTTCCTTCCTTCTGCTCTCTTTGGGTTTATCTTGCTCTTCTTTTTCTAGGTTCTTGAGAAGATTAGATTATTGATTTGAGAGTTTTGTCCTTTTCTTTAAAAATTTTTTAATGTTTATTTATTTTCGAGAGAGAGAGACAGAGACAGAGACAGAGAGAAACAGACCATGAGTGGGGGAGGGAGAGACAGAGAGGGAGACACAGAATCCAAAGCAGACTCCAGGCTCTGACCTGTCAGCACAGAGCCCAACATGGGGCTAGAACTCACAGATCGCGAGATTATGACCAAAGCCCAAGTTGGGCGCTTAACTGACTGAGCGACCCAGGAGCCCCTGAGACTTTTGTCCTTTTTAAATTATAAACATTTAATGCTATGAATTTCCCTTTCAGCACTGCTTTAGATGCACCTCATACATGTTGATATGTTTATTCAGTTCTGTGTACTTTTAAATTTCTTTTGAGACCGCCTCTTTGACTCATGGATTGTTAAGTATGTTGCTTAGTTTCCAAGTGTTTGGAGATTTCCTTTTTATCTTTCTGTTATTTGCTTTCTAGTTTGACTTTGGTCAAAGAACAAACTCTACATGATTTAAATTCTTTTAAATTTGTTAAGGTTTTTTTAATGATGCCAGATATAGTTATCTTGGTGTATGGCCCACGAGTGCTTGAAAAAGAATGTGTATTCTGTTGTAGATAGTTGTGATGTTTTATATATGTCATTTAGATCTTGTTGATTGTGTTAAAATCTTTGATACCTGGGGCACCTTGGTGGGTCAGTCAGTTGAGCGTCTGACTCTTGATTTCAGTTCATGTCATGATGTCATGGTCATGAGATTGAGCCCTGTGTCTAGTGCCATGCTCAGCATGGAGCCTGCTTAAGATTCTCTCTCTCTCTCTCTCTCTCTCTCTCTCCCCCCCCCCCGCCCTGCTTGCTCTCTCAATAAATAAATAAATAAATAAATAAATAAATAAAACCTTCAATATCCTTGCTGATTATCTCACAGTTCTATCAGTTGTTAAGAGTGGGGTATTGATGTCTCCAACTTTTATTGTGGATTTGTCTCTTTCTTCTTCATATCTATGGGTTTTACTCACATATTTTGCAGCTGTGTTGTTTGGTGGTCTTCTCAATGGGTTGACCCTTTTATCATTATATAATATCCCTCTTTGTCTCTAGCAATTTACTTTGTCTGAAGTTTACTTTATCTGATGTTATCGCTGTTCTGCTTTTTTTTTTTTTTTAAAGTAGGCTCCACGCCCAGTGTGGGGTTTGAACTCATGACCCTGAGGTCAAGAGTTGTACACTCTACCGAGTGCGACAGCCGGACACCCCTAATTTATTTTTTAATTTTTGTTTATTTGTTTGCTTTTAAATAATCTCTACACCCCACAAGGTGCTCTGACTCACAACCCCAAAATCAAGAGGTGCATGCTCTACCGACTGAGCCACCCAGGCACCCCCCACCCAATCTCTTTTAATTGGTGAATTTAGACAATTTACATTTAAAGTAATTATTAAATTGTTAGGGTTTAAGTCCGTCGTTTTAATATTTGTTTTATGTTTTTCCCTATTTCTTGCTCCCCTTTTTCTTTTCTTCTTTCTTTCATGTGAGTTGCTTAGCATTTTTAGAGTTTCATATTATTTATTTACAATGCTTTTGAGTAATTTGCTTTGTATAGTTTTCTTAGTAGTTGCTCTGAGCATTACCACACACATATACACATTATCACAGATTACTAATGTTGATATTTTACTACTTTGAGTGAAGTATGGAAACCTTAATTCCATTTGGATCCTCTTACCCTCCCTGATTTTCAAATATCATTGTCTTTTTTTTTTTTTTTTTTTTTTTTAAATTTTTTTTTTTTTTTTCAACGTTTATTTATTTTCGGGACAGAGAGAGACAGAGCATGAACGGGGGAGGGGCAGAGAGAGAGGGAGACACAGAATCGGAAACAGGCTCCAGGCTCCGAGCCATCAGCCCAGAGCCCGACGCGGGGCTCGAACTCGCGGTCCGCGAGATCGTGACCTGGCTGAAGTCGGACGCTTAACCGACTGCGCCACCCAGGCGCCCCTCAAATATCATTGTCTTAAATACTTTCTCTACATGCATCGAGCTCCATATCAGATGGTGTTGTATCCTTTTTCAGCAATAAAATATTATTAAAGAAACTCATGAAGTGAAGGATAGTCTATAATGTTTACTTCTATTTTTACCCATTCCATGTTCTGCTTTCCTTTCTGAAGTTTCCAGCCTTCTTCTGTTATCATTTTTTTCTCTTTAGAGAACTTTCTTCAGCTATACTATCAGGGTAAGTGTACAAGTGTCAAGTTCTCTTAGTTCTCCATTATCTGAGACTGTCTTGATTTCCCCTTCATTCCTCAAGGATAGTTTCAATGGATAGAGGATTTGTGGCTCCCAGGTCTTTTCTTTCAGTACTTGAAAGCTGTTATGACACTTCCTTTTGGCCTCCATGATGTCATCTGAGAAACCCACCATAATTCAAATAGGATGTTCCCTATAGAATGTTCCCTATAGAATTACCTACAATTTTGTGGTTCTCTTTGGCTGCTTTCAAGACTTTTTCTTTGTCTTCACTTTTCAGAAGTTTTCCTGATGCCGTGTCCTGGTGTGAATTTGTGGGGGGTAGGGGGGGGCGGGGGGGGACGGGGTTGGTATCCTAACTAAAGTTTTCTCTACTTCCTGAATCTGTAGGTTTATGTCTTTTGTCAGTTTGGAGGAGTTTTCATCTATTATTACTTTGAATGGTTTTTCAGTCCCACTCTCTCTGTCTTCTCTTTCTGGGACTCATACAATATGAATGTTTTTTATGTGTTTCAAGATAATTTGTACATTCAAGAGAATTTTTAATAGATTGTTGAAGCATTTTTATGACATCTGCTTTAAAATTCTTATCAGATAATTCCAACGTACAATCCATCTCAGTATTGGTATCGGTTGACTGTAGAGTTTTTTTTTTTTCACTCAGATTTTAGTTTTCTTGGATTTGGTATGACAGGTGATTTTTTTATTGCATCCTGTACATTTTGACTATTATGCTAGGACACTCTTAATTTTATTTAAGTCTTCTATTTTATCATGTATTACCCTGCTTAGTTTACGTGTAGGTTCTGGCTTACATATGTGGGCTCCAGTGCCAATAAAAAGTAAGTTTCCTAAACCTTTGGAAGCCATCATCCTGTAGGCATCTGTTCTGGGTTTAGGCCATCTCTCAAGATTTTAGAAACTCCTGAAGTGGGGCACCTGGGTGGCTCAGTTGGTTAAGCGGCCGACTTCGGCTCAGGTCATGATCTCGCGGTCTGTGGGTTTGAGCCCCACGTCGGGCTCTGTGCTGACAGCTCAGAGCCTGGAGCCTGTTTCAGATTCTGTGTCTCCCTCTCTCTGACCCTCCCCCATTCATGGTCTGTCTCTCTCTGTCTCAAAAATAAATAAACGTTAAAAAAATTAAAAAAAAAAATAGAAACTCCTGAAGAAAACTGATTAGTCTTCCAAGCTTCTATGAAGTCCAAGGGGTTTCTATTCAACTAGAATTTTCTAAGACCATAGAGATATAGCTCAAAACCCACTTTTCTGATGCTATAGCTGCCAATATTTCAGTAAATAATGTTAACAAAAGAGGATTTTCTCACATTAATTGTGATATTTTTGCCCATTCTACTTAAAGTTGGTCTATGCTGAAAAGTATACCTTCCTACATGTCATGTGTATACTTTTTCCCTACTAAGAGATTTTCTTGCAGAATTTGCTCCAAAACAGTTATCCCTCTGTCGACTTCATGAAATGATGGTAGTTCATCTTGAATATTTATTGTAAACAAATACATCTTAACCTCAAAAATTTTCAAGGATCATCTTTCTGATGGAGTAAGAGGAGCAATACTATATAACTTTTCCATACTCTCATTTTTAAAAATTACTTTGTTCTCCATCATAAGCAAAATGGTGGGTGCAATTTTACACAGGACAGTCAAGGAAGGCCACCTCTAAAGAAGGTAACATTTTGAACTGAGACCATACGATGAGAAGAGAGCTATGTAAACACCTGGGAGAATAGCCTCTAAGGCAAAGAAAACAGAAGTGCCAAGGCTCTGAGATGGGAACAAGATAAGGGTGTTTGAGGAACAACAAAGAAATCAGTGTCTGCAGCCGCATGAACAAGGAGACAAGTAATAAGAGATGAGATCCAAGAGAATACAAGGAGATGGTACTAGAGTCCCTACAGGCCATAATTGGGACTTTGGGTTTCATTATAAGGGAGTCCACGCAGCTAGGTAGCAAGGCATTGGAGAACTTCAAAGAGATTTTGAAAGACATGATCTGATTTACATTTTAGAATGACCATTCTGGATGTGATGTACAGAATGAATTGGAATGTAGCCAAGAACTGAGTCAGGGAGAGCAATGAGGATGCTATTACAGTGGCCCAAACGAGGATGACTAGTTTCTCTGGACCACACTTGAACTAGGGGGGTGGGTAATGGTGGAGATGATGAAGAGTGGTCAAATTTTGATATACTTTTTATTAGATACAGTCTATTGGAATTTTTGAGGGTTTGAATGTAAGGGATGAAGAGAAACTGAAGAATCAAGAATGACTCTTGGGTTTTTGCTTGAATGACTATTGGACTATTGTGCCATTAACTGAGATAGGGAAGGATGTGAGAGGATCATGTTTGTGAGGATGGGGGGGGGGGGAAGATAGCGAATCAGGTGTCTTTTGACCATGTTAAATTTGAGATGTCTGTTATACATCTAAAAGAACTGGTTAAGCAGGAGGTAGTGTATATGAATGTGGAGCTCAGAGAGGAGGTCTGGACTGAAGATAAAAACTCTGGAGTCATCAACATACGTAGATAATATATAAAGCCATGGGACTGGATGAAATCATTTAGAAATCATAGGTAGATGAAAGAGTTCAAGGTCAAACTCTAGAACACTCCAACACTCATAGATGGGATTAAAGGGAAAGCCCGGCAACAAAATTGAAGGAAACAAGCATTTTAGGTTGGAAAATATGGTGTCACTGAAATCAGGAGAAGCAGTTATTTCAAAAAAGAAGGAGTGTTCAATCATGTTGAATGCTTAAGAGTTTGAATAATACGAGAATAGCAAAGTGACTGTTGAATTAAGTAACGTAGAAGTCGTTAATGACTTTGACAAATGTATTTTCAGAGAAGTGGCGGAAATGAAAGCCCAGGTAGACAATATTGAAGAATAGATGGGTCAGTTGATGAATGGATAAGCAAAATGTGGAATATCTGTAAAATGGAGAGTTATTCAGCCATGAAATACTAATCCATGCTACAACATGGATGAATCTCGAAACATGATGCTAAATGAAAGTAACCAGGCACAAGAGACCCCATATTATATGATTCCATTTATGTGAAGTGTCCCGAATAGGCAATTCTACAGAGACAGAAAGCAGATGAGAGGTTACTTAGGGCTTGGTAAGATGAGAGGGGTTTAGAGTGTGATAGGAAAGGGTATAGAATTCTTCCTGAAGCTGAAATGTTCCAACTCCAAGACTATACTAAAAACCATTGTACTGTACATTTAAAATGGGTAAGTTGTACGATATGTGAATTATACCTTTAATAAAGCTGTTTTTTTTTTTTTTTTAAAGACTGAGGGGCGCCTGGGTGGCTCAGTTGGTGAATGTCTGATTTTGGCTCAGGTCATGATCTCATGGTTTGTGAGTTCAAGCCCCACAATGGGTTCACTGATGTCAGCGCAGAGCCCACTTTGGATCCTCTCTCTCTCTCTCTCTCTCTCGGCCCCTCCCATGCTCACACACTCTCTCAAAAATAATAAAATATTAAAAAAAAAAAAGAGTGAATGGAAAATGAAAGAGAGTATAGACAATTGTTTGCAAACATTCTTTGCAAAAGTTTTGCTTTGAGGGGGAACCGCAAGTGGGACCTATAGGATCAAAAGAGAATTGTTTAAAGACAGGAACTATTAGAGTATGTTTGTATGTTCAAGGCCTTGATGCAGTAGAAAGGGAGAGACTGGTGATGCATTGAAGAAGGAATCTCCATAGATATTTCCAACTACCTGCAGGATAGCTCCACCTGGAGGTCCTACTGGCTGTAACTCAAAATTTTATCCCACAAGCATTCAGTTCTCTCCACCTCCACGCTACCACCTTGGCCCAAGGCATCAGCATCGCTCCCTAGACTCTTGTAAAAACCTCGTAATCTGGTCTCTCTGCGGCCACTCTCGGTGTTCTCAAATCCATTCCTTAGCCTGAAGCCAGAGTGATCTTCCTAAACGGTTAATCTGATCTTCATGCCCCTCCTGAAAGCCATTCAGTGATTCCCCATTGCTCTTACAATGTAGTCTGCACTCCTTAACTTGGCCTATAAGACTCTCCAAGATCTGGTCCTAAGTTTATATCCTCATCCCTGACCCTTACACAGTAGATTGCAGTCATAGTGACTTTCTTTCTGTTCCTGGAATTCATCGTCACGCTCTTTCTCACCTCTGCACCTTTGCACATGGATATTCTCTCTTCTCCCAATTCACTTCTCACCTCATCCCCCTAGTGACATGCCTCACTTCCGCTCATTCCTTAGGACATTTTTTCTAGGTGGCCTTCTCTGCCCACCTATATTAAATTAGGCCCCTCCCTATGTATTGCCATAAACCCCTGGGCTCTTGCTCTCACAATGTATGGCGTACATTTTTGTATCTGTCCGATTATCTCTCTCCCTCACTAAAGTATAAGCTCCATGAGGCAGAATCTAGATTTTCTTTGTTCATTACTTGTATTACTTTGCTAAGGCTACTGTTACTAGGTACCACACGCTGGGTGACTGAAACAGCCGAAGGTCATTGTCTCACAGTTCTGGCGACTAGAAGTCTCAGATCAAGGTGTGGGCAGTGTTGATCCTTCTGAGGGCTGGGAGGAAGAATCTGCTCCAGGTCTCTCCCCAGCTTCTGGAAGCTTGCGGGCAATCTTTGGCATTCCTTGGCTTGTCCATGCATCGTACAGATCTCTGCCTCCATGCTCACATGGTGTTCTCCTTGTGAGCGTATCTCTGTGTCCCAATTCCCCTTTTTATAAGAGCACTTGTCATGTTAGATTAGGACCCATCCTAATGACTTAATCTTAACAGTCATCTCTTTGAAGACCCTACTTCCAATTAAGGCCACATTCTGAAATAGTAGGGGTAGCAGGAGCATTGCTCAGTGTATCCTCCGTAAGGGGGACACGGTTCAACGCACAACACAGCTCTGTCTCTAACACCCTGCACAGTCCTTGGCTCTGGGTCTCCAACTCCCCCTATGAATACTGAATGAACAAATGAATGAATCCGTGGATGGATTTTAAAGCATCTGCACAATGGTAAGAAATATGGTGTGTGTGTGTGTGTGTGTGTGTGCGCGCGCACGCGTGCATGTGCACATGTGCATCTGCGTCCCTACGTTTCTCTGGAGAGTGGGCTCCTAGCCTTCCATCAGATTCTCAGTAGTTTGTGGCCCTACAAGTGCTAAGACTCACTAGTTTATAGCGTAAACGCTGTTCCTTTGCTACGATACAGCAGCCCTTCATCCTATGACGCTACCTAGCTCTGCAGCCTGAGCTTTTAAACCTCCAACACGCAGTCTCCGGTCGCGCTAAACGATCTGTGCTTCCCTTCAGGAGCCATTCTCTTGCTGAGCCTTTGTATATGCATAGTTCATCTGGCAGATTCTTAATCATCTTTTTAAAAATCAGTTCTAGGGGCGCCTGGATGGCGCAGTCGGTTAAGCGTCCGACTTCAGCCAGGTCACGATCTCGCGGTCCGTGAGTTCGAGCCCCGAGTCAGGCTCTGGGCTGATGGCTCAGAGCCTGGAGCCTGTTTCCCATTCTGTGTCTCCCTCTCTCTCTGCCCCTCCTCCGTTCATGCTCTGTCTCTCTCTGTCCCAAAAATAAATAAACGTTGAAAAAAAAATTAAAAAAAAAATCAGTTCTAGGGTTAGCTCCTCTAGGACAACTTGTTTGACCTCTCTGGAGAGAGGTAAGCATTTCTACTTTGGGGCTCCCTTGTTCACACCTTCACTACAGAACACACCATAGACAGATATGTCTGTGCCTTCCATTGGACGCTGATGTCCTGGAGAATGAGGACCGTGTCTTACCTCTGAATCCCCCTATGCTAGATGACTGGCATTCACAGACCAGGCCCTCAAGGGTGAGCTAAAAAAAAAAAATGGCTGACCTGAGGAAGACAGGTTCCAACTTAAAGGATGAGTTGCTCAGTCCAACAATAAAATGGGTTGCCTAGTGAACTAAATAGTGTTTAGTCTCTAGATGCTGCACGGCCACTCATTATGAGTGATATTCTAGAAAGAGGATATGCACAGGTGGGAGGCTGGCCTGCATCTGGCCACAGAGTCCTCTTCCAAATCTGAAGAGTTTCTGATTCTATGAAAGCTTGACTTTCATCTTTAGTTTCCTTCTTGGCTGGAATGGGGCTGCTGAACTGGATGGCATGCACCTTTGAACTGACTTACTAGGCTAGGGTTAGAAAAGGTACTTTCCAGAAGTTCACCATCCCAGGCAGACCCACAGTGCCGGGCTTTGCCTTCTCAGCACCTCTGACTTCCCATCTGAAAACTGACTAATACTTGCTAATTGTATGTTCTGAAATCCTTTGATGAAAATGCCATACTATGTAAGTATCAAGTCGTGTTATGAATAATAAAAAATGGATGAAGTTTCTATTGCTTACTCCCTGAGTGGCACTATAAAAAAAAAAATGGATGTCTCTTTCAAAATTACAGGTCATTATCTGCATTGGAGAAAAGAGGCTGGTAAAGCATATTCAATCCTTCAGCCCTTTGAATTCAATGTAGCAATGTATTTTCTTTTCTAAGAGTCTCCTGTCTTAGTCCATTCCATGTGCTCTAACAAATTACCATAGACTGGGTGACTTATAACCAATAGAAACTTATTTCCCACAGTTCCAGGGACTGGGAAGTCCAAAATTAAGGCCCTGGAAGATTTGGAATCTGGTGAGAGCCCACTTCCTGGTTCGTAAATGGCCGTCTTCTTGCTGTGTCCTCCCATGGCTAAAGGGTGGGAGATCTCTCTGGGGTCTCTGATGAGAGCACTGATCCCATTCATGAGGGCTACATGCTTATGACCTAAACCCCTCCCAAAGGCCCCACCTTCCAATACCATCACATCAAGCGTGGGATTTCAAGATAAGAATTTTGAGGGGGACACAAACATTCAGTCCATAGCATCTCCTGATTATAAAAATGCCATAGAACCTTTTGGTGTCATGGTGGGTCGTGCTCAGCAGACCTCCACCAAAGGCCATGGAGCCTCACTGCCGTGGTTGTCCAGTGTTCTGTCTACTCAGAGCAGCACTCCCCCTTCTGGGAAATGCTCCCTTCTCCACTCCAACCACCCATTTGAAGGACCACAGCTATGTTCTTAGAGAACTCTGTTACCTGGGCATGGGATCTAAGGGGGGGCCAAGCCTTCCTGGGATCTCTTAATACTCGGCATTAGAAAGAGTAAGTAGAAATTCCTCTGTGGCAGGAACTCTGGGAGGTGTGAGCACAGAACTGACCAGCCGCCATGCATCCAGCCGTGCGGAAGAAATGTCTGAGAGAACGAAGCTGCCGGAGAGGCAGAGATGGGAGTCGGAAGAAGAAAGGGAGAGGAGAAGGGAAACAGAGAATCCTGTCAGTTTTGCGAGTCCTTTGTTCCAGTTGTCCCTGCCCTTCCCATGGCTCGGTGACACGAGCCAGTAAGTCTCTCTTTTTCCCAGAAGCAAAATGGCAGCTGGGGTTGAGTCACCGATCACCATAAGAATCCTGAGTCATATCCACATGGATGGGCTAGCGGCTCTGGAAATGAGTGAGGAACCTCACAGTCGCCAAGGACTTTCAGCCCAAGATGAGGTACTTTTTTTTTTCTTTTTCAAACCACTTTATTGAGATATGATTCACATATGAAGAGCTGTCCATTAAATATCACCATATAAAACTTGATGAGTTTGGACATAAGTACACCCCCGTGAAACGATCATCATAATCTTGCTTTTTAAAAGCTTATTTATTTAAGTAATCCCTACACCCACTGTGGGGCTCCAGTTCGTGACTCCAAGATCAAGAGTCACATGCTTCTCCAACTGAGCCAGCCGGGCGCCCCCCCCCCCCAATCTTTGCCATAAACATATCCATCACCTTCAAAGTTTCCTCCTACCTTCTTTATGATTATTGTCATTATCATTATATTTTGTGGTAAGGACACTTAAACATAAGATCACCCTCTTAGCAAAAATTCCAGTCTACAATATGGTATTGTTAGCTACAGGCGCTGTGCTGAACCATAGATCTCTAGGACTTATTCATCTTGCAACTGAAACTTAGTGCCTTTGACTAATATCTCCCTGTTTCACCACCCCCCCCTCCGCCCCCCGGCAACCAACATGCTACTCTCTGCTTCTATGAGTTTGACTATTTTACATTCGTCACTCAAGTGGGATCATTTGTCCTTCTGTGTGTCTGGCTTATTTCACTTTACATAATGTCCTCCAGGTTCATGAGACGCTGTATTTACTATCACAGAGACTTTTCTCAAGAACATCCACTCCTCCTCCTATGGCAATAACCTGGGGGATAAGAGGAAAGAGAAGGAGCTGACTGGCACACGAAAGGGGCTTTGCAGATCACGTGGTCAAACCTTCCTCATACAGTTGGGGAAATGGGGCTCCGGAGAGGGGAAGACAGATGATGCTCCCAACGTCATTCCTTCAAGTTAACGACTACGTAAAATGTCAAGAATTTCAAGCTCTGTATCTGCTCGAAAGTTACGGCCACGACGCTCGCAATGTTAGTTCTACAAACTATGTTGGTTAATGTCCAATTCTCAACTTGGGCGTGAAAGCCTAATGAAGGGATCAGGTCCTTGGTCTTTTTATTTTTCCTCGTATAAAACTACTTGCTATATTTGGCCTTTTAAAAAAATGATGGAACCAGCTCTCGTTTTGGTAATTGTGTCCTCAAGACTTTCACAAACTGATGGCACTGTCATTGCCGTGAAATGATCCCGCAGCCACGGAGAAAACATAATAGCTATTTTGGAAATGATGATGAGATTCACATCATTGTCAGGCCCTTAAATATTCCTTCGGAGGGAAATGTGCACAAGTAAGATATTGCTGGCTATAGATCACTTGGTTGATTGACCAATCAATCATTTGGTGTCTAGGAGGTACCTAGCACCGCTCTAGTTGGGGAACAAAACAAGTAAGGCCCTTGAGACACTTAAAATATATTGCTCCAGATGCATTTTCCATCTGAAATGCTCAGCAGCTTTCCCATGGCGGTTTGCTCTCCTGACACTAGGAAGCCACATGAAGGCTGGAAAGAGCCTGGCCTCCGGAATCAGGCAGTAGTGGAATTAAATGAGCTTTACTACTTGTGCAAACCTGGAGACGTTACAGCCGACCGCTGCCCCTCACTCTATTCATCTGTAAAGTTATAATAAACCATACATGGAAGGGGCACCTTGGTGGCTCAGTCGGTTAAACGTCCGACTTCGGCTCAGGTCATGATCTCGCGGTTCGAGCCCAGTGTCGGGCTCTGTGCTGACGGCTCGGAGCCCGGAGCCTGCTTTGGATTCTGTATCTCCCTCTCTCTCTGCCCTCCCCTGCTCACACTCTGTCTCTGTCTCTCAAAAATGAATAGATGTAAAAAAAATTTTTAATCAGCCATACCTGTATTAATAACACTATTAATTAATAAATAACACCAGCATTTTAAGTGAGAGTTAAAATTCACACTGTCAGTTAGTACTCAACATCAGCATCATTAATTAATGTGAATATTACTAATCAATATTGTTAATAATTAATACTAACAATAAGTAGCACTAATTGATATTGATATTTGTTATAACAAAGAAATATTATTATTATTATTATAGCCATTATATCTACCAGGTAGGGTTTGGGGGACAATTTAAGGTGATACCAGCTGGGACGAATTTAGCACAGTGCGTTCGCTCATCGGTGAGGTTGTCCACATCTGTGCTGTAGAGACACTGTGACCGCTTTTTAAATCACTGTTATTTAGATGACATTTTCTTTCACAGGAACAACTGACCCCACTCTTCATTTTCCTCTGCTTTTGTCATAAGGGCTGAAAATAACATCGACATACAGAGACTTAAGGATTACTTAAAAAAATTTTTTTTTAATTTTTTTTTTCAACGTTTATTTATTTTTGGGACAGAGAGAGACAGAGCATGAACGGGGGAGGGGCAGAGAGAGAGGGAGACACAGAATCGGAAACAGGCTCCAGGCTCCGAGCCATTGGCCCAGAGCCCGACGCGGGGCTGGAACTCACGGACCGCGAGATCGTGACCTGGCTGAAGTCGGACGCTTAACCGACTGCGCCACCCAGGTGCCCCTAGAGACTTAAGGATTACTTTTAAAAAGCACTTAAAGATTTCAAGATGACACATCAGAGTTCCAGAAGTCTATTATTTTTCAGAGTGAGAGATAACAGATCTTCAGCAGAAACTTTTCTAGATACTAATGTAATTAAGTCATCTCCTGTTCGGGGTGCTTGCAGAGAAGAGGCACACTGTAAGTGTACAAAAATGTTTACAATGAAGTAAAATTAATCTTTTAGGTACTCTGCCATTGCGTATAACGAATATCATGCAAATCCAGCCGCTAAAATAGTTCTACAGGAAAGATAAGACAGTCAACAGGTTGTGCCGTTTCAAATGCATTTTGTAAAAACAAAAAAACCAAGTTAAACGTTTTTACTGCATTAAAACTCTTAGAGTTGATTTTCTAAAGGAAACGCATTTTTTAAAACAAAGCAAAAAGATTGCACTGGACAAAACAGAAGAGACTCTGAAATATGGAGAACAAACAGAGGGTCGCTGGAGGGGTGGTGGGAGGGGGGATGGGCTAAATGGGTCAGGGCCACGAAGGAATCTACTCCTGAAATCATTGTGGCACTATAGGCTAACTCATTTGGAGGTAAATGTAAAAAGTCAATTAATTAATTAAGTCAAAAAACGAAGATTGCACGGGCTGCAGCGTCAGGCAGGAAGCCGAAGAGAGAAAACATTCATGGACTATCGGCCACATCACATGATCTCACTTAATCCTACAACAGCCCCATGAGGTGGACGCTTATGTTATTTACCCCCATTTTAGAGAGGAGAAGACAGGCCCCGCAACACGAAGTGCCTTGTTCTAGAGCACACAACGAATCAGTGACCCAAACCTGGGTCTGTTTACTTCCCAACCCCATGTTTGTTCCAGATCGGACCCTTTGCGTTGCCCCCTGTGACCCGTGTCATTTTGGTTTATCTGCGTCTTGTTGCTTAAGCTGCTTTTGGCTTCATGCAGTAGCGTAACTAACGTCAGTTTAAACAACAAATTTCATTTTCCCACATAATAAAAACTTTGGAGATAGATAGTTGGAGAAAAGGGACGGCAGCTCAAGCCCCCAGTTCGCTCTCTCTTTCCACCCCGCCACCTTCAGTGGGCAAGTGGGTAAGCAAAGTCTCCCGCTCAGCAGCGTTCTCACCAGCTCCTGGCATCACGTCATCACCCGACAACTTCCAGAAGCAGGAAGTGGGTGCAGGGAGGAGACTTTCTCTCAACATAAGCCTCTCTCTTCGATCAGAGAGGAAAACCCTCCCCCGAAGGTCCCCCCACCATCGGACTTCTCCTTTGTCGCATTCACCAAACTAGGCCACGTTGTCACCTGTAAATGTCGCAAAAGAAAGGGGGTTGCCGCGCTTGGCTCCGTAATGACGGTGGTTAGGGACACGTTCCCTGAGATCAAGAGCTCTTGGCTCAACCAATGGGCAAGTTATCCCGAGCCACTTCTCAGTGGGATGGAGAAGAAGGCTCTAGCTACAGTTAAACAACAAAATAAGACAAAAACCTGAGACATGTAAATACACCAAATCAACATATGCACTGTGCACTCAAGGCCTTGGACACCGCCCTTTCTCCATCCCTCAGACTATGCTGGTCTTTTGTGAGGTCTTCTCCCCATCGAAACTGACCTTGACATTCTTTTTCTTTCTTTCTTTTTAAATGTTTTTTTTAAATGTATTTTTGAGAGAGAGGAAGAGAGCACGAGCAGGGAAGGGGCAGAGAGAAAGGCAGAGACAGAATTCCAAGCAGGCTCCACGCTGTCAGCACAGAGCCTGATTTCACAAACCGTGAGGTCATGACCTGAGCCCAAATCCGGAGTTGGACGCTTCACTGACTGAGCCACCCAGGTGCCCCTTGACATTCTTTTTAAACCAGTTTGTACAGATGGTTGTCCTAGGGGTGGGAGGGGATGGATAGGGCCTTGTCCTTCCTTGGCCTCCCTCCTCCCTCCACCCTATCATCCTAACATCTGATCACCATCAATGTGGGTTTAGGAACTTGTCCTGTCCCAAGAGAGAAAGAAAAAGAAAGAAAGAAAGAAAGAAAGAAAGAAAGAAAGAGAAAAAGAAAAAATACAGTGGAATAGTCCATTGGGTCGCATACTAGATCCAGAACAGATCAGTTTTCTGTTCGATTTCTTAGTGAAATCTATTTCTCAATCGGAAAACTTTCCACCACATTTTATATTGTGCTTTAAAAAAGTCAACAGTTGTTGTCATATTTTCTTTAAAAGCACCTGTCAGGTTTAATCTTGTAACGGCTTAGTGACTTAAAGCACCTCCCCAAAATGGTTTAGAGATTTAAACATTTCAACATTTTTTTTAAAAATTTAAAACAGCAGGATATTCTAATCACATCCCTGCTCCCTCCCTACAACTTGATGTCCCTCTTATACAGCTTATGTCTGATGATATATCACGATATTCTCAGGTCCCCCTGGCTAAGGAACCTCAAAGTCTTTTCTTTTTTAAACTCTTCCCCCTTCTCCTTTTGATAATATCCACGAAGCGATTAATCAACAAAGCCTCATAGTGCTACAAGTGCATCTCTGACATCCAACATCACACCCCCTATGGTTACTTCCTTATTTTTTAATTTTTAAATTTATTTATTTATTTATTTAGAGACAGAAAGAGAGGGAGACACAGAATCCGAAGCCGGCACCAGGCTCCGAGCCGTCAGCATGGAGCCGGACGCGGGACTCGAACCCACGAACCATGAGATCATGACCTGAGCTGAAGTTGGACACTTAACTGAGCCACCCAGGTGCCACCCCATTGCTACTTCTTAAGTTTAGCCCCCGTCATTTTTTTTTTTTTTTTTTTTGCTTGAGTGCAAGTTTTCCTCATGTCTTTTTCAAAATGTAATCGAGTGGAAGAAAAACACAACAGCGATTGAGTAGCCCTCCTCCTGCAGAAAGCCTGTAGTTTTGCTTTATTTTTGGCGGAGGCACATGGTGAATTGTGTGAGGGGTGGCTCCAATCCCGGCAGGGTGAACACAGAGTGGAAGGTGACACTGAAGGTCCCGTGGCACACATGTGTTTGTTCACCCAGATTCATGCACCACAGGAATGCGGGGGGCTTCCTGACATTATTCCACGTGTTTGTCCTGTGTCTGTGGGATGATCACAAACATCAAGGGAGTGTGGCCCTCCCCTCGGAATCCTTGACAGCAGAATCCCCGTGAAACCCTGAACAACTCTAAGCTCAATAGAAATTCAAAAATCGAGTTGCCTAAATGGGAGGCACCCTATGACCCAGCAATAGCACTGCTAGGAGTTGACCCAAGGGATCTTGGAGTGCTGATGCATAGGGGCACTTGTACCCCAATGTTGATAGCGGCGCTTTCAACAATAGCCATATTATGGAAAGAGCCCAAATGTGCATCCACTGATGATTGGATAAAGAAGATGTGGGTTATATACACAATGGAATACTACTTGGCAATGAGAAAGAATGAAATCCTGCCATTTGCAGCAACGTGGATGGAACTGGAGAGTGTGATGCTGAGTGAAATAAGTCAGTCAGAGAAAGACAGAAACCATATGTTTTCACTCTTATGTGGATCCTGAGAAACTGAACAGAAGACCATTGGGGAGGGGAAAGGGAAAGATAGTTTCAAACAGAGAGGGAGGAAGGCAAACCATAAGAGACTCTTAAATACAGAGAACAAACTGAAGGTTGATGGGGAGGGGGGAAACGGGGGATGGGCACTGAGGAGGGGACTTGTTTATTTTTTATTAAAAAATTTTTTTAACATTTATTTATTTTTGAGAGACAGAGCGAGACAGAGCGCGAGCAGAGGAAGGGCAGAGAGAGAGGGAGACACAGAATCCGAAGCAGGCTTCAGGCTCTGAGCTGTCAGCACAGAGCCTGACGCGGGGCTCAAACCCACGGACCACGAGATCATGACCTGAGCCGAAGTCGGACTCTTAACAGACTGAGCCACCCAGGGGCCCCAAGGAAGGGACTTGTTGGGATGAGCACTGGGTGTCATATGTAAGCGATCAATCACAGGAATCTACCCCTCAAACCAAGAGCACAATGTATACACTGTATGTTAGCTAACTTGACAATAAGTTGTATATATATATATATATATATATATAAAAATAAGTCCCAATGCAAAGCACGCTGCCTGGGTCTTTGCCCTCATTTGTAAATTGAATAAAGATGTACTCACTTAAAAAAAACCCAGCAGAACATCAGATGAGTGCAGAAATGAGATCAGGATAAGGTTGAAGTGGCTTGTTCATCAGGCATTAGTATTCCCCCCCCAACACCTCCCCCAACCATATGCATTAGTTTCCTAGGGTTTTCACAATAAATTACCAGGAAATGGGTGGCTCGAAACAACAGAAATGGATTCTCTTACAGTTCCAGAGGCCAAAAGTCTGCTATCACAGTTAGCAGGGAGCCTTCTTTTGTTGTTGTTGTTGTTGTTGTTAAGTTTTTATTTGTTTGTTTGTTTCTTTAGAGGCCGGGTGAGTGGGGGAGGGACAGCGAGAGGGAGAGAGAGAGGATCCCAAGCAGGCTCCATACTGTCAGCACAGAGCCTGACGTGGGGCACAACCTCCCGAACCCTGGGATCATGACCTGAGCTGAAATCAAGAGTCGGGGGCTTAACCGAATGAGCCACCCAGGCGTCCCAGCAGGGGGGCTTGTTTTGGAGGTGCTGAGGGAGAAATCAGGCCCGTGCCTGTCTCTCAGCTTCCGGTGCTGGCTGGCAACTCTTGGCCTTCCTTGGCTTGTGCCTGCATCACGCATCATCTTCCCTGTGTGCGTCTGTGTCCTCACATGAGCTTCTTCTCAGGGGACGCCACTCCTGAGATCCAGGGCCCCACCCTAATCCAGAATGACCTCATCTTATTTTAACGAATTACTTCTGCACGTACCCTGACCAAAGTGGGGAATGTGTTGACAGCTTCCCATTAGGAGATCTTGTTAGTGATTCTTCCTGGAGTCAGCTAGTCGATTCTCGAGACATTTCGGGGTTGCCCCCTCCCCACCTTTTGCCTTTCTACCAAACCACATAGTAACATACCAGCCGGCTTCCGGCAACGTCAGCCTGGGAATCATCGTCATTTCAAGGGAAACGTAGCTGATCTCATCAACTGGGGAGAAGACTCTGGGAAGCAAATACCATGGCACAACTCAATCAATGAATCGAACAATCATAGTAATTACCAATTATTGACACAATTCCAGTGCCCATCTTATTTGCATGGTCATTGGTTAGCACTGTTATGAATCCTGCAGGCTGAGACCAGCTGATGTGGGGTTCTCTGAATAGGCTACCGATTCCAAGCCTGCCCCATCCTGTGGCTCCTTGAAAGTCCATGAGGCCAGGTGAAGATTGCACAGCTCTGCTACCGAACGAGCAAAGCCTTCTTACCATTGCTTTCATCTCTGACATGGAAACCTCGAGAAAGAGACAGCTGTTTGTGGTGGGAAATATACCAAAGGCCCCCATCTTGGGTAAAGTAGGGGTGATGGGAGTTTAAAATCATATTCTGATGATGAAAACGTGGGCCCCTTAGCTCATCTGGAGAACTTCTTTCTGTTCAGGATTATCTGTTTCGTTTGCCTCGTGATAACAAAAAAAAATCTGTCACCATATCCCAAGGAGAAGGCTGGGAGACATTCAGGCAAGTGTTGAAACGCTTCTGTCTGCTCAAGTTCTGGTGTGGAGGGAAAATTCTATTATCAGGAATTAAAAAACAAAACAAAACCTAAGCACATCCAGTTTGTTCTGCCCAAATTTACCAATCAGATAAATCACTTCACTGAATAAGGAACGAGCTTACGAGTAATTCCTGGGCAAAGTTTTGTACCGACAATTATTTCAAACCTATTTCTTCCCTGTCACCAGACAGATTAGGGTTCGTACAAAAATACACCAGGCGAGAAAACAGAAAATCATTTGTTTTTGGTGGTTTGAGATTGTTTATTTCACTGACTGAAAAGATTTATTTTTTTGCTGTGACACTAATCTGAGTATCCCCACTCTGAATCACCCTACCTTGCCTGTGTCCCCTCAAACAACTAGTAGAACTCAAAAATAAGCCCCGAGCACCACTCAGAGTGACCTACCATGTCCCCCAAATTCAGATATACATAATAAACATGCTGATGAAGTCAAGGGAGGGAATATGGCTCATTCCATCCCTTTTCGTTGGTCTTTAAATAAACATTTATGTTTTTACTACCCTTCCATTTGGGACAATTTTTTTCCCCTGTCATTTGCTGTCGGGGGTGGGGGGGGTGCGGAATATAACTTCATGCAGCCCTTTTGGCTACAAAATGTAAGCTTGCAAAACAGCACAAATGTCTAATGTGTGTGTGTGTGTGTGTGTGTGTGTGTGTGTTTGCTTGCGTGCTTTTTTTTCATAATGGACAATTACATTGTAGCATATTTAAAGTGTACAGGGTCGCCTGGGTGGCTCGGCCGGTTAGGCATCCGGCTTCAGCTCAGGCCATGATCTCGAAGTTCGTGGGTTCAAGCCCCGCACCAGGCTCCCTGCTATCAACGTGGAGTGTGCTTCAAATCCTTTGTCCTCCCCTCCCTCTGCCTCTCCCCTGCTCGTGCTCTCTTTCTCCCTCTCTCAAAAATAAGTAAACATTAAAAAAGATTAAAGTGTACGACATGGTGATTCGATACACATTGTGAAAGGAGTTTCACCATCAAATCAATCAACGCATTCATCACCTCACATAGTGATTTTTTTTTGCAAGAACACTTAAGTATTACCCTTAGCAAATTTCAATGCAGTGTTATCAGCTATAGTCACCATCCTCAGAACTTATTCATCTTATAACTGAAAGTTTGTACCCTCTTGCCAGCCCTTCCCAATTTCCCCCACTTCCCAGCTCCTGGCAACCACCAACTCTAATCTCTGTTTCTAGGAGTCTGGCTTTTTTTCTTTTTTTCTTCTGTTTAGATTCCACGTATGAGTGATACCAAGTAGTATTTACAGGGTTTCCTTCTTTTTATTTTATTATTTTTTTAAGTTTATTTATTTTTCAGAGAGAGAGAAAGAGAGAGAGAGCGCGAGAGCATGTGTGAGCATGCAAGGGGGAAGGGCAGAAAAGGAGAGAGAGAGAGAGAGAGAGAGAGAGAGAATACCAAGAGATTGCGGGGCTCAATCTCACGACCGTGAGATCATGACCTGAACTGAAATCAAGAGTCGGATGCTTAGCTGGCTGAGCCACCCAGGCGCCCCAGGATTTCCTTCTTTTTAAAGAGTGAATAATATTCCCTTATATCTGTATATATGCCATGTTTTCTTTATCTGTTCATCCATTAAGTACCATTCAGGTACTTAAGTTGTTTCCGTACCTTGGCTATTGTAAATAATGCTACAATGAACACGGGTGTGCAGATAATTCTTCTAGATAATGGATTCATTTCCTTGGGACATATACTTGAAAAGTAGGGTTGCTGGATCACCTGGTAATTCTATTTTTAATTTTTTGAAAGGTCTCCATACTGTTTCCCATAGTGGTTACACCAATTTGCATTCTCACCAACAGTGCGCAAGGGTACTCACCAGGAGCCTCACCGGCATTTGTTGTTTGTTTGTTTGTTTATGTATTTATTTATGTATTTATGTATTTATTTATTTTTTGTCTCTTTGATAATAGTCATCTTAACAAGTATGAGGTTATATCTCATCGTGGGTTTGACTTGCATTTTCCTGATGAGCAGTGATGTTGAGTATCTTTGCGTGTCCTTGTTGGCCATTTGTACGTCTTCTTTGGAAGGGTCCTTTGCCCACTTTTAAATTGGGTTATTTGGGTTTTTTTGCCGTTAGGTGGTCAGAGTTCCCTGTATATTTTGGATATTAACCCTTGATCGGGCATGGGGTGTGCAAATATTATCTCCAATTCTCTAGGTTGCCTTTTCTGTTGACTGTTACCTTTGCTGTGCAAAAGCTTTTTAGTTTGATGTTGTCTCACTTGTTTATTTTTGTTTTTGCTGTCAAATAAAAAAAAAATCATTCCCTAGACCAATGTCAAGGAGCTTATTCTATGTTTTCTTCTAGGGGTTCTATGTTTCAGGTCTTAGGTTCAAGTCTTTAATCCATTTTGCATGTAGCTGTCCAGTTTTCCCAACACCATTTACTGAGGAATCTGTCTTTTCCCCATTGTATCGTCTTAACTCCTTTGTCAAAAATGAATTGACCAAAGATGCGTGGGTCTATTTCTGGGCTTCGTCTCCTGTTCCATTGATCTATGTGTCTATTTTTATGCCAGTATCGTATGGCTTTGATTATGACAGCTTTGTAATACAGTTTGAAATCGGGATGTCTAATGCCTCCAGCTTTCTTCTTTTTTCTAAAAGTCGAGTTAGCTAATCAGAGTCTTTTGTGGTTTCATACAAATTTGAGGATTATTTGTTCTAGCTCTATGAAAAATACCATTGGAATTTTGACAGGAATTGCATTGACTCTATAGATTGCTTTGGATAGGACGGACATTATTGCAATATTAATTCTCCCAGTCCATGAGCATGAAATGTCTTTCCATTTATTTGTGTCCTCCTCAATTTCTTTCATTGGTGTCTTATAGTTTTCAGTGTACAGATCTTTCACCTCCTGGGCTAAATTTATTCCTAGGTATTTTAATCTTTTTGAAGGTATTATAAATGATATTGTTTTCTTAATTTCATTTTCTGACAGTTTGTTGTTGGTGTATAGAAACACAACTGATTTTTTAATATTGATTTTTAAAAATTTATTTTTTAAAATTCAAGTTGGTTAACATACAGTGTAGTATTGGTTTTAGGGGTAGAATCTAGTGATTCATCACTTACCTATAACACCCAGTGCTCACCTTGAAAGGTGCCCTCCTTAATGCCCATCACCCATTTAACCCATCCCTCCACCAACCACCCCTCAGTTTGTTCTCTGTATTTAAGAGTCTCTTATGGTTTGCCTCCCTCTCTGTTTTTATCTTAATTTTCCTTCCCTTTCCCTGTGCTCATCTGTTGTGTTTCTTAAATTCCACATATGAGTGAAATCAGATGATACTTGTCGATCTCTGACTGACGTATTTGTGTATTGATTTTGTATCCTGCTACTTTACTAAGTGTCTTTATTAGTTCCAACAGTTTTTTTTTTGACTGTAATCTTTAGGGTTTTCCATGTATAATATCACGTCTTCTACAAATAGAGACAATTTTACTTCTTTACTTTTCATTTTACTTCTTACTACTTCTTTGGATGCCTTCAATTTCTTTTTCTTGCCTTATTGCTCTGGCTAGGACTTCCAGTACTATGTTGAATAAAAGTGGCAGGAATGGCACCTGCATCAGAATTACCCGTGATATTTCTTTAAAAATTACAGACTTCTGGGCCCCTTTGATTCCCTTTGTCTTTTTTTTTGCATTGGAGTGCCCGAGCCTCAACCTCTGCTTTCTACCTTTACTTATTTCCCTGCTACTATTCTATTCTCAACACAGCAGCCAGAGCGATCCCTTAACACTTTTAAGTTAGATCATGCCTTCTTCTCCTCTCCTCAAAACTCTCTCATGGCTGGAGTCACAGGGTCCCTCCTCCATAGCTCCAGTTTGCGTGGGGCTCCTGTAATGTTGCTTTCTTTCCCTGTAGCTTCAGGCCTAGGAATCACCTGCCACTACCTCATCTCTGTGATCTCTGTGACCTTGTCTCTTATCGCCCTCCCCCCTTGGATCGCTCTATTGCAGCCAGCAAGCCTCCTTGATGCTTCTCAGGTCTGTTTCTGCCTCCGCCCTTCATTTTTGACCCAGATAACCATATCGGTTACTTGCTCACTTTTTTAAGGGCCCTACCCAAATGTCACCTTCCCTAAGAGTCCTTTCTGTGTAAAATAGTGACTCCCTCTACACCCTTCGAGGCACTCCCCAGCTCTCTAACCCTGTCTTATTTTCTCCCTATTGTCACCTAGCATATTGTAGATCCATTGTTAGTTTGTTTCCTGCCTGTCTCCCTGCACTAAGATGTAAGCTCCAACAAGGAAGAGATTTTGTTGTTTCTTCACAGCCCCAGCCCTGGTGTCTAGCCTGGCCCACAGGAGGCTCTAAGGGAACATTTTTTTGAACAAATGAATGAATGAGTGAACCATATATAGGCATGTAAACGCATGAATGAGGATAGATACACACTAAACTGGCATAGTGGTACCTCTGGGGAGTGGGGTTATGGAAAGGGGACTTACATTTTGTACATCAGCTTCCCTGTTGTTTGAATATTTATAGCAATCAAGCACGCATTACGCGTGTAATTAGAAAAATAGAAACAATAGCGGTTTTAAAAAGAAAACGAGCTGTACAGAGCCAAAAAAAAAACCGCTTAGGAGATCAGGTTGGGCAGCAGGTGGCAGGGTTGTTTCAACTTCTCTCTGCCAGGCTGGTGAACATCAGAACCCACAGGCATGTGGCCTGGTGCTGGCACAACGCCAGGGAGAGTGGTGTGAATACGGAAAAAAAAAAAAAAGGCTGCAATTAACACACAGCGTGATGTGACCAGTGACTATATCTGGCAGTGAGGTTACGGCAGATATTTTTTTTAATCTCCCTTGCACTTTTGTGTATAGTTTGATTTTTTTTTTCCATGATGAACACGTAGTACTCGTGGAATAGGGGGAAAGAGGAGCATTTCATCTTTTAAAACGAAAATGTTTAAAGGTGTCAAGTCTTGCGTCCCCAAGCAGGAGGCTGCCCCGGCTCTAGATTGTAGAAGGCTTCTATAGCATTTCTCTGCCCGCGAGAGCCCCAAGGAAATGCCGCCCGCTAACTGTGGGACAATAAACTGGACAAACTTACCAGCGTCCGTAGATTGTGGAATCACCTCTGCCTCAGGTGACCGAGAGTTTCCCAGCGGAGGAGTTTGGCGTTCCTGTGTCGAGGCTTTAAAAGGTTCACAACTGCCGTCTCTATAAAACGACATCTCTATAGGTACAGAGTCAAAGAAAATTCTAGAAAAAGAATTTTCACCCGACACTTTTCCCTTCCCCAGCTCCCCAAGCTTTTTTCTGCTTTATAGCAGCTGCTCTCACCAGGGGCATTTTGAAGCAGGATTCTTTTGTCCTTGCCCACATAAACCAGTGACTGACGGAAGGGGCAGCCAGCTGAGCGTGACCATCCCTTGTGCCACTTGGCCTCTAGGATCTATGTGCGTATCTCACCTTTGGGTTATGATTTTGCTGTTAGTGCCCCTGCCCGCACCTGCCACACGCAAACGTACGCGTGTGTACACGTGCATGCATGCACACGCACACACATCCAGCTCCGGACAGGAAGCTCACGAGACCCCTCTGGGCCCTCTGTATTTCACCCTGTCACCAGGTGCCTCTTCCTTCACCCCACCCGTGCTGCTCCCCACCCATTGACGGGTGCGGCCTGGCCCACGTCCGCCATCCTGCTGGGCATCTGCTTCCCCAACACTCCTACGTTTTCACTCCCGGCTCCCAACTCTCTACCGACCCTGCGTGTATGTCAGTCAAAGCTCCATTATGCAAGGAACAGAGACCCGCTCAAGCTGGTTCAACAACAAAGTGTGTAAGGGGACAGGAGAGTGGGGCACTGGCCGTTGTAAGGAGATGGAGGTCTTATGGCGTTCCCAGGAGAGCCACAGCAGCGGGACCCGGAACGGGCAGTGTGGCAGCTACAATTTCTGGCACTCCCCCCAAAGGCCCGGGATCTCGCTCCGTATCTCTGATCGGCTCTGCATATCTGCCCCATCCTCCTCTCTCTGTTGGCTGGTTTCCTCTTAACTTTTGCTCATAGACGGTCCCTCATACTTGACCCAACCCCAATCTGTCTTATAGCCTTTCACCCTCATCTTAAATTGTGGCTCAGACCCTCGGCTTCCTTATACCATATTCCCAAGAGAGGAATCTGCTCAAGTTTACCTTCTGAAGCCAGGCCACAGGAGTTCTCCAAAGAGCGCGAACCTCCCTATGAAACAGCCACCATTGGTCAAACGCCAAATGCTGCCATCAGACACCACTGGGAAGGGTTGGGGTCTCAGGGACGTTTCGGATCACGGAAGCCACGTGCAGATCCCTGTGGAAGCACAGGCAAATTATAAGCATCTCTGGTACGGCAGGCCCGGAAACTGTGGTCTGATTAAAAACCCAGACCAAAGGGCTCTGTCTACCTATAAGGACTTACAAATCCTACATGATATTCATGTGTCTCGTCTATTCGCAGAGACTCCCAGAATTTTCAGGTCTTCAGGTTCATTCAGCCTACTAACACCCATCTTGGTCCCTGCTCCCGGGTCCCCACTGCCTGTATTTAAGTCCCTTCACTGAAACGAAATGTGGTGTATTCATAATATGGAATGTCACTCAGCCGTGCAAAGGAATGACGTACTCGAACATGCTAAACACAGAGGAACCTTGGAAACATGTTAAGGGGAAGAAGCCAGTCATGAAAGACCACACACTATATGATTCCGTTCATATGGATGTCCAGAATAGAGACATCTATAGAGACAGAAAGAAGATCAGTGGCTGCTTAAGACTGGAGGTGGGGACGGGGTAGGGAAGTGATGACTAAAGGGTACAGAGTTTCTTTTTCAGGTTATGAGAATTCTCAATTTCGAAAACTAACTCTGGTAAAAAAAAAAAAAAGAAAAGAGAAGAAAAGAAAAGAAGAAAAGAATGAAGAAACCTGTGGCAATCGTTGCATATATCTGCGAATATCCTAAAATTCACGTCTCTCAGAAACTCAAAATGGCAGAAATGCAAAAATCCTTGTCTCAGACTAGTGAAAAACCGTTCAAGTGGAGGAAAAATACGAGACACTCTAACTTCCAATTAATTTTGCCTCATCGTGAGATGAGTCATGGCACACGCAGAGATACAAACCCCAACAAAGGTGGTCAAGCGTGGCAGTGAAATTCCAACCCAGGGCGCACGATTCTCCCACACTCGTTTTAAGGATAACAGCATGAGGGGCTGCATGTGTGGGTGATGGTATTAGACTTTTGCAAGGAGTCGTTAACAGCTAACAGAGCAATTGCTTCCACTTGTGGGAAGTGTTGCATTTATTTTTTAAAAAATTTTTTATGTTTTTATTTATTTTTGAGAGACAGAGAGAGACAGAGCGTGAGCAGGGAAGGGGCAGAGAGAGAGGGAGACACAGAATCCGAAGCAGGCTCCGGGCTCCGAGCGGTCAGCACCGAGCCCCACGCGGGGCTCGAACTCACAGAGTGCGAGATCGTGAGCTGAGCTGAAGTCGGACACGTACCGGACTGAGCCACCCAGGCGTCCCCATCTCAAAGTAGTTTAAAAAAATTTTTTTTTTCAACGTTTATTTATTTTTGGGACAGAGAGAGAGAGAGCATGAACGGGGGAGGGGCAGAGAGAGAGGGAGACACAGAATCGGAAACAGGCTCCAGGCTCCGAGCCATCGGCCCGGAGCCCGACGCGGGGTTCGAACTCACGGACCGCGAGATCCTGACCTGGCTGAAGTCGGACGCTTAACCGACTGCGCCACCCAGGCGCCCCTCAAAGTAGTTTTAAAGGTAAGCAGAGCAGTTGGTGTTTCCAAAACTAATAACAGGAAAGAAATATAGGCGAATAGACCAGGGCAGACAGGGTGTGTCACGGAGGAAAGAACCAACCGTGGAGTAAACTTTTTCAAGTCTGACCTTCAGAGAAGCTAACTTATGTTACTTAGCTCTCAGTTTAGAAGTTCAGCGTCCCTGTTAGACGTTTTTAAATGTGTTTAACCACGAAGTATTTAAGAAATTATAGCCGATTGCTAGCACACCGACATGGGCTCACCGAGAGCTCATTCAAATAGCAAAAAGCAAAACGTGGTTTTCACAATTAGGTGGTGCTAAAAACAAAAAACAAAAAACGGCCAAGCTATGATTCATTTGCTTATTTAGCCTTCATTACAGAATTTTAAAATAGGGAATTAAGTCACTTTAATTGACACTAAAAAGTACAACACAGAGCAAGGTAAAGCAATTCATATTTACATTTTTGTATAAAATATGATATGTATCACAAAACATTTAAGAATGAGAACAGTGAGGTGTTCTTTCTAAAAAACAAACAAACAAAAAAAACAAAACAAAACTTCCCCTTAGGGGCACCTGGGTGGCTCAGTCAGTTGAGCATCTGACTCCTGATTTCGGCTCAGGTCATGATCCCAGGGACATGGGATTGAGCCCTGCATCGGGCTCCTTGCTGAGTGTGGAGCCTGCTTAAGATTCTCTCTCTCTCTCTCTCTCTCTCTCTCTCTCTCCCTCTGCCCCTCTCCCTCACTTACACTCTCTCTCTCTAAAAATAAAAAATAAAATAGTTGAGTCCGACTTTGGCTCAGGTCATGATCTCAAGGTTCGTGAGTTCGAGCCCTGCATCGGGCTCTCTGCTGTCAGCACAGAGCCCGCTTCAGATCTTCTGTCCCCCTCTCTCTTCCCCTCCCCCGCTGGTTCTCTCTCTCTCTCTATCAAAATAAATAAATACACGTAAAAACTTTTTTTAAATTAAAATAAATAAAGAAATAAATAGCTCCCCTATGACACTCACTTTATATTAGGAATGAAGTTTCCTGATCTCTATGCCAGAGGTAGTATTAAGTTTATCTCCTTTTTTAAAAATTTCTTTTTTTTTAAAGTTTATTTATTTATTTTGAGAGAAAGAGTGTGTGCACAGGACAGGTGGGGGGTCGGGGGGGCGGAGAGAGGGAGAGTTTATTTCTTAACTTGCTTTTTCTTACCTGGGGATACGAAAATCCTGTTTTACAAGGGTCTGTGTTACAAAAGGAAAAAGACACAGTGCACGGTCGGCAGTGTTTGGAGACTCTAAAACTCATGAATTATTTGATATTCTACAGCTGTCTTCCCCCGATTTCTAGAAATGGGGTTGGGCTAGGCCATCTTCACTTTGAAGTAGTCTGGCTTCTTGCTTGCTTGACGCAGACCCAGTTTGAAGACCTAAATCTGTGTTTCTGGTGCCAAACTTCTTCCTTTCTGTCACAAGCTCATAGGAAATGAGCGGACGAAATATACACAAGAAATAGACAAGATACGATAAATAATAATCCCAAGTTTTGTGGAACCAGAAAGACAACCGTTGCCCATTTCCTCGCCTTTTCACCCCAGAGACGGTGCTAAGCACAGAATTAGTAAATCCTTACCCAGTCTCCCTTTTCTGAGATTGCAGGGGGTGGCCCTGCACTAGAAGTTGACCTACCCTCCAAAATAAAGCAAGAAATTTTCTACTTCAAAGCTTCCGCGAGCTCCTGGGGCAGGAGGCTCTATGATCAGTTTACTTCGTATGCCTCTGGAGCACAGTGGGAAAACAGGAGAAACAAAACACTGTCACTCGTTTTTGCCATAACAGTACAACTTGGCAGGGCCAGCCTGGCAGGTGTTGTGACCCTTTGGGAAGTCTTTCTATTCCTTGCGTTGGATTGGACCGGACAGTCCTTAATAATTAATGGGTCCCCATGGGAGACGTGTTGATCCCCGAGGATCAGATCATGTCCTAAAGGTATAGGTCCCTGAGTCAGCCTGCTTAGGTTCACATTTACCATTTTCTATCTGTGGGACTTTGAGCAACCTTAACATCACTAGCTGGGTAACCCCTCTGAACCTCAAATACATCATCTGTAAAACTACTGATAAAAATAGTCCCTCCAAGGGCACCTGGCTGGCTCAGTTGGTGGAGCATGTGACTCTTTTTAAAAAAAAATTTTGGGGGCACCTGGGTGGCGCAGTCGGTTAAGTGCCCGACTTCAGCCAGGTCACGATCTCGCGGTCCGTGAGTTCGAGCCCCGCGTCGGGCTCTGGGCTGATGGCTCGGAGCCTGGAGCCTGTTTCCGATTCTGTGTCTCCCTCTCTCTCTGCCCCTCCCCCGTTCATGCTCTGTCTCTCTCTGTCCCAAAAATAAATAAACGTTGAAAAAAAAATTTTTTTTTAATTTATTTATTTCTGAGAGACAGAGCGAGACAAAGCACAAGCCGGGGAGGGGCAGAGAGAGAGGGAGACACAGAATGTGAAGCAGGCTCCAGGCTCTGAGCTGTCAGCCCAGAGCCCGATGCCAGGCTCGAACCCATGAACCGTAAGATCATGACCCGAGACAAAGTTGGACGCTTAACCAACTGAGCCACCCAGGCACCCAGCATGTGACTCTTGGTCTTGGGATTGTAAGTTTGAGCCCCATATCGGGTGTAGAGATTACTTCAAAATCACATCCTAAAAAAAAAAAAAAAAAAAAAAAAGTCTCTCGATGACGGAGTTGTGAGGATTAAATTGCCATATCTCATTGAATCTAAGATGATCTAAGACATCATCGACTGTAGGAGAGACCATTATTTTATGTACCTCTCAAAAAGAAAAGACAAGTTACCCCTTGAGCTCTATACATCTTGATGTTGACACATCCTGGCTTCAGAAATGTTAAAATACTAAATGTGCACATTTCCTAATCAATGAAATGCAGTAGTTAATATTGATACGGCACTTAGAGCAATGCACGACATATAGTGAATGCTTAAAGTTTGCTATTTTGAGGTAGGCTTTCCCCAAAGGAAGGTAGTCGTCCCCACCTTGAAAATGGAGACCTTACTGAGAACAGAAGTCCACAGCCTTCAATAGGAGAGAGTAAGGCCAGGAACCCGATGTGTCCACAGAAGACCCTTGTGTAGGAGTTAATTCTTTCATGCTTTTTTGTTGCACAACATAAAGGCAAAGCCACATTTATTTTTAAAAAAAATTTTTTTTAATGTTTACTTTTGAGAGAGAGAGGGAGAGACAGAGTGTGAGCGGGGGAAGGGCAGAGAGAGAGAGGGAGACACTGAATCCGAAGCAGGCTCCAGGCTCCGAGCTGCCAGCACAGAGCCCGGCGCGGGGCTCGAACCCACGAACCGGGAGATCATGACCTGAGCTGAAGTCGGACGCTTCACCGACTGAGCCACCCGGGGCCACATTTAATGTATGGTTTGCATCCTCTGTCCTTCATTGAAATTCTCTCCAGTTACCCTTACCCCACCCCTCCAATAAAGTCTGAAACTCCTATAAGACTCTGCGTGCTGGAGTTTGAGAGGACTGCCCAGCTTGGAGCTGATGCCCACGCAGAGATGCAGCAGCACCCTGGGAAGGACCATTGTGCAGGAGCTCCATGTGGTGACAAGGTCGGCCGTGAGCGGGGGCCTGTATGGAAGAATCTCAGAGAATGGCCTGGAGGGAATCCAACCCAGAGAAGTGGCTGCCCCGGAACACCTGACCGAGAGGTAAAATACGAGGGGGCAAAACCGCCTTTCCCCAGGATTTTAGAGAAAGAAAGACCCTAGAAAGACCCTTGGGGTGTCAGAAGTGGCTAACGTTTAGGTCACATCAACAATGTTAATGCTTAGGTCACATGGATGACGAAATTATAAAACAACCCACAGAATCCATACCAGCAGTCATGGAATTGGATCGCTATCTTTACTGTGTTTCTTCACTTTAAAAAAGGCACGTGTTGGGGGGCGCCCGGTTGGCTCAGTCAGTTAGGCATGTGACTCTAGATCTCGGCTCAGGTCATGGTCTCACGGTTCGTGAGATCGAGCCCCGCGTCGGGCTCTGTGCTGACAGCACGGAGTCTGCTTGTGATTCTCTCCTTTCCTTTCTGCTCCTTCCCCACCCACACACATGCGTGCACACTCTCTCCCTCGCAAAATAAATAGACTTCTTAAAAAAAAACATTCTTCACACTTGATTATTGCTGAAATCAAGGTGTATAATTATGGTGGAGGCGATGAGGAGAATAATAACAATATAATATAATAGAGCTAGCCAGGTGTCCCTCTAAGTCCCTTATCTGTAACAACTTATTCATAACCCTATGAATTAGGTACAGGGATGATCCCCTCTTTGAGAGCTGAGGAAACCGAAGCACAAAAAAGGTGAAGTACGTCTTGCAAGGTGTCACATATGCGCACCTATTAAGAGGCAGAGGCGTGCCGAGTCGTGACCCTAACCATGACCCTGGCACCCAGTTTGCCAGAACCCTGGGGTTAGTGTTCTCTCCCAAAGCTATCTCTAAGCCAACGGTGTGCCTTAGATCCCCAGTGCTATTTTAGAATCGAGGAAATCCAACGGGTGGTGAAACAGTACCCACAGTCCAATCTCAGTCTCCCCAGACCATTTTCATCTCTCGTTTGACTTCCGGGAGTGCTCCGATGAAGGGCCTTCCCCTCGGCGGTTAGTGAAGGGGGTGGCGCTTATGCAGTGAAGACTAGCACCTTTGGACGGTGCCAGCCCTCAGCTGGCTCAAGCTTTCTAGACTCTTCTCAGTGCTTTAGAGCACACAGCGGCCTAAAGGCCCACTGCAAGGCCGCCATTTGCCCGGAGAACCCTGGCCACCGCAAACCGGGCACAACTTTGTGGCAGCTGGGAATGGGTAACATTTGCTAACTGAGACTGGAAAACCACATCTAGGTTTTTGTTTCACGTCGCTCAACTTTTTTGAATATCTCAAACCTGACCCGGGTTTGCGGGAAGCCCGGAAAGACTTCGTTAGGAAAAGCAAACACTCAAGCAAACAAAAATCAGATGCTGCCGGGCGCCTGGGTGGCTCAGTCGGTTAGAAGGCTGACTCTGGATTCTGCCTCAGGTCATGATCTCACAGTGGATGGATTAGTGAGATCGAGCCCTGCCTCCGAATGGAATGCACGCTGCCAGCGTGTAGACTGCTTGGGATTTTCTCTCTCCCTCTGTCTCCGCCCCTCCTCCTGGTGGAGGAACATGCTCTCTCTCTCAAAATAAATTAAAAAAAAAAAACTTTAAAAAGTCAGGCACTGCCATCTTGAAGCAGTGAATGGCCATGTGCCAAGGAGCACGCTGGAAATTAACGATTCCAGTGCTAAAGTGAGACCTAATTAACGAGCGGAGAGGATGTTGGGAGTGAATCTGTGGTAATCAAACAAATCCCCTTTTCTTAACTGTCAGCTTATGTCCTCTTGTTCTCTCTGTGGAAAAGAAAGCAAGCTTTTAATCCCCCCCCCTAGGCAAAAGCAACCCTTTTAATGGGTTATTAGCATGGGATCAGTGAATTTTAAAAAGGGGCTTGAGAAGGGGCGCCTGGGTGGCTCAGTTGGTTAAGCGTCTGACTCTTGGTTTCAGCTCGGGTCATGATCTCCCGGTTCGTGGGGTCGGGCTCTGTGCTGTTGGGATTCTCTCTCTCCCCCTCTCTCTGCCCCTGCCCCCACTTGCTCATGCTCTCTCTCTCAAAATAAATAAACATTAAAACAATTTTTTTTTAAGTAAGAAACGAAGGGGTTTGAGAAGAAAAGTGTAGTCGAGAGGGGAGACAAAACCGTCGGATGACCTGAGTGGTGAGAGATCTCTGTGGAGGAAGGGGGAAAAGAATCCGAGGCTGCACGGTTGTCTTTTATGGGAGCCATCTTGAAACTGAGCCATGAATTACGGGACATAAGTACAAATCTGACACCTAGCTTCCTGACGCCATTTTGTCTCATTCCTCTGGGAACGTGCATGGATCTTCGGTTTGAAGATTTCAGGTTGTCCCCCTCAGCATGTGTCCCGAGGGGCAAGACGCAAACCATAGCCAACCACCACAGCAAACTCCTCTTGCTATAAGCACACTGCTTCAACCAGCCAACTAGGCACAACTAAGCCAAGTAAGCAATCAACACAACCGCTCTCCACAAGGGCCCCAGACAGGATTTCTCGCCATATATAATAACCAAACTCTGGTCCCCCATCCCGATATTCAGCCTGGCTCTGGGTCTGAAAATGAAATCAGTCATCTCTGAAGTCGAATATCCGCCAGGGCCATCTCTGGGCATGGGGCCCCCCAACTCATAGTTTCCAGATAATACCATGGTGCTCATTTGGGCTTTAGAAGTTCACAGCCCTGATTCTCTGAGGAAGGCACAGGTACGAAAAACACTTGGGGGAAATGTGTGTGGGTAACTAGTTATAAGCCAGCTGGTGAACGTTTGGTGACCTACTGTCCTTCTTTTAAAGATTTTTTTTCTTTCTTTTATTTGTTTTAGAGACAGAGTGAGCAGGGGGGAGAGGCAAAGAGAGAGAGAAAGAAAGAATCCCAAGGAGGATCCACGCTCGACACGGAGCCCAACACAGGGTTTGATCCCATGACCCTGGGATCATGATCTGAGCCGAAATCAAGAGTCCAAAATCAGTTCATCCGACTGAGCCACCCAGTCTCCCGGTGAACCAGTGTTCCTTAGAACCCACTTATGGGTTGAACCCTCAGGGGCTACGTCACTACCTCCCATCTTTTCTGGAAGCAGTGGAGAGGAGATAATCCATGGAATGAACAGCAGGGGCAGAGATTAAGGAAACACACAGAGCAGCCGAAAACGCTGAGAGCTGGGTACCACTTGTCACAGACAGTGGACAGAACAGGAATAGCATAATGATTTTTTTTTTAACGTTTCTTTATTTTTGAGAGACAGAGAGAGAAAGAGCATGAGCAGAGGAGGGGCAGAGAGAGAGGGAGACCCAGAATCTGAAGCCGTCCCCAAGCTGTCAGCAAAGAGACGTGGGGCTCGAACTCGCAAACCTCGAGATCATGACCCGAGCCGAAGTCGGACGCTTAACCGACTGAGCCACCCAGGTGCCCTAGGAATAGCATAAGGATCAAGAGACAGACAGAGGAAGTGGGCTGCCTAGACTTAAACCTGCCATGCCATTCCATAGCTGGGTGAGTTAATTAACCTCCTTGGGCCTCAGTCTCCTAATCTCTAAAAAGGAGATAATAGCAGGATAGCTACCTCAGGGGGTTCGTGCGACAGTATATGTGTTGTTAAATAGACAATTATAACAGCACGCCTGAGCACATGCCAAGTGCTCTATATTATCGTTTCTGAGTTCTAAATGTTTCTAGAATGTTCTACCAACCTCAGCTGCCATGCCAGTTTGGCGAGCAGCCGTTAAGGACGGGGCAATTCAAAGGTGGGTGAGAGGACAGCTGCTATGAGGAAAACTTCCAAGTTCAGGTCATCGATTACCTCCCGCAAAGTCTAGTCCTTTTACACACCCACCTTTGGGGGGGGGGGGGCAGGGGAAAGTGGGAGCGTTTCCACATGGACACGAAAGATTGAAATTGCTTATTTCGGGAAAAGCAAAAGCAAACACTATGGAGATACAATGGGGGCCGTCCCCACCTACTTCCTAGGCGACTTCATAGGAAGCTGGCATTGGCCCTTTGAGCCGTGCGGGGTCATCTGGGCCTGGTTCTGTCACACACCTACTCTTTTCTATTCCACCATGTAACAAAGAACCAAGTCACCGTTCTTTGGTTACCCAGCACTTTGATGAGTGCAACTCTTCATTTCCTAGTAACCGTTTCCTTCCTCATTACTAAGCCCTACCAACCGAAGGCCTCCGAGCCCTTCCACTCTGACTCAGAACAAGAGGCCCGCACGGCAAGCCCGACGCCATGAATCAGAGCTTTTCCAGTGTTTGTTGATAGGAAGGGCAGAACGCAGATATGGCAACAGCGATCACAAAAGCTACAGCTTTGGAAACCTCGCAAACCAATTTCTAGTCACTCGTCATCTAAAGATTTTTCCTGAGGGGTAAAGCACCTTGATGTGAAGGCGGAAACGATGACACGGAAAGTGCAAAGGTCTCCCTCTCCACCCCACCTCATCCTATGCTCCACTCCGTCCCGCGGCCCACAGGTGTTTCATCGCTCAGGATGGGGAGGAAAGGGTTTGACACCGAATTCACATCAAGGTGTTAGCAGTCGTGAGTGTGACCCCTCTAGGTAGTATTTCTAGGTAGTAGGTGCAACTGTGAAGGGAGTCCCAGGTAGGGTAACAGATCTCTAAGTGGCGGACATCCCAGCCCTGTGACTTCTAGGCCCCAAGCCCCAGAATAAGATGAACTGGCCCGGATGAGACTTTTCTCAAGTATCCCAACTAAACCACTTCTCCCCCACTGGTCAGTCTCTCACCAATGACCCCCTTTGGTTTTCTTTATAAGCCTTATCACGATCTGGAATGGTCTTGTCAGTTTCTCTATTTATCTGATGATTGTCGGCCCACCCTCCTGAGAATGTAGTGTACATTAGGACCGGGGCTGTGTCTGGTTCATTCACTCCTGTATCTTTTAGGGCCAAACACAGTGTCTGTCACATAATAAATAGGTGCTCAATAAATACTTGTGAAGTGAATGAAGGAGTAATGAACTGAAGTGATTTTTTTTTTTTTTTTTTTTTGCACGAGATAGCACGGGGCTGTGGCAGTATTAGGAGGCATCGGTCATGTTGTCCCTCAAAGGATGTTGGGCAAGGGGTAAGGTGGAATTCAGGCTGCCAGAGGCCAGAACGCTTTCCTCGGGATGTTTACACCAGCCTGGGGCAAGATGGGAACACTTCATCTTAATCGAAGCGCCGAAGAGGAGATCGAAAGGCGAAGAGAACAGGTCTCCAGGCGATAACCCCACAGCCCCGAAAGTTCAAAGGTTTCTACTTCGTTAGATGTACATCTTCCAATGACTCCTCGCTCTCCATGGCATTTGCCTACGATAACCCTCACGACAGCGAAGGGGTCTGGGACAGGCCCTCCCACCCGGCGCCCCCAGGATGTGCCACTCTGGCGTGCGGATTCTTTTGAGCTGAAGGCAAATCGAGACCCTGTGGGCTCAAGAGAAACTCTTGCGCCTCCCTTAACCGCGTAGAAGAATCTAAATTGGAGGGTCTTTTCAGAACAAGGGGTATTAGCAGAGATACATTTTATCCGAGTGACCCATCTGTACGGCAGGCACACATCTAACTACCAACATCTGCTCTTCTTCCCTCTGAAGTCCCAGACCCCTACCCCCTTGTCCTTAGTTCGGGATGACACATACGTCTCCCTTTGCCTGTCTTTGGAATTTCCACGTCCGCCTGGAGTCCCTGTACGTATGGTATTAAATTCGGCTTTCTCCTGTTCATCTGTCTCCTGCCAATGGCTTCTTAGTCCGGCTAGAAGGACCCTTGAAGGGGATAGGAGTCTTTGCTCCCCGACAACAGCAGGAAGGTGTGTGGGTGGCAAGTATTATTAGGCCTCCGTGCAGGTGGAGAAAGTGAGACACGGCAAAGGTGGGTGAGGTGAACCGACGACGTGACCTATTGTGTATTCCGTTCAAGGCGCCACTCACCGAGTGCCTGGTCTCGATCGGCCTCGTTTTCAAGCCGTGTCAACCAAGAGCCCACGTTAGTTTTGTCACTCACGTAGGCCCGGCTTTGCTTAGCTCGGGACTGGGAGTCTTCTCCGATGGCCTGGAGGCCGGCCCTGAGCACACAGTCACAAATGAACTGGGCTGGGAGGACCAGAGCCTCTGTGGTGACAGTGCTTAAGAGTGCTGGGTTTCCTGTAGAGAACGAAAGGGGCCTTCCGATTGGCTCGCGATCGCAAGGCTCAGTCTGGGGCCAGGCACTGTGCTTCCTTTGTGTTATCTCACTGTGTTCTCATAACCCTCCAGGTAGGAAGTCTCTTTATCCCCCTTTTATAGATGAGGAAACTGAAGCTCCCTGACCTGCCCAAGGTCACGCAGCTAAGAAGCGGCAGAGCCACTTGAACACGAGTCACCTGGGTCCACCTCGCCGTGGGGTCAACCGCAAGGCATTTGTCCTTCCAGCGGAAGACGTACCCACCAGCACCGGAACAGAGCACTGGGGATCTGTCATCCCACACACAGTAGAAAGCTCATGCAGCCAGAGCCCCACGCAATCACCACTGGCATCTAGAGCGACATAACGGCACAGGCTCTCAGCGAGGGTGCAGCGAATGCACCGGTCATGTTGGTAACGAAGCCATTGCGTCTTTCAGGAAGGGGCACCGCGTGTGTAGAGTCTTTCTTTTAGAAAGACAACACTGTAAGGTGTAAGCGCCCACCCGTCAAGGGCCGGCCCTCAGTTACATGGGAAATGGGCTTCTCTGGAAGAGTCTTGCCCCCGTCGGTTCTGGGTAGCTGGGCTTGCCTGCCCCCACTGTCCTCCCTTCCCACGCAGCCACGACGCGGCAGTCAGCTGCGGCGATTGGGAGCACAGGCTCTGAAGTCAGACCGCTGGGGTTCTAATCTTGGCTCCGTCACTTGTTAGCACTATGATCTCAGGCAAGTCACTTCGTCTTTGTGCCCCCATTTCCTCACCTGTCACTCATTAAATGCGTTATTATTTGTAAGGCACTTAAAACGGAACCCGGCGTAAACACTGCATGAGCTGCCGTGCTGCTTCAAGTAAGAAATGACCCCGTGATGACAAACTGGCTCGTGGACAGGCCACCAAATAGACAAAGTACAAGCAGCCAGTTGAAGGCGAAGCCTGGAAGGTAAAACTTCCGTGCACCAAGGACTTCTGTCCTCTTCCCGCTGTTTGTTGTTGGGCTCCAGGGTAGTTAGACCGTGGCCCGCCAGAAGCCACACTCTGTGACCACCGACGCTCAGAATTGCCCACCTCTGTCTTCTAGCAATTCTGCGTAGGTGACTCGGCGCTCACTTTCTAATTCCCCCTTAGCACTGAAGCCCGAGGCGAGCCCGAACCACAACAGCCAATGATATTGTCAGTATACATTGGGCGGCCCCTCTCGCTCCTTCCTTCGGAGTCTCCCTCCTCCGATCTCCCAGGCACTCTGGGCCTTTAGTAGGAGCCCTGGCCGGGCAGGACTCCTCGCAGAGACATCCCACAGGTTATTGGCCTGGGGCTCCAGTCCTTCCCCATACGGGATTCCGATTGAGTACAACCTACACCCGAGTAGCTAGCTGGATTCGAATGGCCTAAGCCCGCATTCGCAAAACAGATACACTCCATCCGTAATAGCTCCCTAATCTTTATTAGTGATCTGCAGGACTGATCCAAGGTGGCTTGGTGTTTCCATCCACCTCAGGATGTCCTCCCTCCCCTTGCCAGGCCACCCTTGATAGCTAGGACCTCTCCTTTTTTCAAAGTCGGCCATAGCAAACCACATCTTGGGAGCATCAGTATAGGTCTATAGCATCTCTACTTATGTCCTCGGTAGGGAAATGTTGGATGACTTTGTATCTCTTTTAAAATTTCTGAGGTCATCTATTAACTATTTTCCTCTGAGAGTTAAGCGATTTGGGAAACTTTATACTTAGAGAAATCTCCAAAAGATTAAAGGCATGATTGCCCCTTTTTTTTTTTATTCAGAAGAGCACATTTTATCGGTAAAATATAAGATCAATTCATGCATGCAGAGAGTTTTCATGAAACATTCATCCGTCCTTATGAAATGTTGGATTTTATGCAAATGGAAGTATATGGTACATGACTTTGGTAATGAGTTGATGGCAATGCCTCCCTGATATCTGACTTCTCTTACTGAACAAACACTTTTCCCTTCATTCGGCAGGCCTGCGCTTAGGTTTCTTTCCACTTTTCTGCTCCTCTCCACCCCTTCCTCCCTACCCATCCCACCCCATCTCTATTTATTACAGAAATGAACAAAGACAACATGTTACGGGTTGAGTTGTGTCCTTCAAAATCCAACTGTTGAGGGGCACCTGGCTGGCTCGGTCATTGGAGCATGCGACTCTTGATCGCAGGGTCCTGAGTTCGAGTCCCATGTGTGGTGTAGAGTTTACACAGTTTAAGGAATTGATAAGATTAAAACAAATAATGATAAAAAAGTAAAAATTCAAATGTTGAAACCCCAACCCCCAGTGCCTCAGAATATGACTGTATTTGGAGATTGAGTCTTCAAAGAGGTGATTAAGCTAGAAGAGGTCATAGAGGTGGGTCTTAATCCAATACGACTGGTGTCCTTACAAGAAGAGATCAGAACACAGAGACAAACAGAGGGAAGATGGAGTGAAGACACAGGGAGAAAGCGGGCATCTATAAGCCAAGGAGAAAGGCCTCAGATGAAACCACCCCTTGGACCTCTAACCTTCAGAACTGTTAGACCTTAAATTTCTATTGTTTAAGCCACCCAGTACGTGGTATTTTGTTACATCAGTGTTAGCAAACGAATACACTGTATTGCACAGGCAATTAATACTACTCTTCCTGTACACTTAAGGTGATCAAGCATGCAAATCTTTAATAACCTGTATATGCCAAAGGGCCGTGTATCCTGGGGCAAGTCTTCAACAGGACAGGTCTATTCCAGAGCTCAGGGTCACCGATGTGAAATAGCTGGCTGGCTTAACCAACAGTGACTATAGACCTCAGCACTTTGTCCTTACAGTCTGGCACTCTGGCAGCAGGAGAGCCTGTGTCACAGTTCGCTCTGTTTATGGGGGAACAACCAAGCTAAGGGGGCCGGATCCACTTTGTGGATGCCCCTCCGCTAAGATCACAGCCCACGCAGTCTGAGGCCTGTCGTGAAAAGAGCTACCAGCCCCAACTTGAAACAATAGGGCTGACTGCCTTGGTCATTGGCACAGGCTCAGGTGGTGAGCACAGAAGAAGGAAAAAGAGCTCACTCTTGAACCATAGCAGAAGGGGAAAGGCCCTGGGTTGCAAAACCTGGCTTCTTGATCTGAGTCTCAAGGATTCTAAGTTACTTAGCCTCTCAAGGTCTTTTTTACACCTGTAAAATGAATGAGTTGCACCCCCTTCCCGCTGAGACAGAGGTTCTCAAGGTGGGATCAACATGAACCACCTATAGCACAATCATCTGGGATACTTGTCGCCCATGAAATCCTGGGCCCTACCCCAGACCCACTAAATCAGAATCTCCTACCTCGGGGCCTCGGAATCTGCATTTCAAGAAACTTTGTTGCTCCAAGCTCTCTTCCAACTCAACATCTCATGAGCCTATGACCTTTTATCCACTCTGCCTCTCCCTGGCATCTGTTTAGAACTAGGATCACTTTCTTGCTTGGACCCCTTGCTACTCTTAGCTGCTGGTTTGATCCTTAGTGCAGCTGGTGATGTCCTCAAGTGCTATCAGCTATAGAAGCCCTATTTGTACTTTTAAGTGGGGAGAAAAGGAAAACTAACAGTTTGGTGGGAATTAAGTTTGAAACTACTAGTTTAATATAAACTTTTGATGCTGAGTTGCTTTTGATCCTCCAGAACTTGTTTGTCTCTCATGGACACAAATACTCAGTGGGCAACCTCGCTGAAAATTTCCTTGAACTGGTTCCTTTGACCAACCAACCAAGCAACAAAAAAACAACGGCGGAGAGAAGGGTTCACTAATCACTTGAGTTCTACCAAACAAAGCATAATGGTTTTGCATATCACTGTTTTGGCCTTTCCTGCTAAAGGTCTTTCCTTGGGTTTGCAAACAGGAGTTTGACAAGAGTCCTGGTACTGGCTGAGCTTTCTTGGTAATGTCACAACATTTCCAACCACAAAGTTGGTCTGCATTTGAGTCAGAGCCATTAGAGGAAGATTAATGTCTGTGGACAAAACTACTGAAATCTTTTATTGGGGAAGCCAACTAGGTAATTACATTGAGAAAATGTCTTTTTACAATGGTGAGGTACAACCTGCCACCTCTTAGCAGAGAAATGCCCAGAAGATATTCTTCAAGAAGAGGAGAGGGGCGCCTGGGTGGCTCCATTGGTTAGGCGTCCGACTCTTGATTTCAGCTCAGGTCATGATCTCAGAGTTCGTGGGATGAGCCCTGTGGGGGCTCTGTGCTGACAGTGCAGAGCCTGCTTAGGATTCTCTCTCTCTCTCTCTCTCTCTCTGCCCCTCCCCTGCTCTCTCTCTTTCTCAATAAATAAATAAACTTTTGAAAAGAGAGGAGACAATATGAATATTTGAGACTCTCTCCCACAGGCTGTAGGGAATGGCATTGAAGGATGACTTCCTGGGATTTTCTCTGACATCTGTTTTCACAATCTTCCTGTAACTCAGGGCTTCCACCTTTATTTCCAGATGATCTGGGTTGGTGTCTCAAGGAAAGCCTTGTTTCAACTAGTCCCAGGTACTTTTAATCAAAGTCAATGGGAAGTTCACAGACACACATGATCTTGGGTTGAGCATAAACACGTACCGTGGAAATGGTTGGAAAAGTCATTTTTAGAAAAGCTGAGTATTGCCTAAAGGAGCGGTACCCTATATAGAAGTCAGGATAGGTAAAGCCACCAAATGTTCAAATGGCTCTTTTCACTTGAGAATACACTGGCCCTGGTAGCTTTATTTCCTGAGCATTGGCAGTCAATGATGAAGATTTTCTTGTATCAAGATCATGCTTTCTTCTAATGGAATCCGGGATAATAAAGAGAGTCTATACTTATAAAAGAAGCTCACAGTGCAAACGATTTGGATTGATAATGCTTGTGCAAATCAACAAAGACAAATTATGGATTGTAAACATTTCCAAACATTCACGGGGCCCTACGTAAAGCTCAGGGTTAGAACTTTTCAGCAGTGTGACAAGATGCAAGGAACCCCCATCCGGACTCTAGAGTCTGGGTAACACCTCCGTCAGCTGAGCCACTTAGAACCAGAAAGATTCTGCTTATTACCTTAGGATTTCATCTGATGCCTTCCAAGATGCTAGAATCTTCTCACTTGGTTACCACGGAGGTAAGGTGTAAACCCATCAGGGTACACTCTCCATCAAACCAACCAACCAGATTAAAAGGGTGTGGGAGAGGCCTCCACATGTGCAGCCTCCACATCAAGGCCACTGAAACATGACATTAGCTAGCAGTAGGTGAGACAGGTGCCAATACAGAATCTGAGTTTGAGGGTGGTAAACTTGAGCCGCTGAAAATGACTCATCCGATTGCTCCCATTCGTGCTCCATTGCTCATGGAGGGGTATCTGTTTAGACAGTCCTCAGTTGGAGGCGCCTGGGTGGCTCAGTCGGTTGAGCGTCCGGCTTCGGCTCGGGTCATGATCTCACGGTCCGTGAGTTCGAGCCCCGCGTCGGGCTCTGGGCCGACAGCTCGGAGCCTGGAGCCTGCTTCGGATGCTGTGGCTCCCTCTCTCTCTGCTCCCCCCATTCCATTCATGCTCTGTCTCTCTCTGTCTGAAAAATAAATAAACATTAAAAAAAATTTCTGGACAGTCCTCAGTTTGATGCTACTCATGCTTGGTGGCTCCAACTTAAGGGTCTTTGAAGAAATGACTGTCTTCCCCAAATAGAATAAGAGCTCTTTGGGGGCACCAGCCACATCTCCAACCTCTTAACCTTGTGCCTTTTGCAGACAAGCAGGAGAAAAACCGCAATATGACAGTGATGCAATGTTATTAAAAAGAAAGCATTCTGAGCACCCCGGGGGGGCTCAGTGGGTTAAGCACCCAGCTACTGATTTCGGCTCAAGTCACGATCTCACGGTTCGTGGGATCCAGCCCCGCATCAGGCTCTGTGCTGATGGCTCAGAGCCTGCTTGAGATTCTCTCCCTCTCTCCGCACCTCCCCACCTCAAAATAAATACATAAACACTTAAAAAATTCTGTTATGTTGCCTTTTAAAGCAGTGGTTACTAGAACGTAGAGCAATATCAGATGCTTAGTAGAAAAGGCTAAGTGAAGATAACTGTGAGATGGTGGATGTGGTAATTAACTCAATGGGGGCATCTTTCCACGGCACGTATGTACATCAAATCACCACGATGTACGCTTTAAATACCTTACCGTTTTCTTTGTTAATGATACCTCGATAAAGCTGAAGGAAAGCTAAGCGAGAAAAAAAAAAAAGCATGATACAATCATTACCTCGATCCTATAATCACAACTATGAAAAGGTTTATGTGAGGGAAAGACCAGAAAGAGATTTAACAACGATGGTTATGCTAGAAAGGTAAGTTTACGGGTAATTTTGTTCCTTTTCTCTCCGTTTGGCAACATCATTAAATAACACTTTTCCAGAATTGTATTTCAAAGAGGGCTTTCTGTTCAGTTACAAGTTTCCAAGTTGAAAGCATGAATTGATTTTTTTTCCCCCTTGCCTAACCCAATCTTCCAGAAACTGAGACTCGATGGGGTGAGCCATTCTTCATCCTAAAAAGATTGCCCAGGAGAGGGGCTCCGCTGGGCTCTTCGCTTCAGTAAGTAAGCCCAGAGAAACTCTGAGTCATCCCAGAAAAAGAGCCAGCAGCCTCATTTCTGACCGTCCTTTCAAATCGAGGCCATCACGTAGCCCATTCTTACGCGTGCCTACCAGAGTGGTTTCAGAAAGCTGAGTCTCAAGGTGGATCAAGGGCAGCTGGAAAGCCCTGATTTTGGCTCAGTGTGGACGGGCCCGGAACTTGGGAAAGGGAAATGGAGCATGCTGGGTACAAGATGGGGCCTCCTCTCCCTTGGAAGGAAGATGACCTTTGTGGCTAAGTTTGCCACCGAAGAACTTTCCCTGTCCCCACAGATCATCAAGTGAATCACCAGGTTCACCGAAATATTTGGGGGGATGGCTGCTTACTACCTTGACACACACACACACACACACTCTATCAAAACCACATTTGAATCAATCCCGCAATTTTTTTTTTTTTGAAAATGGGGAGTGAAGCTTAATACGTAGTGTTTGTTGAGGAGACAAAAAACAGTTAAGTGCCAGCATCTGGTGCTACATAAGTAAGTACAACGTGAATGGAAGACCACTCCGAGGCTACTAGAACAAACTCCAAGTTACTCTGCCACCTTCTAGGCTCCGGAGCTGTTTGCCTTTATTAGGATTTGCTATTTAATAGTGATGGAACGTGCTTCTGAGAACCAGCGCTAAACTCGTCTTATTCGTTTACAAAACCAGTTCCCAATAGGGATGAAGGGGGGGGGGGACTTAAGTAGAAAATGCTCACTCCTCCCAGTGTTCAGGGGAGAGTGAGTACGAAGTTGTATGGCCGGTATGAATCCAGTGATGCAAAAGGTATGTATATTTATTTCTTTATTGAGAGAGAGTGCATGCAAGGCAGTGAGCCTAGAAGGAAATACTCCAAAATGTTATCAGTGTTTATCTTTAGGTTGTGGGTGCTTTTTGTTTCCTTCTTTATATTTTTCTGCATTTTAAAGTTTCCCACAACGAGCACTTATCACTTTTCGCATCAGAAAACCAGAGCTCCAGCAGGCATTGGTGGGTGAAGCATTCTAAAACACAGGGCCCTACGTGACAATAATAAAATGGGTTTAAGAACGATTTTAGAGAAATCTTTGGCTAAGTGAAAATGAATTCTTCGCAGAAATTAAGGCCTCTTCGAGGAAAACTTTTTTTTCTGTTGAGATCTAATGCGGCAGCCATCCCCCCCCCCCAACACACACATACACAAACTTGCCCTAATATCTCAGCATCTTGCCCCATCACCCAGGGCCCGAGCAAGAGGGAGCTGAAGGCCTACGGTATGGCCAGCATTGCACCGGGTGTGATGGGGCTGCAGGAATCTCTCCTCTCCGTTGTGAGTGAGCTCAGCCCCCATTAGCTACGAGAGAAATTTGGATTTCATCTGCCCATGCCCCCTCCAGCGTCCCTTACCGTAGCGGGAGCCCTCATAGAACAGAGGTTAAAAGCACAACAGAGGAATCAGGCTCGGATTTCCATGATTCTCGGTGCTGCTTACTCGCTTGGCCAAGTAACCTGACCCTTCCCAGCTTCTGTTCTACCTCACAGGCCACCGTTGGGAGCCTCCGGGCAGATAAAGCGCACGAACTCTTTGGCAGGGACCGGGCATATCGTAAGTGCCCAAACGATGCTGGTCCCATCCTGTGCCCTTCCCAACGTCACCTCAAGTTCTGAAGTATGGTGGTATCTTGCCAGGTGTCGAGCAGGAAAGAACCACAGAAACAGCCATACGAGGCACTGGGTGGACAAAAGGGGGTGGTGATGTGGGAGGCAGTGCAAACATTTCGTACCATTCCTAGCCACCCACAAGAAGTACAGACTTTCTCTCTAGAAGGAAGGGCCGCGTTGCGTGGTAGATGGTTCGGTTGCCGCAGGAGCTTAGATAAAAGAGAGACTCCTATGGGGCTTCCTGGAGAAGGTACAGCTGCAGCTGAGTCTTGGAGAGACGGGTGTGGGGAGGTACAAAGGAGTGGAAGGGGTTGCAGGGAAGGTGAATGGAAGGGGAGGCATGATGGACGCAGTAACGCTGGGCTGTTGACCTAAACTCATACGTTTTACGGTCCACGTGGTCACACAGCTGTTCAACAGCACAGCCAGGGCTAGGAACTCGGTCTTCTGCCCGCCCAGAGTTGAGTGGGGATGGGAGGGCGGGGAGGAGGGCACGACCGCAAAAGGGGATGCTCCAGAAGTGGATCGTGGTGATGTTGGCACAACTCTGTGAATATGCTAAAAAGCCATTGAAACGTATACTTTAAACGGAAGAATTATGGGATTTACGTCTTGATAAAAAGTGTGGTAAAAAGTACCGAGGGCCCCAGGGCCCATCCTGGGTCCTGGCCCAGATCAGGGGCCCAGGTGCCAGGAGAGGAGCGGGGCAGGTGAGCGGCCGTCATGAACCGTTGAGCTCAGACGGTGCCCCTTGTGTTAGAAGTGCCAACTGTTAGGTTCCGGGTGCCGGCAAAGAGCTAGCTGGGTGGGTGCGTGGAGACCTGTGGTTTGGGAAGTGCTCGGGCCAGCAGAGGCCCCAGGCGGCGTCCCCACTGCCTCTGGTAACATGACAAGCACCAAAGAGGGGTGCGGCTTTGATGCCTGCCTCGTTTGTATGCTCCACGGCTTTCCAGAACCTTCTGTGAAGCTGTAAGGGGTCCCTCGACTTCTTGAACACAATGGTCAGGCTTTCGATGAATCGAAACACACATATCCACAACTGTTTCCCCTTCATTCATGCCACAAAACAGGAATGGCCCGTGCCCTTGTGGACGTCGTGATCCAGTGCGAGAGAGGGTAATCAAATAGGCACTGTGGTAGGCAGAATTCTAAGATGGTTCCCGAGATTCCTACACCCTGACGTGCATGCCTTGTACCGTCCCCTCCCCTGGCAGGTGGGCAGGACCCATGAGTATGATGGGGATATGACTCCTGTGATTCGGTTACATAGTATGGCCAAGGGGAGGGGACCCTGCAGATGTGCTTAAGGTCCCAAATCAGTTGGCTTTGAGTTACTCAAAAAGGAGAGTCTGCCGGTGGAGCTGACTTAAAAAGCAAAAAAAAAAAAAAAAAAAAAAAAAAAAAAGTGGGAGATGACCATTGGCACAAACATTACAGAAAGGGAATGTAGGGTGCTAAGAAGGTCTGCAAAGGGGATATTTAACTATATATATACATACATTTGTATATATATACGACAATAGCTAACACTCAACATAATATGTCCTATTTTCCAGGTGCTGTTTTTTTAAGTTTATCTTTTATTTTAAAATTTATTTTATTATTTATTTATTTTAGAGAGAGAAAGTGCGGGGGGGGGAGGGGCAAGAGGGGGGGAGAGAGAGAGAATCTTAAGCAGGCTCCACACTCATCGTGGAGCCCGCCACAGGGGCTTGACGTGGGGCTCGATCCCACGACCCTGGGATCATGACCGGAGCTGAAATCAAGAGTCGGACGCTCAACCGACCAAGCCACCCAGGTGCCCCAACTCCGGGTCCTGTTCTGGGTGCCTGTTTAGGGCTCACTATAGTCCTAGGAGCAGAGGCCATTGTCCCGTTTTGTAGCTGATGAGCTAGAGATGCGGCAAATTTACTGACTTCTGTGATGTTGTGGGCTTGGAGAATGGTGAAATTGGGAAGCTGGGCAGTGTGGTTCTGATGCTGACGGCCAGTCCTAGCTGATTAGCACAGAAAAAGCCTTCGTTGGGTGGGGAGGTGGGCAGTGCTCCAGGGGAAACCAGAAGGATGGGCTTAGTTCTTTTGCATCTTTCCCCCTCTTTGGTTTCTATGCTATCACCCAGTCCTGATTCTCTGTTCTTTTGACCCCCTCCTTGCTTTTCTTTTCCCTTTTACCTCATTTTGAGACTCTCCCAAGGTCTGGCTACTTCCTCTCTGCCCTCTTTCAATTTGAGACTCTCCCAAGGGCTGGCTACTTCCTCTCTGCCCTCTTTCAATTTGAGACTCTCCCAAGGTCTGGCTACTTCCTCTCTGCCTCCTCCTTTCTGAAAGTGCACTTACTCTAATGGGTGATCTTTTAGGGTATTAGGGAGTTGTTCGATCAAGCGTCAGTAATGAATCACAACTAATTTCAGAATCAAATGGCATGCATGTCACTTTGTGTAAAACGGAGAGAAAGTACTCGGAGAGAAATGGCTACTGCGCCAGTTTGCAATTCCAGCTAGCCAGCAGAAGCATGTGAGAAAGCTGCTCAGGTGATTCTCATGTGTAGCCAGGACTGGGAACCATTGGGTTAATGCCAATAAAGCCAATGAATACAGTCTTCCTTTAAGGGGGTCTAAGGAGTAAGCACGGAGGGGTGTGCACTGTTGCCTTGCTGACGAGACCATGCATGAGTCAACACAAGCTAGAGCAGCAGGAAGAACATCCTACAGCCACCGGTGCAAATTTTACAAATCGGGAAAAAAGAAAAATGGTGGTACATCCTTGTCCTTGGTGTACTCCACATGAGACTGATGATAGGCAGTTTAATTTTTTATGCTCTTTTTCGGGTTTTTACATTTTACTTTATCATCGTAAGAACACCTGAGATCCAGCCACTTAACAAACTTTTCAGTGCACAATGCACTATTGTGGATATAGGTACGATGCTGTACGGCAGATCTCTCAACCTTATTCATCTTGCTCAAACTGGGAATTTACACCTGTTGATTAGAAGTCCCCATTCCCCCCATCCCAGCCCTTGGCAAACACCATTGCAGTCTTTTGCGTCTATGAATTTGACTACTTTAGATACCTTACCTAAGTGGAATCATGCAGGGGTTGTCTGTGTTTTCATGACTGACTGAGTTCATTCAGCATACTCTCCTCAAGGTTCACCCACCCTTCTTTTTAAAGGCTGAATAGTATTCCATTGGATGTATATACTACATTTTCTCGATCCAATCTTCTGGAGATAGACATTTGAGTTGTTTCCACATCTAGGCTATTGCTGCAATGAACACAGCAGTGCTCCTATCTCTTTAAGATACTGATTTCAATTCTTTTGGATAAATACCCAGACATGGGATTGCTGGATCACATAATAGTTCTATTTTTAATGTTTTGAGGAATTTCCACACTGTTTTCCACAGTGGCTGCACCATTTTGAATTCCTATCAACATGTGCAAGGGTTCTAATCTCTCAATGTTCTCATCAACACTTGTCGCCTTTTTTTTATATATATAGTAGCAGTCATGACAGGTGTGAGGTGATGTCTCATTGTGGTTTTGATTTGCATTTCCCTGATGATTAGCGACATTGAACATTTTTTTATATATCTGTTGGCCATTTATTTCTACGTCTTCTTTGGAGAAGTGTCTATTTGAGTCCTTGGTCCATTTTTAAATTGGGTGGTTAGTTGTTTTTTTTCAACTGTGAGTTGTACAAGTTCCTTATATATTTCAGAGACTAACCCCTAATCAGATGTATGGTTTGCATATATTTTCTCCCTTTCTGTAGGTTGCCTTTTCATTCTGTTGAATGTTTCCCTTGCCGTGCAGAAGCTTTTAGTTTGATGTAGTCTCGTTTGTTTATTTTTGGTTTTGTTGCCTACGCTTTTGGTGTCATATCCATGAAATCATTACCAAGACCAATACCATGAGACTTTCCCCTAAATGTTCTTCTAGGAATTTTATGGTTTCACGTCTATTGTCTAAGTCTTAAATTCATTTTGAGTTGATTTTTGTGTATGGTAGAAGATAAGGGTCCCATTTCATTCCTTTTGCGTGTGGATGTCCACTTTACCTAATAGCATTTGTTAGAGAGACTGTCCCATTCCTGCCGTGAATTCTTGGCACTCTTGTGACTCAGTTGACAGTATACATGTGGACTTCCTTCCGGGGTCCCTATTCATTTCCAAAGGTCTAGTTGGTGTCTTTATGCCAGTGTCTTACTGTTGCGATTATCGTAGCTTTGTAATACATTTTCGAGTCACGAAGGATGAGGCTTCCAGCTTTGTTCTTCTTTCTCAAGGTAGTTCTGGCTATCCACAATCCTTCGTTGTTTCACATGATATTTAGGATTTTTGTTTTCTATTTCTGTAAATAGTACCATTGGAATTTTGTTAGCGCTGCATTGAATCTGTAGATCGCGTTGGGCACTATGGGCATTTTTACCTTATTAAGTCTTTTGATCTATGAACATGCAGTGTCTTTCCATTTGCTTTTATCTTGCTTAATTTTTTCATCAGTTTTGTAGTTTTCAGTAGACAAGACCTATACCTTCTTATTTGAATTGGTCCCCGAGTATCTTATTCTTTTGGGTGCTATTTATGAATGGAATTGGTTTCCTGATTTCCTTTTCAGAGAGTTTGTCATTAGTGTATAGGAACGCAACTGATTTTTGTACATTGATTTTGTGTCCTACAACTTTACTGAATTCGTTTATTAGTATTAGCAGGTTTTGAAAAGGACTCTTTAGGGTTTCCTGTATATAAAGTCATGTCATCTGCAAACAGGGACAGTTTTACTTCTTTTCTGATTTGGATGCCTTTTCTTTCTTTTTCTTGCCTGATTACTCTGGCTAGAACATCCAGTTCAATGGCGAATAGAAGGGGCAAGAGTGCGCATCGTTGCCTTGCTCCTGATCTTAGGGGAAAAACTTTCAGTTTTCCACCATTGATCATGATAGCAGCTCCGGGCTTGTTGTGCATGGCCTTTATTATGTTGAGGTACGTTCCTTCTATTCCCAGTTTGCTGAGAGTTTTTATCCTGAAAAGGTGTTGGATTTTGTGAAATGCTTTTTCTTCACCCATTGAGATGATCATGTGATTTTTACCCTTTGTTCTGTGAATGTGGAGTATCACATTGGTTGATTTGTGTATATTCAACCATTTTTGCATCCTAGGGATAAATCTCACTCGGTCGTGGTGTTTGAGCCTTTTAATGAGCTGTTGAAACCAGTTCGCTAGTATTTTGTTGAGGATTTTTGCTTCTATATTCACTGGGGATACTGACCTACAGCCTCCTTGTGGTGTCTTTGTCTGGCTTTGGTATCAGGTATCATTGTGCAGACGTCCCAGAATGAGTTTGCAAGTGTTCCTTTCTCTTCCTTTCGTTTTTGGGAAAGTTTGAGAATGAATAGTATTGGCTCTTCTTTAATGTTTGGTACAATTTTCAAGCCATCCAGTTCTGGGCTTTTCTTTCTTGGGAGGTTTTTCATTATTGATTCCATCTCCTTACTCATATGGGTCTGTTCAGATTTTCGATTTCTTCATGATTCATTCTTAGTAGCTTGTATGTTTCTAGGGATGTATCCATTTCTTTTAGTTTGTCGAGTGTGTTGGTGTGTACTTCTTCATATTAGTCTTGTGTGATCTTTTTTATCTCTGTGGCATCAGTTGTATTGTCCCTTCTTTCATTTCTGATTTTATTTGAGTCTTCTCCCTCTCTCTCTTTTTTTAGTTAGTCTAGCTAAGGTTCATCAATTTTGTTTACCTTTTCAAAAAGTTAACTTAGGGTTGTTGATTTTTTTTAAATCGATTTTCCATTTCATTTATTTCTTCTCTAATCTGTGTGATTTCCTCCTTTCTGCTAGCATTCGCAGGCAACTTTTGAGTTAAGAATGTTCTGGACCTCCTGAGACTGACATCAATTTTTCTGCTGTTTCCTCTACTTCCTTTTCCCCATTTATTGAATCAGATCCCCTGTGCTAGGGGAGGAGACTAAAGAGAGTGGAAAACGATCAGAAACTTTCATTGGGAATTAGATTTTCCCTGCCTCCCCCCTCCTACCCCAAAAGGCCTACATTTCTTCCGGGCCATGGTTTGAGCCTGCCAGTCTAGAATGTTCCATAATGCAACGATTACTTTCCTGCAGAGGTCATGAAATGTAGAGTTTTGGCTTTCCGGTCTTGCTCAAAGATCGTCTTCATTTCAGTGAAATACCAGTCCAGAAGCTACCTCATTTGAAAAGTGTCATATGCCGTCCCCAGCCTCGGTTTAGGAATCGTTTGTGCAAAAGCCACAATTGCTCTTCTTTACAAAACCTCTACTGTGGTTTTCGCACATCACTGCTACCTTGAGCACAGTCTTTCCTCTTTCTTACAGGAGTAAGAGAAAGTATTAGTACTAAGTCAGCTCTGCACACATTTCCGGTTTCAGAGGGGCGAACTCCGAAGATGCAGTCATTTTCATTGTTCACCGACCTTGTGAAGGATACCCCCCAAACCCACCTCACTGATAGAAAATTCTCTGGAGCCCTAAGCTGCCAATGAACATTTTGCTCTGAGGTGGGAGTAGATTTTGAGATAGGTCTTTGCTAAGAATTATGAAAGTAGGAACATCAGTCATTGGCAAGATGTATGAATTCCCAGGTGCAGCCCACATATAGCCGGGAAGTTGCCTTAAAAAGGAAAGCTCACATTTCTGTGTCCAGGTAGCTCAAAGGCCTGGAAGACGTCCTTTCCCAGAATGCACGTGGCTCTACCTGGACACAGAAATGTGGCCTCTCTCAAAATCTTTTGCTATCAAAACTGCACCCTCTCCTTGTCTAGCAAATTAGCCAGTAATGGTCCTTAATTAAGATAGTGGTGTGAGATTTCCTTTTTAAGGCAACTTCCTTCCCTACAATTAATTGGCCCAAAACCCTCCTTAAGCTTGCCCTTCCTGTCCCGGGGGGTGTGGAAAAGGCCAGGAAAGGGAAGAATTATGAAATCCTACGGGGTCCCCAGAGCTCTGCTCCTCACCCCAGTGCTCAGAGGCCCCTGACCCTCCCTCCTTTTCTCCAATCTCTTGGCTGGCTTCCCAACTTCCAGAGAGCCAATCCTTGGCACTGAGAGTAGCCACACGGCCCCCAGCACCCCCACGCAGGGCATGAGGTAACTTTAAAGCTTCCTGGGAAATTGGACTTGAAAGGAAGACCTGGGTACAAAGCTTGCCCTCTGGGAGAACCTCCCCACCCCCGCAAGAGGGCCCGGTGGGAATGGTGGGAAGGTGTCACCTGCATGGGGGATGGGGGGATATTCTTAGGAGAAGGCGTGAGAACTGGAGGTTGGGCTAGGGTGACAGCCAGGGATGGAGGTACCTTCTGCCTGCCCCACCCCACTTCCTTTTTCCTATTTGTTTCAACGAGTCTTCCTTTTTGACTGGCTTTTAGACATTTTCTGTACTTCTCATGTTCTGTTCCTGACCTGAGACCTTTCTCCAACCACTTTGCTGCCATTTTCTCTCTCTGTCTGTCTCCGTGTCTCTTGATGTGTCCTGCCCCCGTCCCAGAACCAAATAAATCATTCTGCTGTTGATAAGCCCGCCAACCTGCAGAGCCTGCCCTCCCCTTGACCCTGGATCTGTTTTTCCTGGGTGGTGCTATTTTTGGACAAGGAGCCCTATTTAGTATGTACGTATTTAAAAGATTTTCTTTTTCAGTGATCTCTATACCCAGCGTGGAGCTTGAACCCACAACCCCAAGATCAAGAGTCATACGCACTACTGACCGAGCCAGCCGGGTGCCCAAAGGAGCTCTTTTTATTTAAAAAGGTTTTTTGAAGTTTATTTATTTATTTTGAAAGAGAGAGAGAGAGAGAACATGAAGGGGAAGGGCAGAGAAACAGAGAGAGAATCCCAAGCACGATCTGTGCCATCAGCGCAGAGCCTGATGTGGGCCTCAGTCCCATAAACCATGAGATCAGGACCTGAGCCAGAATCAAGAGCCAGACACTTGAACTGAGCCACCCCGATGCCCCATAAGGAGCTCTTTTTAGACTCGCCTTGTATGAGGTGAACGTTATAATCAATGCACTGTGGAAACTGACTTTTCAGACTCACCTTGAATTGTACCACATAGGAGCCTCCTTGTAGGCGATATGAGAGGTCATCTCCAGAAATTAGCTATCCTTTGCCTGGGGAGTGGGAGGTGGAGGAGAAGGCTGTATAAGGGCAGAGACTAAGAGAGAGGAACCCCCTCAGCAGTCCTGCTCCTTTTTGCAGAGCGCAACAGCTTGGCTTGGATAAAAACATCCCTAATAGCAGAAAATTCTTCTAGGGAGAAGCTTGCATTTGTCACATTCATTCAATAAAACCTACCGATGACCTACTGTATGCCAGGCACCATTCTAAATGCTGGAGATATAAGTGCTTGGGGAACATGACAGACAGAAAGTGCTATCCTTATGGATCTTACATTCTAGAAACTTCTACTGGGCCAGGTGTCAGGACCATGAGTGCTAGTCACAGCCCCATGAATTCTTAGCGATGAGACCCCGGAGGAGTTCTTTAACAACTCTTCGAGCCTGAGAATTCTTATCAATCAGAAGGGTATAAGTTTGAATGGGTCGATGGATACGGAAGTGTGCTCTTTGAAGAGTGTCAAATACCATATAAATATATGGTTTTGTTTTTGTCTACCCTCACTCCTTCCAGGGTTTTTAGAGAGTAGGTTTTTAGGGAGGACACCATGGGCCTACAAGAAATGAAGGCACCCTGAGACTCTTTCACTTAGAAGGATTCTGTGAGTACATGAGAGTACTAGTAATCAAAGATAGGTAGATGGATAAATGATGAAAGGTAGACAGAGACACAGATTTTTTAAGTTTATCTTGAGAGAGAGGGAGAGAGAGAGAGAGAAGGGGGGCACAGAGATCTCAAGAACCGTGAGATCATGACATGAGCTCAGATCAAGTCAGACACGCTGAACCGACTGAGCCACCCAGGTGCCCTGAGACACATATATTTTACAAAAGTCACACATACCCATTGTAGGAAACTTAGAAAATACAGACAAGTTGAAGCAAACAGAGAGAAATGTTCCAGAATTTATCACTCAGAGATAAGTCTTCTGGTACCTTCCAGGCTTATTTCTCTAGAGCAGTGTACAGCATAAACAGAGGGGCCACCCAGTCCTTATGCTTGAGGGCGCGTCCTCTGGGGAGGAGCATCTTTCTTTTCATGTCACAACTGGCGCAGCCTTTCATAAGATGGGGCCAACTTTTTCCATATAAGTGTTGTATTTGTTTCCAGTGGCTTCCATAACCCTACAGCAAGCTTACACACTCCACACATATGCTACCACAAACCAGGTAGCTTGAAACAACAGAAGGTTATTCTCACACAGTTCTGGAGGCCAGAAGTTCAAGATCAAGGCGTCAGCAGGGCCACAGTCCCTCTGAAGGCTCTAAGGAAGAATCAATCTTTCCTTGCCTCTCCCAGCCTCTGGCGGTTGCCAACAATCCTTGATGTCACTTGGCTTCTGGCAGCATCAGTGTATGTCTGTGGCCAAACTGTCCTCTTCTTATAAGGACACCAGTCGTTGGATTGGAGCCCACCCTAATTCAGTATAGCCTCATCTGGATTTAACTAATATCTGCAAAGATTCTATTTCCAGATAAAGTCACATTCACAGGTTCCCGTGGACAAGAATTTTGGGTGGATGCTATTCGACCGTGTACAAGTGTCACCCCCCATTATTTACTGGAACCCGCTTCAGATATGATTGGTTCTCCCAATTTGGGAGAGAGGTATCCAGGCATCCATGACCTTATCACAATAGAGGGTGTCAGGGCTTCCTGCCCCTCTGGGTCAGAAGACATCTTGACGTCAAAATCCTTGGTTGGAGGGGCACCTGGTTGGCTCAGTCGGTGGAGCGTGCAACTCTTGATATCAAGGTTGTGAGTTCAAGCCCCACGTTGGGCATAGATATTACTTTAAAAAAAAAATCCTTGAGGATTAGATGTTGGATGAGATATAGATGTGCTCTGGTGGAAGCTGTTCTAAGTCTACACTTAGCAAGATGGCACCATTCACTGTGGCACATTGTGAAGGAGAAAAGTTCTCAACTCCATTTATTGGCAGGTGAATGCTTGAGCCCCAGCAGATCTCAAAGGTTGTGGTAATTGTTTCCAGCTACCAACCCGTAGATGAAAATTGACATGGGTGCAGAGAATGGAGAGGAACATACAGCTCATTTCTAATTAGTACTCATAGGCACTTTGGGGACACTCTCACCTCCCTTTTACTTTGCAGCCTTAAGTGGAACTGTGGAAACATTCTATTTTTGCCATGACATTTGTACTAACGGTGTATCACGGGGGTCCCTCTACACCAGTAACTCTACTTTGGTACCAAAATGTATTTAACTACTAATCCCAAATCCTTTGATACAGCCCTTCTCCCCCTCACCCCATCCCTACCGTGGTCCCTGACATCTTACCATTTAATTGAATCTCTTTATCTCCTTCTGTACCCTCCACTCTGCCAGGAAAAAGAAATGCTTCCTGCGCCTGGCATTTCCTTAATTGTATGCAGACATGGTTGGATGTTCTTTGCGAGGCTGCTGAGTCAGAAGCCTGGACGGGCCAGCTGCAGTCTTAATGAACTGACTCAGGAAGGAAGTGCTTACAGAGATGGTGCACCGTGCAGGCAGTGGGTGGGAGCAAATGTCGGCTAGAAGACCTGAGCCTTGGGAAGGGGCGGCCTGATTCCCGGGGAAGAGCATTGGCTGGAAGTCTGGAGGCCTGGGCTAGTCTCTGCTCTGCCACTAACTTGCTGCATGACTTTGGTAAGTCGTCCCCTCTCTCCGAGCCTCAATTTCCCCATTTATGAAACCATGGGGCCGGCCCCAGGAGACCCTGTGGGAGCACCAGAGGTTCTCTGAGTGAGGTCCTCACCAAGAAGACAGTCTCCTGTGAGGATATTAGGAAATGAGTTGGGAGCAGGAGTGCTGTTTCAGAAAGAGCCCCAGGAGTGAACCACAGGACGGGGCAGAGGGACTGCTGGAGCCCAGGGTCGGGACTAACGAGGGCAGCCTGCAGAGTAGTAGTTAGAAGTTGGGGAGAGACAGAATGAGAAAGACAGGAGAGAACCCTGAACCTGTGAAGTCAAGAAGAAAGATTGGGTAGGGGTAAATTAAGAGGGGCCCAAAGAAAGGCTGTGTGGTGGGGGGTCTCGGTGCATAGGAGCGTGGGGCCAGCCTACCAGGGTTCTGGAGCTCTAAGGGAGGTACAGAAGGCAAGCTGAGACCAGAAGGAAGGAGGTTAAAAGTGGGCTTCAACCACACAGACAAGCCTCATATGTTCATATCAGGCTGATTTCTAAAGGAAAACGGGTGCCAATAACATACCTACCTAGGGTGTACTTGATCCCTGATCTTCACTCTGGAGCAGAGGGGATTTTGTCTACCTATAAAGCCCTAATAGCCTGTGCTCCACCTTAAGGGCCCATTGGAAGAAGCTGGGGTGCTATGCAGAGCCCGGAGCAAGGCTTTGGTCCCAAGCATGCAGCCTCACGAGAAGAAAGATGCTCGGTCTCCGGGTCTTTGCGTGTGTTATTTCCTGTACCTGGAGGGCACCCAGAAGATCCCCTCAGGGTTCTAACATTACCTCCTCCAGGAACCTTCCCTGGCCCTCTCACACTTCACCCCCACTCCTCCTGCGTGCTCCCACAACCCCATCTACTTGCCTTGTTCTGATGCTTCCCCAGTGCACTGTGGTTGACTCCTTGCTTTCCTATCTCCTTAACTAGTAGCTCTTTCTTCTTCGTTTTAGTTCCCCAGACCTATCAGAGAGCCCAACGCTTGCTAAGTGCTGAGCCAATATTTGCTACATGGATGTTGACCACTTGGTGTCAGCCACAAGGCACCTCAGGCAGTCCTGCCATAGGAGACATCAATGGGAAGACCTTTGTGAATTATACAGAAAGAGTCCATGGGACTTGTGTCTTTCTGTTAGACGCACAGCAGGAGGTGTTAAACTCATACGAGGGACACGGCAGCTTCCAAAAGCCCAGTTGTGACTAGAAATTTCTTCTAGAATTTTCCTTGTGCTGGTTGGGGGTGGGGAGCACAGCAGGGAGTGAAGGGACAGAATCCTGCATCCAGAACACAACCCTGAAGTGTTTTTTTTTTTCCTTAGAGCCAGAAAAAGAGGGATCACTCACCCATTCTCCGTCAGATACTAAGCTGCTGACTGCCTCAAGGACGAACTTCTCTCCCTTGTCTTTCCAGGCTTGGCCAGATAGGTAGAGAGAACATGGACGAACATTTACCGTGTCAGGCATGGAGCAGATTGCCTTATATAGTTTTCTCATCTAATTCTCAGGACCACCCTCTGAAGCAGGAATTATTGTTACCTCTGCTTTATAGACAAAGCAACCTAAGGAACCAAAAGGTTAAATAGTTTACCCAAGATCCCACAGCAGGGTAGTCTGTAATGTCTGCTACCGAATTCTGGCTATTCCCACCCCCCATATCCGCCCCTCAGAAGGATTGTTACACTTAAAGACCCCTAGTCAGGTTAGTGGCATTAGTATTTTCAAGCAATTGTTTTAAATGACCACGTTCTATATTTTTGTTGTTTTAAATGACCACGTTCTATGTTTTTGAAAGATGCTAGCAACAAAGAGGACATATGGGTGGCAAATGAGCACACACAAAGATGTTCAACGTCATTAGCCATCAGGGAAATACAAATCAAAATTCTAATGAGATAATATTACAGACCTATTAAATAATACAGATGGTACCAAGTGCTAGCAAGGATAAGAAGCAACTAGAACTCCCGGCCAGAGCTATCTTTGGTGACAGAAGGCAGCACAGCGGTTACCTTTGTGAGAAGTAGAGGTGACTGAGAAGGGGGGTTTCAGAGGTAAAGGTCTACATCTGGGTGATGATTCCGACGGGCGTGTTCACTTCATGAAAATTCATTAAGCTTATGAGTTGTGTGCTTTTCTGTCTGTAAAGGTTTATTTAAGTAAAAAGTTTATGGAAAAGTAAATTATTACAGGGGCACCCGGTGGCTCAGTCGGTCAGGCGTCCGACTTCGGCTCAGGTCATGATCTCCCGGCTTGTGGGTTCGAGCCCCGCGTCGGGCTCTGTGCTGATGGCTCGGAGCCTGGAGCCTGCTTCGGATTCTGTGTCTCCCTCTCTGTCTGCCCCTTCCACACCTGTGTCCTATCTCTGTCTCTCAAAAACAAGTAAATGTAAAAACATTTTTTTTAATAAAAAAATTAAAAAAATTTTTTTTCCAAAAAACTAAGTTATTACAAAAGCAAAATACGTTCATTGTAAACATCATGCCAGCCTCCAGTTCTACTCCCCAGGGGCAATCGGTGTTACCTGTGTTCCTTTTCCATCGAGGCATATAGATAAATATAGCTTTATTTTTCTTACACGAATGGGGCACGGAGGTAAAGTGCCTCCCAAGTCAGAAACAAGGAGCAAGCATTTGCCAACAAAATTCACTTTGGGGATCTGGGATGGAGATAGGCAGCTGGTAAGAAGAGAGATTGAGGATTACGGTCACGCTGGCAAAACTAATACCTCCAACCAGGCCAACCTTCCACGTATCCCTGTCCCCAACATCCTTTGTCAATGCTGATTATCCCGAACCCTCTCCTACCTTACTCCTCCTGAGCCTTTGGAGTGTCAGAGTCAATATAGTCAACTAGAAGATGGCTGCACAATGAAAAAAGATAGGAGGTTCTGGATTAGAAAAGCCAAGGACAGTAGATGGATGTTGAACGCTGGGATTTGTCAGTGGAGTGCTAGAAGCCAGGATACAAAGTGAGACAGGGATCTCTCCTCCTAGGGAAGCTTCTCTGATATTCTTTCTATTCCAGCCCCCTGGCTGGGTAGGTACTCCTCCTTAATGTTCCCACAGCCGTCTGTGTTCCCCTCTACTGTGGCACTTCTCACTTTGTTTTATGTTTGTCTGCTCCTGTACTGGTTGGCTTCTCTGAACTGGGACCTCCTGGCAAGGTAGGGACCACCATTATTTTATTTTATTTTATTTTATTTTATTTTATTTTATTTTATATTAGAGAGAGAGAGAGAGAGCACGAGGCGGGGAGAGGAGCAGAGGGAGAGAGAGAGAATCTTAAGCAGGCTCCATGCTCCGGGCAGAGCCCGATGCAGGGCTCAATCCCACGATGCTGGGATCACGATCTGAGCTGAAATCAAGAGTCAGACGCTCAACTGACTGAGCCACCCAGGCGCCCTGGCACTATCATCTCTATCCTTGTCTCCCCAGCATCCAGTTCAGCACCTGGCCCGCAGCAGACACTCAGTGAATGTTGATTTGAGCAAATGAACTGATAGAAAGAAATGTCTCCTGTAATTGCTTCTTACCAATCTAGCCAACAACGGCAGCATTGTGGATGGAGGCACCAGAGAACACATCGTCTCTGGCTTTTTGCTGCAGCTCTACATGGAGAATCACACACGGGGCAACAAAGATTCTCAAGGCCAGGTAGGGCTTTGCATTGGAAGCTTGAAAATGCAATGTCTGGCTTTGAAGAAGATGTATACCGCAAATAATTTGCTATGCGTTGATAACGGAAATTTTTATTTTCCACTGGCTAATAGAAAATAAACAATGACTTTTAAATTATCTTCCTCTTAGGGTGATGTGTTTAGGTCAACATGTTGATTGTTTAATGTTTTAAAAAGTGTGATTTTGGGGCGCCTGGGTGGCGCAGTCGGTTAAGCGTCCGACTTCAGCCAGGTCACGATCTCGCGGTCCGGGAGTTCGAGCCCCGCGTCGGGCTCTGGGCTGATGGCTCAGAGCCTGGAGCCAGTTTCCGATTCTGTGTCTCCCTCTCTCTCTGCCCCTCCCCTGTTCATGCTCTGTCTCTCTCTGTCCCAAAAATAAATAAACGTTGAAAAAAAAAATTTAAAAAAAAAAGTGTGATTTCTTTTTGCCTTCCAGATCCCGCAGAAATGTCTGAAAGGAAACTTTAAAAAATGAATACGTACGGGTTTGTTGTTGTTGTTGTTGCAGCATTGTCTAATATCATATGACTGGAAACAACCTAAATGTTCGTCAATAGGGAACTAGTTAAATAAGTTATGGTATATCATCATACAGTGGAATACTATGCAGTTGTAAAAAAGAAAGAAAGAAAGAAAGAAAGAAAGAATAAAGAAGCATTTGCTGACATGGAATGATCTCCAAAATATATTGTTAAATGAAAAAACAAAGATGTCGAACAATGTATTGTATACTACTGTGTGTAAAATAAGAGTTGGTGAGAATATCTACGTACTTGCTTGGATGCACGTAAAGGCATCTCTGCAAGAGATCTAAGAGACTGACGACACTGGGTGACGATGGAGGACTGGGAGAAAGCAGTGGACGGGAGACTTTACGTTGCACATTCGTTCTCTCACGCCATTTACCTTTGTAACCATGTGAATGTATTATGTGGCCAAAAATAAATGTAAAAAGAACGAAATCACAGCAACCATGGGGAACAAGAAAAAGTGAAATAAATTTTGAGAAATCCGAACAAGTAAGAAAGGCAATGACTTTGGACTAGCAGACAGATGAGAGCATTGCACCGCAACGCAAGAACTCGGAGGCGAGAGTGGGTTTTCCCAAGGAAACATCAAGCTCAGAGACGGTCAATGCAAAGAGCAGGGGTAGGCTGAGAGGTAACCCTCATGGTAACTCATTAAAGAGCTGCGGCAGAAACTGCTGGGACAGGTGGGCTCTTTCCCCCTTCTCTCCCTTCCCCCCTGAACCCTTAGCAGCAGCATTTGGCCTTTGCCCTCAGGCTAAAGTTGCCCCAGGAGGGCTCTGGGGAGGGTGCTAAGACCTCCACGAAAGGCAGGAAAAAGAAAACAAAAGAAAAACCAGCGTCAGTCAAGAGTGAAACCCTCTACAGGGCTTCACCCCAGAGAAAAGCCCTCCTGGTTTCATCGGTTGTGGGGGTCCCTGGCCTTCCTGCCTCTCCACCCACATAACCTAAAGGGAAGCCTGCCTGTTGACAGGCTCCACCCACTGAAACAGAACCCGCAGCCAGCCCTCCCATTCCGGAGAAGGGTTTGTGGGGGGAAACAGATCAATGCAATTTGCAGAGGAAACCCATGCCGTCTGCCCATAAAAATGAACATAGTTTTTCATTCATAAATATGACCAGACAACTAGGGGTCATCAGGCATTTGAGGAGAACTACCAACATGAAAGAGAAGAACCAAAAATAAACGAGTGGAACTGACCGCAGAAGAAAGAAAGATAACTAAAGGAATAGAAGAAAACTTAAATATATTGTGACTTCTATCGCCAGAGAAGCTCGCCAGTGCTATTCTATCAGACTAGATAGAATGTTGAACAACTCCCCTTTCTATGCCCTTAAAAAAAAAAGTTAGTAGATTGGCAGAGATTCACTAATTCCTTGCCATGGGTCAGGAAGCAAGGGTTCTGAGCTTTGAGTTTTTAACGGTCTCTTTGCTCTAGGAGCCAATGGTAGGGAAATCAAATGAGTCAGTTATGAGGCAACATGGCACATGCAATGATAGATTAAGCACAGAAGATAGATTAAGACGGAGTAAACTTCCCACATTGTCTGCTGGGAGGGGATATTTCAGAAGGGGTGTCTCTTCCTCGACCTTAATGGATAAGGGCAGAGGGAGTCAGCATGGGCGCAGGGAACAGCTTGAGCAGGAACAGCACGTTTAGGGGGATAAACCTGGCTTGACATGGCAGGGGACAGGTCGTGTGTCGGGCTAAGAATTGAGATGCCGTGCCCTAGGCTAGGGTTTTCCAGACATGTTCAGGGCAAAGAGTCCGTGTGAGGCCCTTTGTAGAACAAACAAAATGCTGATACATTTAACTCTTTCATATGTACTGGAAATAATTTTCCTAGCAGAAACTATGACGGTGTTCTAGGTTATCAATATAAAATCACAACCACAAGCATACGCACACCCAAGACAAACTGTTGAGGTACGATCCATTGTTTTCTGAATTTTTCCCTTGGTACTTATTCGCGGCAATGCAGTCACTAGTTAGCAGGAGAGCGGCAGCAAAACAAGGGGACAGAGATGGCATAAGAAAAACCGAAAAGTGACCCAACCTATTAACTTAATGCTCTCTGCGAATTCAGAAAAAGATGGCTATTATTTGACCTTGGTTGTAGGCACTTTCGCGCGCTCCAGAGATCTACGGATCTCTTGGAAACTAAGTTTAAGAATCACTTCTGGATGCATTAGGCGGCTGGAGAATTTTTTTAATGTGTACTTACTCTGAGAGAGAGGGAGGGAGAGAGAGAATCCCAAGCAGGCTCCACGCTGTCAACGCGGAGCCTGACGCGGGGCTCGAACCCGTGAACCGGGAGATCATGACCTGAGCTGAAATCGAGAGTCGGACGCTTAACTGACTGAGCCCCCCAGGCGTCCCTAGGCAGCCGAAGATTTTTAAAGGGGGCCAACACCAGGGCAAGGCCACTCTTTTTGGGAGGAGAGACGGGTGTGGGATGTCCTGACACAAAGGACAAATTGATACAGAATCAGAAATCAGAAACTAGAGCTCAAGTTTGGCAGTCGGAAAGGCAGCCAATTGTTGTAGAGGACCAGGCAGAAGAAGGACGAAAGAAAGAGGAGGCTTCCAGGATTGAAGGGTCAAGCAAGCTATTCTGGAGCTAATCCCATCCATGTTGAACATGCCAGGGCACTGCCAATCTGTTTCCCTGGGTCTGGGGCAGAGTCTGAGGGAGTCAGGTCAGATTAGATGAGATGGTCAGTTACAAGATTCAGAATTAACGTTCTGCTGGCAGTATGAAGGGTGGGTGGGGCAGGGCAGGAAGGGAAGCAAGGAGATACATTAGGAGAATGCAAGTCAGTAATCTAGGAGAGAGGGGATGTGGGACTAGACTCAGATGTTGACAGGAAAAGAGTAATGGCTATCGAGAAGCTTTGGGGAAGAAGAAGCCACTGGGATTGGGGAGGAATCTGGGCAAGAGGTAGGGAAGAGTCGTGGCTGGCATCCAGGTCTCTGACCCAGGCAGTTAGGTGGGTGTAGCAGCACTCTTCCCCAAGATGGGAAGAACCTTGAGGGAGAACGGGGCTGGGCAGGAAGTGGAGTCAAGGGTAGGGGTGTGCAAATGTGAGGTGGCTTTGGGATGCCCAAGTGGAGACGTTGAGCGGCAGCTATACTTACAAATCTGAGACTCAAGGCCATGGTTATAGACTTGGGATTTATCACAGTGAGGGTCATGGTGAAAACCCTGAGGGTGGATGGGAATCGCCCAAGGAAAACGTGTAGAGTGAGAGGTGCAGAGGGGAGGCGCAGGGAGGAGAGGAGGGTAAGGATAGGGAATACCAAAGTTTTTTTGTTTTTTTTTTTTAATTTTTTTTTAATGTTTATTTATTTTTGGGACAGAGAGAGACAGAGCATGAACGGGGGAGGGGCAGAGAGAGAGGGAGACACAGAATCGGAAACAGGCTCCAGGCTCCGAGCGGTCAGCCCAGAGCCCGACGCGGGGCTCGAACTCACGGACCGCGAGATCGTGACCTGAGCCGAAGCCGGACGCCCAACCGACTGAGCCACCCAGGCGCCCCGGGAATACCAAAGTTTTAAGGGGAACAAAGAAAAAAAAGGGGATCACACAAAGAAGTATTCTGAGAGGCAAGTGGGCAACATAGAAGGGTGACAACAGAATCGCAGGTCAACAGACTAATAGAAAAGGTCACGCAAAATGCACTCTAAGAAAGGATTCGGCCCAAACGGTTGGGCTAATAGTGGTGTGGGTAGTTCCCGGGGAATGGTGGGGGTGGAAGTCAGACTGCAGGGGGCTGAAGTTGAGAAAGCGGGAAGCAGGGAGCTCGGACAACTTTTTCTTAAAGGCAGTCACGTGAAATGAAGCCTGCCGTTGCCCCCATCCCTGGGGTCCCTTCGGCGTCCTGTCCCTGGGCGGTTGGCCGAGCTGATCTTGGCAGGGCCCTCGCCGTTCTGGCATTCTGTGATCTGGTAACCATACGAAACTGGCTTTGGAGAAGTCCCCGAGCCCCTGTCTTGGCGCCCGTGATCGTTTTCCTTCAGTGGAACGGAGGTTACTTGTCTAAGAACTGAAGCCTCTGACCTGACGGATGGAAGTTTATCATGTGCATCGAAGCCACCTACTTGGCAGATGCAGTGAGGAGCTGCACAGATCTGGGCCCGGGACAGGATGCTGACGCGTGGGAGGGGAAGAGAGCAGGTGCTAACTATACAGAGAGTGTGCCTGCCTGAGCACTTTGTTACATTTCCTATTTGTCTCTCAAAACAATTTTATAGGAATCACCAAAGTGATCTCATCATGGTTTCTTGACCAGGTTGGGATGTGGGGTAGGGATTTCCACAGCTGCTTTTATTTTGAAGGCAATCTGATAAGACGACGCAAAAACCATTGAGAAATGCATAATCCTACACCCCTCAATGATTCAATGTGTTGTCAAAACTTTGGGTGTTTTTGACGTTGTTCTCTTGGTTTTTACTAGCGTGTAAGGAGGTAACAATTATTTCGAAAACTCACTCTCTTCGGCTAAACCAATTCCCCCAAATTCAGGGCGACTTGTTTGTCTATTGCTTAACACGTCTCAAAGATCTTTTGTGCACCTTTTTTGAAGTTTTTTTTTTTTTAACGTTTATTTATTTTTGAGACAGAGCGAGACAGAGCATGAACGGGGGAGGGGCAGAGAGAGAGGGAGACACAGAATCTGAAACAGGCTCCAGGCTCTGAGCCGTCAGCGCAGAGCCCGACGCGGGGCTCGAACCCACGAGCTGTGAGATCATGACCTGAGCCGAAGTCGGACGCTTAACCGACGGAGCCACCCGGGCGCCCCTGTGCACGTTTTTATTTGATCTTCATGGGGCGCCTGGGTGGCGCAGTCGGTGAAGCGTCCGACTTCAGCCAGGTCACGATCTCGCGGTCCGGGAGTTCGAGCCCCGCGTCGGGCTCTGGGCTGATGGCTCAGAGCCTGGAGCCTGTTTCCGATTCTGTGTCTCCCTCTCTCTCTGCCCCTCCCCCGTTCATGCTCTGTCTCTCTCTGTCTCAAAAATAAATAAACATTGATCTTCACAACAGCCTGTAGGCTAGGCAAGGCAGCTCTTTGGAGATGGGGAAACTGAGACCTGGAGAGGTCAAGTGATTTGTCTGAGGTCCATAGCGATTTGTTGGTGGAGCAAGGGCTAGAATTCAGGTCTCTTAACTGGAGCCTATTGTCTCTATTCCGAGCCATTATCTGACAGATTAGAACAGCGTAGACAAGCAATCCGGCTAAGTCAAGCCAAGATTCCCACTTTAACCTCGATCCCAGAGCTTGGGACTGATTTCTTTCAAGACCCTACTCCTCTTGGCCTTGGAGAATTTTATTTTTCTCGAATTACCTTGCCAGCTAAATTCTATTTAATAACTGTCAGCCCTCCTTTGTGCTTTATGCCATGCAGACCCGACTTGACAAGCTTCTGGGATTTCGTTGGGTTTTAAAGATGAAAGGAGTCTCGAGGAGCAATTCGCCAGTGGCCCAGCAGCCACAAAATCAATCCAAACTTTTGTTGACGTTTGTTTCTTTCCCCATACGCCAGGTTCCTGGGTGGTATTAGTAAGACTGAAATTGAAATAAGTCGGTTGCTGGTGGATGAATTTGTCACTTTCCTTGAAACTGGTGAACCCAGAACGTTAGCGATAGGAAAAACACTGCCATTGTCTGTTAAGAAGCCTATGACATTTCAAGGCAAGAATGAATGTATGGAAGAAGAAACTTGTTTCTTCTTTACTAACAAAAGGGAAAGCCTGGAAGGGAATGATATGGGTAGAATTAAAAAAAAAAAAAAGAAAAGAAAAGAAAAGAAAAACCTTTACGTAACTTTTTTTTTTTTTGCTGGGAGAGAAGACTGCGAAACACAATTTCCAGGAAGTGTGGGCTGCAACGATTGTGCGCTCTTAACTAATCCTGAGTAAGGTGGCCACTTTGACAGTGTTCTCATGCTGCTGCTGCCACCTCCTCGGTCTGAAGATCTCGTTCCAACTCTAACACAGCATGATCGAAACATATAGCCAAACTGCTCCCCGCTCCGTGGCCCCTGGACCACCCGTCAGTATGAAAATTTTTATGTATTTACTTACTGTGTTTCTCATCACCCAGATGATTGGGTCAGCACTCTTTGCTGTGTATCTTCACAGAAGACTGGACAAGGTAAGACGAACCACAAGCCCTTATTAATTACGTGTGGGGGTCCTTACCGCCGGGCGGGTCGGTTGGGGTCCGTTCTGCCCCGATGGGCAATGGTAGGAACCCAACTAGAGACATGGTCTTGTGGCATCACGTTCGGCACCTCGTCCTGGAGGACAAGGTGTCCTCTTCTGGTCTCTGGGCGAGAGCCTGGGCTCTGGAGTCAGACTGCTTGGGTTCAAACCGCGACTCGGCTCCCTGTTGGCCCCGTGATCCCGGGCAAGTCATTTTTTATTTCTAGGCCTCAGTTTCCACATTCGAGAAATGGGGACGAGAGTAGTGTCCACCCCGCAGGTTAAGTGAATTTGGCCTTTGTAGCAAGCTTCGAACAGGCTTTGTCCTATGCGGACACTAGCTGTGGTTATTCGCTCAAGTTTTGCTTAAAAACTACACTTTTCTTCTGCTAGAGACAGCTTTTGTTTTTTAATTGCCGACTAGAGGAGAGCGTGAATTTGATCTGAAACGTCCTAGTGCTTCAGAGCAGCGCAGACACGGCTAAGTCCCAGAATTTGCACATTTACGGCAAACGTGGCGTTCTCTCTGTAATTCCTCAAACACTGATGGTAGCTGCAAGCCCCTCAGTCTCCCTCTGAGGGGTTTTACCTTCTTAAGCGGCTGGACTTCCAGGAACAGAACAGTGGAGCAACTTAGCAGGCGGTTTTGCATCCCGGAGGGAAAAATAACCGTTAGGATTTATCCTGTCTCCGTGCGTCTTTCCACTTCCCCCGCGGGGCATTGCCGGCCGGGCCAACAAAACATCGATCATATATGAAGAGGAGAAATTTGATCAATTATCTGGCTGGTCCGAAAAGTCCGGGTGTAGGAATGGTGGGCGTTCGGCCTCCGGAGGCTGCATGTTCCCAGGGATGTTTGAATGCCCTCTGTTGGGAGGCCAGCCTAGAACTAAGGCCGTGAAGGTTACCATCAGGATAAGGAGGGGCAGGGATGGTCGAGGCCATCCACTGGGTTAGTCAAGTTTTAGCTTTCACAGCCGCGAAAAGAGGGGGGGTTCTGGGTCTGTTTGTTTGTGTTTGGCCTGGTGGGCTCTTTCAGTCAAGTGCACAAACTAAAATGAAGTAGGCAAACGAGCTCAGCAGAAAACTGGGCTCACAGTGACCGATCATTACTGGACCAATGAGGGATAGATCATTCTAGAATATTGCTGCTTATCATACGTGGACAAAATGCACACTTCGTGATGGAAGTTTATTAGAATGGCTGTGATTTCTACCTGGACTTTCAGATAATATGGTGCTTTAATTGCTGCCTTTGGTGATTACACTGACAGACGTCATTAGCTGCATGTTCCAGAAATATGTTTCTCATGTCCCTGTCCCTTCACAGATAGAAGATGAAAGGAATCTTTATGAAGATTTTGTGTTCATGAAAACATTACAGAAATGCAACAAAGGAGAGGGGGCCTTATCCTTACTGAACTGTGAGGAAATTAAAAGCCGGTTTGAAGCCTTTCTCAAGGTAAGGAGCCCAGTTGTTCGTTAAAGTGTCATCGAAACGCGTTGCTGCTTTTGCTAGGTCGGGAGACGGAAACCTGGCAATGTAAAAGTGTAGACATTTGTTTCATATACCTACATACGTAGGTGCATACATACACGTGGGTAAAGGTATCTCCCTCTCCCCCCTCCCCCCCAAAAAAAAGGAAAGGAAAAATGAAGCCGAGATCCCATGTGAAAAGGGAAAGGAGAATGGGAGGGGCGCGTGTTCATAGGAATGTTCCTGAACAAAAAGGCCTCTCCCGGGGACATTACACGCTCTCACGGCCGCATTCGCACACATCATGGGCTCACACATGCAGCCGCCTCTGTGAACATGACAAAGGACACCGACTTTGTCCTCCGGTATTTTCTTGTCTGTCCATCCAAACCTCGATGCCTTCTCACTGGGGACCTGTGGCCACCTTACGGTCCTGCCTTCACCACGCTAGGTGGCTACGGTGGGTACCAGGGACTTCGCAAGGCTGATGCTCTCACACTGGAAGGAATGTTTCTCCGGTGACAGAATTTCAGGCGCCACCAAAGGGAGGCCTTTTCCTTTGCTCGTGGGGAGAGGTGTGGGGAAAGGGGGGGCGGACTTTCTCGGTGCCGCTCACACCAGACCCTACGTAACACCACTTGCTGGTGAAGCCAGTCCACCCTAGGGCCGGGCAACACCTGAGACGGACAGAGGACCCAGCAGGAAATCACTGCAGTCCCTGGGGCCTCTAAAGGGTACCCCAAACAAGAAGTTTTAGAATGTCATTTACAACATGGACTCCATCATCACGGACAAGGAGTCTAGAAGCTCCTTTTCCTGAGGCAGAGCATCAAAAAGTCTTTCTGCCTGTTCTGCTCTCAGAGCACTAAGTACCCTTGGCCCTCAACTCGCTTTGGTATCTAGATAAGCCAACAGGAGTTGGTTCTCACGTGTAAATGATGTATAGTTTAGGGACTCCTGGGTGGCTCAGTGGGTGAAGCATCCGACTCTTGATTTCAGCTCAGGTCGCCATCTCACAATTCCTGAGTTCGAGCCCCGCATCGGGCTCTGTGCTGACAGTGTGGAGCCTGCTTGGGGTTCTCTCTCTCTCTCTCTCTCTCTCTCTCTCCCTCTCTCTCTCTGCTCCTCCCCTGCTCGCACTCACCCTCTGTGTCTCAAAATAAATAAACATGAATACATACATACATACGTACATATATACATGCTCTGCAATTCAACCCGGGAGTAAAGGGCTTACGATGCAACCTGAGCTTACGTCTGTCCTTCTGCACTGTCCCCGAGGTGGAATTTAATCCAGTAGCGAAGACTCCGAAGCCTATGAAGGTGTCACCTACAGGAATCAGAACGCAGCCCGAATCTGCTGCTGGCTTTTGCGTTCTTTACGCCAACCTAGGGTTTAGATGGAGACTCCTCTTCCTCTGCCAGGCTTGGAAATGACTTGAGTTTCTCATGACTTGAGTTTCTCTGGTTCTTCAAGGATTCTCGCCAGAACCACAGGGCATTGGGAGGTGTTGCAAAATTAAAGCCACTTTCAGAACAACAGTCAGTCATCCAACTGGCCTACTTAATGCGCTCGGCCTTGTGACCTTGGGCAAGTGACTTCACCTCCCTGGGCCTGTTTTCTCGTCTGTAAGTGAGAGGGCTGAGATTATCTGCTCTGCCGTGCTGTAATTATACGATCAGCCTTGCGTTCCCTCCAAGGCAGTGCGAGTGGCTGTTGGGTTTTCTCCTCCCTCTTTCTTACTGAGAGGTCAGATGTGTAAAACTTCCCAAGCCAGCCTCCCAGGATAAGAGCGAGGAGGACAGCCGGCTTGGCCCCTCCAGCTGCTTGCCTAAAAATAGTGACAGCTCCAGAGTCTCACATGCAGAAAGGAAGACCTTCTCAACATGCCACCCAGGGCTCCTTGCGTGTAACAGAGGAAGCCCCTTGCCTCTCCTGCCACAGGGGCGGGATCCAAGGCAGCGCCCTGTGTACCTATGATACGAGCAGTGGTTAGACAACGAGTCCTTTTCCAAGACCGACCCCCTTTCCAATATCCGTTCTCCCAAATTTCTCATTCTAAACAATATTTTGGAATCTTAAAAAAAATCCAACAGGCCAACCGCATAGTAACCCCAGACTGGATTTTAATATTCTTAGTGAGCGTTAACAGGCTTTCTTTCTGGGGTTCACGGTCTGACTGGTCCAGGGCAACCTAAGGTTTGATTCTGGGGGCTCCAAATCATAGGACTTGAAGGGGTCCTAGAAATCACCGGATCTAAGGGTGCCTGGGTGGCTCAGTCGGTGTCTGTCTCTTGACTTCAGCTCAGGTCTTGATCTCAGGGTCCTGAGTTCAAGCCTTGCACTGGGCTCCACGCTGAGCATAAAACCTACTAAAAAAAAGAAAGAAAGAAAGAAAGAAAGAAAGAAAGAAATCACCAGATGCAATTATCAACCCAGGACTTCAGTTTTCTCCCCAGTAGTCCCTACCCAGAGGTCACCAAACTCTGGACACCTCTAGTAACAGGCAACTCATTATCTCCTGAGGCAGGGAACACCTACCTGTTCACTTGGACAGGATGGGATTCAGGGTTTATGCTAGGGTAAGTGGAGGCGGCATGTTGAATAGTGTAATTTCACACTAAAACATACTACCCACCCCACCCCGCTAGACTGGTCAGTTCCAGGGTCGTCTGCCCACTGAGGCCTGAGACGTCTTTGAGGTGTCAAAGCATTTCCTCTTCAAGGTAAAGGTCCACCTGTCCATCCCTGCCACATAGACCTCCCACTAAGAGAGAAATAACCAGTCCCAGATTTTCTGAAAGTCAACTTTAAGAAGTCTTTCAGTCGAGGTGGGGAGTGAAGCAAGGGGGAAAAAGGCTCTGGGGAGCGCGGCTGAGGGAAAGTTCACAGAAAGGCAAGGCTGGGCACATAAAAGACAAACTTTGCTGACTTCACGTTTTCACGTAGCCTAAAAGTATCTCACCCTCGATCATCACACTCCATTTTTGAAAAGACACTAAATACTCATTTGTTTACTTGCTGTCTCACAAACATTTTCCTGTCACCGCACTTTCTCAGCGCCACAATCTAGCTCAAGTGGAAAGTTAAAGCCCTGCGGGCCCCTGTGAGCATTTCGAGGCTCAGATTCCCCGCTAGGGCTCTGTGGCTTACACCCTCACATCTGGCAACCGAGCCGAGCCTCCAACGAGACCCTCAACAGTACCGCCACGGATTCCTTCTGGGGAAGAACGGAAAAGGAAGGGCCCTATAGAAAATGGAGTCCGGTAATGGGACTTTGATGATCAGATGTGAAAATACTACCTTGTTCCTCCCTTGTGTTTAGAGTCCAGAGTGATGGTGTGAGCTCAGTCGGCCTCTGAATGTGATCTCATGGTTTCTGCTCTTGGCTTCCACCCCAGACCCCTTGGGTGACCTCATGCCAGCCAGTTAAGCCCTCTAGGCCTTGTATTCAGGATCTTTAAAATGGCAGCCGTAGCCATTATTACCTTCCTGCTTGCGTTGAGGGCTGTCCCCGTTAACTTCTTTGAGTATTTCCAGCTTTCCCCAGTTGCTAAGTGAAAAGAAACCCCTTAAGAAGTGTTGCATTTGCCTTTGAACGCTGGCCTCACTGGGAGATTATCTGTGTCTCCCATCTGCTGATTACTCTAAATAAATACAGGCCACGCAAGGCGACCAGCAACCAGAGAATTTCCTCATCCCCTTGACAGGGATAAAAAAAAAAAAAATGTCTGAGGGTCTTTTCACAGTCTGGAATTTCTTCCCGAGGTCGAACTTACTCTTACCATTTCCTAAGAGATTTCAGACCAATTTTATTCCAATAGACACACACCATGCTTCGTGTTTAATATTATTCTGTATACTAGTTCCCAGGGTAGAAACGTCTCCCCATTCAGCATTATTTGTCAATACCTGTCAGAGGCAGGGAGGCTGGGGTCATAGGAAGGGTCAGCACCACAGCCTCTGGTCTGGAGAGAGCACCACAGTGGAGATTAATAAGGCCCAGATTCCACTTCCAGGTTCGCCCCTGGGCTTTCTGGGCTGTCAGCTCATCTGTCAGAGCCATGGGCTCCCAATCAGGATGATGGGATTAATGACAGGATCTAAGTCCGTGTGATAATCCTCACCAGGAACAGGCGATAAAGCAATGACAGACGCCCAATGAATGATACCTCTAAACCCCCCACGCCCGATTTCCTGTCAAAATGACCTTTTGCAATGATTCTTATTTTAGGAGATAATGCTAAACAAAGAAACGAAGAAAGAAAAAAATGTTGCAATGCAAAAAGGTAGGTTGCTCTCTACTCATTTTTGTGAATACTTAAAAACTAAAAGGAAGCTTTGGGCTGATGACACTGAACAGCCCGGTTGGTGAATGAGGGAACTTTTGGCCCTAGAAATAAAACAGGAATACGATGGCCAAATCGACACCTTCTCTAATGCCTGCGATTTGGGAAGGCTTTGTTTATACGTGTCTGTGGGGAAGTCATCATTTGGGAGCAGGGGCGTTCACCGCTCAGCGATAACAGGTTTTCATGGGGGACCGTGGCCAGTGGAGCATCTGGGATCGAGGAACGATACCGTGTGACAACGTTCTACTCTTCTGAGATGTCAGGACATCTCAAACATCTCAGGGGCGGAAAGGGTCTCGACTGGAAGGGTTCTCAAATGTAGCACCACCCACACGATACGCATCTCCTTCACCACGGCACTGACCATCTGTCCTCTGATCCAACATGCCTAGGCACCTTCTGTCTCATTAATCATCTGGGTCCATTTTTAAGTGGCTCTAAGAATGATAATAAGATTGCTATACCACTCGAGAGAAATCTTTTCTCCTCTGGAGTTGAAAGTCGTTCCTGTGATCTCCCACCCACTGGACCCAGTTCTGCTCTTGGGGGCCGTACTGAGCAAAGCAGAATTCTTCTTCTTATGCAGCAGCTGTCCAGATGTTGAAAACGGCAGTCGTGGCCCTTGAGCCTTGTCTTCTCCAGGCTGAACACCCCCAGTGTCTTCCACTGTTCCTCCTATGACGCTTTCTAGGGCCTTTCCTCTCCCGCCCACCTCCTTTTCTGGACACTCGCAACGGGTCATCTGATTTCCACGAAAGTTTTGGTCCTCAGAATGAAATTTGAGGAACCAGTTCACATGGATGCTGTCTAGCGGTCTGCAGGGAAAGGATCAACTTGACGAAACTGCTTATCTAGGTCATGCAATTTGATTCAATATTTATAGGGCACCTCCAAGGTGTCTGACATCAGGCCCATTACCGGGGGGGGGGGGGGAGAAACTTCCCCATAGTCTCTGCACTCAGGAGATCAACACATCTGATTAAAAAGCAAGCTTTCTACACGAGAAACAACTCGAGATAGGCACAACAGTTTGGCCTGTTGCCTGACCACGTCAGACACGGCCTGGGCGCCCAGTGAGATCCCCAGCGGATGGGAGCTGTTTCCAAAAGCAAAGCTTCCAAATATGTTTCATGGAGACCAGGAGTTTAGCCGGAGTCCACGTAGGTAAAGAGGAGTCGGGTATCGAAGAGCCATGAGGGGAACAGCCTCGGTGCCAAGAGCCGGTTCAGGCGTTCAGATTCTCGAAACCAACCTGTCCCTGTGGCAGGGACTTCAGACTTTTGCGTCACCGGTTTAAGCCCGGCCTCTCTCACGTGGCTGAGAACTAGATCCAATGGCTCTGCGGGCAGTTTCGCATTGCTCTTGGCCTGACAGTTGGCTCTTGGTTTCAATTTCAGGCGACCAGGATCCTCGAGTTGCAGCACATGTCATAAGTGAGGCCAGCAGTAGCACAGCGTCTGGTAAGTCCAAAGCATCTGAGTCGGGCACCCGGGCGGGAGGGCGGGGATGCTGAAGCGACACGGCCTACTGGGCGGGTTCCTCTCTTCCTCTGGGGCCCAGTCTACCAACCCACCCATACACCTGTCGTCCGCCCTCCTTTGTCTTCAAAGTGAGCTCCGACGGACAGATGGGCCTTGAAGGGACAAAAGGAGGTGGGAAGCAGTCCCGGTGTCCTCATTATGTTCTTGTTCAATGGCCGATTCCAAATGATGAATTGCTGGGTGGAGGGACCATTATTCTGACAACGCAGAAGACATGGCAGGGAGTGAGTGACCTCCCGACTGGGAGCATCCCTCATGCTAACCCCTCTTCACTGTGCGTAAATGGGCCTCCGGAGGTATTTCCCGCCATCTGTCAATCCCTGTATGATTAACCCCAGGCTCGCTGGGGCCAACCCCGGGGAAATTAAAGGTAAAATCATTCTGCAAAGATCGATCGCTGCCAGGACGTTAGCTTTTCCGATGAAGTAACAACAGACGACACGCCGTAATCTCCGCAACTCCGAATGATTTTATTTCCGTATGTGTTCTGCCATCATCCTGGCTCTGAGATCTTTTTCAACCAAACGCGTGCCTTGGGATAGCCAGTGCCAGAGAGTGCGTTGCATCTGACAAATGGGTGGAAATGTGCACACGGGCGTGAAACCGCCTCGGGAAAACATGCGGCACAGTGCTCCAGAACGGAGTTCGACACAGCATGTGTATGTGTGTGTGTGTGTGTGTGTGAGAGAGAGAGAGAGAGAGAGACACACACACACACACACCCACACCCACAATGAGAAAGAGACAGAGATAGAAATAGGAGACAGAGAGAGAGGAGAGGAGACACCACCTCGTATCTGAGGCAGCTTGGGCGTCTCAGTGGGTGTAACCCATAAATGATTGTCGGAGATCATGATATGGAAGGAAGAGCACTGGATAGGAAGTTTTTGAACCCTGAGATTCCAGGACCGTGACTACCACTTGCTAGATGAGCTCGGGCCAGTGCCTTCACCGCTGTTTCCTGCCTCGCTGACTCACGGGGTGGCTCTCAGCGTCACATCAGCCAATGTGGAAGAAGGCTACACTGTCATGTGCTCTCCAAATGTAAGGTGTCGTTCCTGAGCTTACCTTACTGTACTTTAGATGGCGGAAGAGCCACGTAAAGCCCTTCGTTCCCACCCCTTGTTCCTACAACATTTAATAATTCTGCCAAGTAGCCATTCTCAGAAAATACACTTATGGGAAAACATCACAAGTCAATGGGCATGTCCGGGGTGGCTGTTCGCATGACACTGGCACATCCAGATCGCACGACAGCAACAGAGCCACCACCTAGAAGAGTAGCTTCCCACTGGTCTTTGTCCACCTGTACCTAGACCCTGGCCCTTGGATATATTCCACGGCGCTCAGATTCTGCCCAAAGCCCCATGATCGATATTGGTCCTAGCGTATTTCCCCATCTGCATCCCAGGAGGCCCACAGGCGATCAGATGCCAAGACAGTAACATCCCTCACCCCACCCCAGTCCCAACGCCCTCACTCCTGCCCGCTCATGCTGCCACAAACTTGACCTGGATCCCACAGCAAGGACAAAGATTAGGTAAAAGGGCTTAGGAAAATAATGTTGGTGGACTAAAAGATAGAGAACCCGCACCCTTGTTTTGTCAAACGGTCCCAAAGTGAAAACCCCGTAATGAAGCGTCCTTTCTGGAGTGGTCTGGAGGGCCAAGAAATGTCAGACATTTCAGGATGCCTTTCCTGTTACCGAAGGATGAGTCTTGACAGGTTGAATCTGACACCCCGATAGACCACCAAATAGGAAATTTAAGAAAAAAAAAAAAAAAGAGCTCAAGGAAGCAAATGATCGATACTTTCACTTCTCCCCAACCCCCACAGCCGGCAGTCTAGCTCTCTGTGGGAGCTGAGATTTGAAATCGGGCGCACACACTACTTTGAACCCACTCAACATCTCAGCCGAGAAAATGGCACACTGTTGGTGGGTACTCAGGTTTCGCCACAAGAACACAGGTACTTTCAAGTTGGTGACGCCCCACTACAATGGAAGATCAAAACACACAGTGAAATGACAGGTTTATTTTCATACTTCCTTGCCTAATTTTAGTCCTTGCTGTGGGAGGCAGGTCGGGCTTGCGACAGCACGATCAGGGAGGAAGAAATGGGGTCTCTCCCCTTGTGGGCTAAGGCTGAGCTACGTGGAACGGGCAGCTCTCGGACTTTGTGAAATCCCAGGAGAGCAAGATGCCAGTGTTCCTGTTAGCAAGGGCTTTGTCTGACCGGGTTAGCGTGCGTGACTTATGACGTGGAATTTTGAAATCACTCACACCTTAAAGTTCACGGGCAAATCGGCTTCCAAAGCTCTAAAGGAGGAAGGAAACTCACGGCGTTCAGTGGCTGTACTTAATCCTCAGAACAAGTTTCCGAAAGACGCTGTGCTACCAGCCCCGTGTTTCAGAGGAGGAACTAAAAAGCTCAGAGAGGTTAAGTGACCTGTGCGGGCTTGCACCACGCCCGGATTGGAACCCAGCTCCGTCCGAAGCCGCTGCCGAGTTGTCAGTAGCTGCTCCGTGGACAGAGGTCCGGAAGGGTCCTCAGGAGCCCCTCTCCCCCCAAACTCTCATTCGTAGAGGAAGCCAGGGTCCCACATTAGACTCTGTGTTGTGTTAGAATGCGAACCACGTCCGCGTCATCTCACCGTGAATCTCCCCTCTCCATTGCAGTTCTCCAGTGGGCCCCCAAAGGCTACTACACCATAAGCAGCAACTTGGTAACCCTCGAGAATGGGAAGCAGCTGGCCGTTAAAAGACAAGGACTCTATTATATCTACGCCCAGGTCACCTTCTGTTCCAATCGGGAAGCTTCGAGTCAAGCTCCGTTTATAGCCAGCCTCTGCCTGCATTCCCCGAGTGGATCCGAGAGAGTCTTACTCAGAGCTGCAAATGCCCGCAGTTCCTCCAAACCCTGTGGGCAGCAATCCATTCACTTGGGAGGAGTCTTCGAACTGCATCCAGGTGCCTCGGTGTTCGTGAACGTGACTGATCCGAGCCAAGTGAGCCACGGGACGGGCTTCACGTCTTTTGGCTTGCTCAAACTCTGAACACTGGCACCTCGCAGGCCGCGGCTGAGCTCACGCTGGTGGTCTTTTAGTACAGCAAAGCAGTTACGCCCACCCCCTGTTGAACTGCCTATTTATAACCCTAGGATCCTCCTCGCGGAGAACTATTTATTATACACCCCCAGGCCTGTAGGGCTGCGACTCGCGAACCGCGGGGCCGAGCAGCCCAAGCAGGCCCCGGTCCGTCAGAGTCTATAGTCTGAAGCGACAAGCCCCCCCCACCCCCCACCCGAGGCAGACGTCCGGAGAGTCCCATGAAAAGACGAGACCATTATGCACAGATTGAGTTCAGAGTAAACGGCAGAAAATTCGTCAAGTTTAGTTTTGTGTCTTTGCGTGCAGTGTCTTTCCGTGGGTGATGTCTTTGATTACTGAAGACGTTGGTTCCGGGTTCCTGCGGCCCCTACGATGGAGGGGGCAGGCTCTAGAAAGTCTGCTGCAGAGGAGAACTGAAAAACCCTGCCCCCCCCCCGCCTCCCCCCGCCCCACACTCATTCTCTCCCTCCTCCGCCCCCCTCATCCGCACACAGTCAGGCTGTTACTACTCGGTTCTCTTATTTCAACCCTGTCCCGTCTCCACCACTGTAGGTGGGAGGAAGAGAGCAGAGGCAGCCGCTCTCAGCCTGCCCACTCCTCCTCCCGAAATGACTGTATTTAAAGGAAATCTCTCGTATCTACCTGCAGTCTCCATTGTTTCCAGAGTGAACTTGTGATTATCTTGTTATTTATTTTTTGAATAATAAAGAGCCCTTAACATTACTGCTGTGATCCAGCCCCTCGAGCCCACCGCCGCCGGGTTGGGGGCGGGGGTGGTGGGTGGAGGGTGGGGGGATCTTTCCGAGGGGGTCTCTTTCCGACCTTGGTGATGTTTTCGCAAACTCGGTTCTCAAGCTCGGTTGCACCACAAAGTATCTTGGTGACAGCACAGTCCCCGGAGGTCTGCGATAGCCTTTGATGAATGATGTGAAGCCCGTTCAGGGAAAAGCGATCGGGGTCTTTATCTCCAGCCTGCTCTGGAAAGGCTGCAGGAGATTAAAAAGAGACTTTGTTTTTCCCTTGATTAATCACAATTTAGTGAGGCTGGAGGTGAGGGGGGGTGCTTAGATGAGAAGCAGTTGCCTTACCTTTTTATTTTTAAATTTTTTTCCTAATGTTTATTTATTCTTGAGAGAGAGAGAGAGAGAGCATGAGCAGGGGAGGGGCAGAGCGAGAGAGGGACGCAGAATCCGAAGCAGGCTCTGGGCTCTGAGCTGTCAGCACAGAGCCTGATGCGGGGCTCGAACTCACAAGCCGTGAGATCATGACCTGGGCTAAGGTCAGACGTTTAACCGACTGAGCCACCCAGGCGCCCCTGCTTTACCTTTTTAATAGCTGCCTAGGTGGTTCTACCTTAGGCGAGAGGGCCTGGAGCTGGGAAACTGGCCCTCCATCCTTCCACCGAGGCCGACAGGGCCATTCTTTGTCCCTTTGTCTTTTTCACATAAGAGACCCAGAGTGGCTGTACTTGCTCGGCTGCACACTTTCTTCAACAAGAGAACTTTGGTGTGAGCAGAGGTGACATGTGTTGACTCGGGGACCCACGTCCCGATACGTCCACAGTGCCGTCTTGTCCTCCGGAGCGGAAGATCCTGCTTCCGCATTGTCCTCCGCATGGGACGCTTGAAGGAGGTGGGGCAGCGGCCATGACAGCAAGCAGACGTTGCTCGTGAGGTTCTTACAGATGTCAGGCTCCCGTAGGAAGGCCAGGACCCCAGGTCCAGCTGAGAAGAGGGCTTGGCCTGGTCCAGAGAAAAGAGACCATACACCGGGCCATGACTCTCCCTGCCTCGCGGTAGCTCAGTGCCACTTTGTGCACAGCCACACTTGCCTGGCGGGGTCATGGGGGCGGGGGAGGGCGAGAGGCATCACCCCTTTGGTAGGCTTCCTCCAAAGGGAACCTACGTCCAGCCTGGACGAAACTTTTAGTCTTCGTATCCTCACCTCCCCGGGTTTAAACATCGCCCCTGCACGTCACCCCGCCTTCTTCTTCTTTGGGAACGGTATCTCCCCGTTATCTTGGCCTCTGGCGACCAAGTTGCTGACCACATCTGTTATCAGAAGGAACGCTCTAGATACAAAGACTACATTTTCTAGTCTATTTCTCCTGCTCTCATACCTCCTACTGCTCGCTAAAGGACACCTCCCGTAGCTCCGGCCCAGAACCTTCTTTCCCCTGAGCGTCAGCCTCACCAAGCCAACTGCCTTCGCCCCCTCAGAGTACTTCCTCATGAGGTCACCCTGTCCTTTCCAAGAACTCCAGGTCCCACCCGTTACCCTCTTCTCTTCCTGTCCCACATGCTCGCAGCAGGCCATCTCCCCCGGCATGGACACAACCAGCTCTCTTTCTGAAACAGCTCCTACGTTAATCTACTTCTTTCTATCTCGGCTGCCACTATCCTAAGTCCGCGTCACTGTCACCTCGCTTCCGGAATGCTACACCAGGCTCCCAGCCTCCCCGCCTCCACTCTTGCTCCCTGTCATTTGACCTCCACACGCAGCCAAGGTGACTTCTTGCGTGGTTTTTTTGGTTTTTAATGTTTATTTGCTTTTGAGACAGACCGAGACAGAAGGCGCGTGGGTTAGGGGCAGAGAGAGCGGGAGACACGGAATCCGAAGCGGGCTCCGGGCTCTGAGCCGTCAGCACGGAGCCCGACGCGGGGCTCGAACTCACGAGCCGTGACATCGTGACCTGAGCCGAAGTCGGCCGCTCAGCCAACTGAGCCACCCAGGCGCCCCCAAGGTGAATTCTTAAACACAAGTCTGATTTCTCCACTCCCCTGCTTCAGGGTCTCCTGCCAATACGCCTCTCGGCGTCTTAAGTTCCAACCCTCGGTACCGCATGTGGTTTACTCTGCTTGGAACACCCCTCCCCCTCCCCCTCCCCCACCACGCCCACAGCTCTTAGCCAAGTGGAAGACGTTCCTACTTTTCTGTGAGCTTTTTGAGGACCAAGACTGTGTCCTATTCACCTGTTCATGGTGACTTCAGTGTCTACCACAGGGCCTGACATAGAATTGGCTCTTTATTTATCGCATGAAGGAAAAATGAATAAATGCAGCTGCTTATCACTCGGTGAAGTAGCTCATGAAATAATTCTGGGGGTTGGGTAAAGCAAAAAAAAAAAATTGCAATACTGTAAAAATAGTTTATGTCGACAACATTTCTATGATAAAAACGTACTCGGGGAGTAGAGAACGAGAATTATAGTGTAGATAAAAATAAATAATCTATTTCTATGGGGCGCCTGGGGGGCTCAGTCGGTTAAGCGTCCGACTTCGGCTCAGATCATAATCTCACGGTCCGTGAGATCGAGCCCCGCGTCAGGCTCCGTGCTCACCGCTCAGAGCCTGGAGCCTGTTTCCGATTCTGGGTCTCCCTCTCTCTCTGACCCTCCCCTGTTCATGCTCTGTCTCTCTCTGCCCCGAAAACAAATAAATGTTAAAAAAAATTAAAAATAAATAAAAATAAAAAAAATAAAGAATCTGTTTTTATTATATAGTTCATGGTAGGTCGCAAAAACGGTACGTGCAGTTGTTCCAAACTTGAACATTTTCAAAGTTGTTCTACTAAATGAGGAGGACCTGAGGACATTTCTGGTCTACCTATAACGTTCTGATTATAAATTATCTAACTTCATTCCATTTTTTTTCAACGTTTATTTATTTTTGGGACAGAGAGAGACAGAGCATGAGCGGGGGAAGGGCAGAGAGAGAGGGAGACACAGAATCGGAAACAGGCTCCAGGCTCCAAGCCATCAGCCCAGAGCCCGACGCGGGGCTCGAACTCCCGGACCGCGAGATCGTGACCTGGCTGAAGTCGGATGCTTAATCGACTGCGCCACCCAGGCGCCCCAATTCCATTTTTTTTTTTTTAACAAACATGTTACTTTTACATTCCCTCTAAGGGTTGGGGGAGGGAAGGCTTGAAAATGAGCCTAGTATGAAATATTCACGATCTCTGTTACCTGGTAGGAAGCAAATGTGTACAAAATGCAGTGTGCTCCTCGTAGGGGGAAATCGCAGTTAAACAAAGGCAACAGAAACGCGGAACATGAAACTAAGTACAATTTTTTTCTCTGTGAAACCTCCAGTTAAAAAAGAAAAAATAGGAGGGGAGCCTGAGTAGCACAGACTCTTGACTTTGGCTCGGGTCATGACCCCAGGGTTGTGGGATCGAGCCCCACATCGGGCTCCATGCGGAGCGTAGCACCTGCTTGGGATTCTCTCTCTCCCTCTTCCCCTCTCCCCGACTCTCTCTCTCACACACACACTCTCTCTGTCTCTCAAATTAAAAAAAAAATGTTTTAAAGCAGAAATACTCACTGCCGTGTAATGATTGTGTCTGGAGTCAGACAGATACAGTCTTAATCTAGGCTCTTCTATTTTACTAACTTTATAACCAGGGCAAATCACTTCTCCTCCTGCGGGCCTCAGTGTCCACGTCTGGAAAGTGGGGATGATAATACCTGCTTGACGGGGTTGGTGAGGATTTAATGAGGTCGTTCCCCGAGAGCGCCCAGCAGAACCTGGAGTCCGGAACGGACCGTCACAGACAGCAGCGCTCAGGTGGGTTTCCACGCGGCCCCCAGAACACCTGCCTGCACCCAGAGGTGCAAGTGCACAGGAAGGCATCTTAAAATGGTTGAGATGTAGGAGACCAAGGAAAATAGGCCTTGCCAGGCAGTAGACCAAAGACCACACCCACATTGAGGGTATTTAGGAAGGTTTCTTTTTTTAAAAAAAATTTTTTGTTAATGTTTTTATTTATTTTTGAGACAGAGAAAGACAGAGCATGAGCAGGGGAGGGGCAGAGAGAGGGAGACCCAGAATCCGAAGCAGGCTCCAGGCTCCGAGCGGTCAGCACAGAGCCCGACGCGGGGCTCGAACTCACGGACCACAAGATCACGACCTGAGCCGAAGTCGGACACTCTCAACCGATGGAGCCACCCGGGCGCCCCTAGGAAGGTTTCTTTTTAAAAAGACTGTAATCTGGGGCGCCCGGGTGGCTCTGTCGGCTGAGCACCTGACTTCGGCTCAGGTCACGATCTCCTTGTGAGTTCGAGTCCCGCCTCGGGCTCGCTGCTGTCACCGCGATCCTCTGCCTCCCTGTCTCTCTCCCCTTGCCCCGCTCACACACACTCTCTCTCAAAAAATGAATAAGTCTGCGACCCTTGATTTCCAATCTAAAGGACATCAGCACGCAAATGTACCCCCTCCAGACCACACTCCTCTGAGTAACCCCAGCAGGCAATTCGGCAACTCTCAAGAACGCCAGTGAAATACACAGGGAACTTCCACGGCCCGCTCCTGGAGCTCCTCTGAATTCTCCTGCACGCTTTCCTGTGGACTTGAGCCCCACTTGAGTCCAATAATCCATCACAAACCTTACTCCTCTCTCCCGCACCTCTCTGCTGTGAATGTCTCGAACGCACAGCCTTTAACTCAGATTTGATGCCCATTTCTGGTTACTGCTTCTTTTTGTTGTTGTTGTTACCCATCCAGCCACCCATCCAACACTAATCGACGGTACGTGCAGTCTTCTGCACGACACGTGTGCAAGCTCCAGGAGCGGTGGCACAGACTGGGTCCTAAAGGATGTTGGGGTGGAGGAAAGGAGCCCCCGGGGGAGAGCACGGAGCACACAAGACCGCAGAGGTGTGCGCGTGGATAAAGGGTCCGGGGGCGCGGGCAGGAGTCAGCTCACCGCGGGCGTCGTGTGGAGGGCAGTCTTGGTGTCTGGGCTGACTTCCCACGGCATGCTGCGCGACAGCGTGGCTCAGGTGGCCGGCGGGGCAAGTTGTGAGGAAGCGGCCAGGAGGCTGGGTCACTGGGCAGACCCTGCAGGCTTGGAGGACGCAGACAGCTTAGACCCCCGGTTGGCTTCCACTATAGACACTGAGGCAAGCTTTCAGTTTTCCCACCCCAATTATTGGAACATTTACTCACTCAACACATACGGCGTAGGTACTACGGACTTGACCCTGTATCGGGCTCTGAATATACGAACAGGAAAGGAGAGAAGCCCTCCTCTTAAGGTACGTCACGTTTGGTGTGGAAAAAGACACAAGCAAATGAAGTGCAAGGCGGAGACACGGAAAAGGGGTGTTGGAATCTGGATTCCCTGAGGACGCAATCAATACTTGAGCTTTTTTTTTTTTAGAAATTATTTCAAAGTTACGGAAAAGTTGCAAAAATACTAATATAAATACCAAGTGTATCTTTTTTCTGAACCATCTGAGGTTTTGTACATCATGGCCTCGCCCCTGAATATTTCGGCGTGTATTTTCTAAGAAGAAAGATATTCTTGTTTATAACCACAGCCCAGGTGAGCCTCAGATAACACAGGTTTTAAGTATGTGGGCACACTTACATGCAGGAGATAGGGTACAGCACTACAAACGTATTTTCTTTTCCTTAAGATTTTCTTAATAAATTTCCTTTTCTCTAGCTTACTTGGTTGTAAGAATATGGTGTATGATACATACAACATACAAAATATGTGTTGACTGTATGTTATCAATAAGGCTTCTAGTCAAGAGTAGGCTGTTGGTGTCGTTTGGGGAGAGTCAAAATTATACGTGGATTTTTGTGCGGGGCAGTTGGCGACCTCGCCCCCCATGCCGTTCAAGAGTCAACTCTACACTTAATCAACTTCCGTAAATTTAACGCTGATACTGATCTGCCATTTGTATTCCTGAAAATTCTGTTAAGTGACACAATAATGTCCTTTAATATCATTTTCCCCTTCCAGTAGGATCCAGTCTGGGGTCAGGTATTGAATCTAGTTGTTATGTCTCTTTAGTCACCTTTAATCTGGAACATTTCCACAGCCTTTCTTTGTATTTAATGACGTTGACATTTCTAAATAACAGTCTCTCCCCTTTAAAACAAAAAAAGAATGTTCCGGGGGCGCCCGGGTGGCTCAGTCAGTTAAGCGACCGACTTAGGCTCAGGTCACCATCTCGCGGTCCGTGAGTTCGAGCCCCGCGTCGGGCTCTGGGCTGATGGCTCAGAGCCTGGAGCCTGATTCTGTGTCTCCCTCTCTCTCTGCCCCTCCCCTGCTCTCTCTCTCGCTCTCTCTCTCTCTCTCTAATAAATAAACATTAAAAAAAATGTTCCTTATTTTGTCTGATGTTTCCTCATGCTTAAATTCCAGTTACGCCTTCTTGGATGGAAAACTACATGCACGATGTTGTGTTCTTCTCAGGGTTCCTACCACATCTGGACGCACACAACGGCCATCAGTCTCTCATGGCTGATGTGAATTTTGATCACTCGGTGAAGGTGTTGTCCAAGGTCTCCATTCTATAGTTACCATTTTCCCCTTTGTAACTAGGAAGCAGTCCCAGGGGGAGACACTCTGAGACTACGCAAGTATCTCTCGCATCATCATCTCCCCCTTGATTTAGCATCTGACAGTCATTTTTGCCTGGATCAGTCTTTGGTACGCTGGTGGCGACGTGATGGCTTTCCCGCTCCCGCGTCCCTTGCGCGTCTACGAGTCAACACTAACCAGGGTCTGTACACAAGAGCTTGCTGTTTCTCCCCACTTATTGATTAGTATGGACTCACAGACTTCTCCTGTTTTCAACGCTAATTCATTACTGTCCTTATTTTGGTGCCCATCGGGTTCTTTTTTTAGCATTCTGTTACTTTCTGGCACAACAAGATGTTCCAGGCTCATCTAGTACCTTCCCTGCTTTAGCCGTAGACTCAGCCATTTCTCCAAGGAGCTCTGCCGCCTTTCAGCACGGAGTAGAAGTGCTTACTGCTCCCAGGAAACGTATATATACACTAATTATATGGTGAGAGACTAAATACATATAAGAATAAACTAAGAAATATAAATATATATTTTATATACACGCACACATACAAAAGCTGTCAGAGTGAGCAAATAAAAATTCAGGAGACCCACTTATATTTGAATTTCAGGTAAACACTGAAAACCTTAGTATACATACATCCCATGCGGTATTTGGGACATGATCTCTACCAACATTATTTGTTGTACAGCTGAAACTCAAATTTTTAAAAAGTGAGTGAGCTCTACGCCCTTCGTGGGGCTTGAACTCGAGGCCGCAAGATCAAGAGTCACATGCTTTACGGACTGGGCCAGCCGGGTGCCCCATCTGAAATTCAAATTTAACTGAGCACCTTGTATTTTGTCTGGCAATCGTGATACATACAGACACACATTCACATGCAGAGACACGCCTATATGCACGCGTTTTAGAAATTGTGAGTTCACATAGATACTTGAGCTGCCCCCTAATGGAAAGGGAAGAATTTGCTCAATGGACAGCTATGGGAAAGGGATTTTAGGAAGGACAAAAGGCATATTACAGGACTTAGGGGAAATTCATGGAGACTAAATTTTGCTGTGTGCTGGGGAATGGCGAGAGATTAAATTTTGAAACAGAGGAGTGACATACATCTTGCAGGTAATCACTCTACTGGCATGAAAGAGGACAGACTGGAGAAGGTGACCCAAGAGGGAAGGAGGTGACAAGTGCTAAAAATAGGCGATGGTCAGGAGGATGGAGAGGAATTCAGAGGATACAAGAGAGTTAAAACTGGTAAGATGGATGGCTAGACTTATAAAGCATCGATGTATAAACTTATACACGGTTGAGGGAGAAGACAGAGTGGGGGAGAATGCCCATTTTCCTGGATGGGGCAACGAGGTGGCCAGGGGTGCTGTTCACTGGGATGGGAAACACTGGACGAACAGACCCGGGAATGCAAATGAGGAGTCCAGCTTTGGATATGTTGAGTTTGAGGTGCTGAAGGACACCCAAGCTGAGACCGTCCGGCAAAAAGCTGCATCCATGGGTCTGGAACTCAGGAGAAAGATCGCGATGGGAAAATACGGACGCGGGAGTCACCTGCGTTGTGATAAATGAAGTTACAGGAGTAGACAAGGCTGTCCAGGAAGAGGCTATAGAAAGGAAGAGGAGAAGAAAAGTGTCGAGGATCAGCCAATGTTCAAGGGACAGGCAAAGGAGGCAGAGCCAGCAAAGGAGACGGGGTTGGTCAGGTTGGATGAATGCCAGAAAAGTTGGGCTCATGCAAGCCAAGAAGATCTATCAAGGAGGCGAGGGTCAAACACTGTGGAGAGATCAAGATAAGAGTTGAAAAGGCTTCCCTGGATTTTCCAATTAAGAGCTCAGTAGTCTGAGGGTTGATGGGGGGTGGGATGGAGGGGAGGGGAGGTGATGGGCATTGAAGAGGGCATCTTTTGGGATGAGCACTGGGTGTTGTATGGAAACCAATTTGACTATAACTTTCATATATTAAAAAAAAAAGTTCAGTAGTGACTTCAGGCGAGTGGATGGCTGAGGCAGAAGCTTACTTAGCAGGTGCCAAGTATAGAGGAGGAAACGTGGTAGAGACAGCACGGATCCAAGAGGCAGACAGACCAGGGTTTCACGTCCCGGCTCCACACACCCCGCTATCTTGCTCAACGTCTGCGCCTCTGTCCATTTGTAAGATACCCCACAGGGTCGCTGGGAGGGTTTTGTGAGCTTAGCCATGTAAAACACTTAGGATAGAGCCTAGCACCCGGGAGGTGCTGCGTCGTAGCTTCGACTTCAGAGTAGGAAACGTAAACTGCCAAAGGCATGGTGAGCAGAAAGGTAATACTAGGTGCCTGCAAAGTCACTGGCTACGGAAGTGAAAGTCGGGGGGCCTCCATTGGACGGATGGATCCAAGGTCATGGTTGCTGCTGCTACGGTCTCCCATGCACAAAGCTGCACCCTCTGGAGGCTGGGGTACAGAAACCACCAACACGTCCCTGGAACCACCCACATTGTATACGGAGCCTTAGCTGCAAGGGAGCCTGGGATAGGTCTTTTTTTTAAGGCTTCTGGGGAGAAACATAAGAGGGGGCACAACTCAGGAAACAGGTGTTGACGAGGATGCGGAGAAAGGGGAACCCTCGTGCGCTGCTGGTGGGAATGCAAACGGGTGCAGCCGCTCTGGAAAACGGTATGGAGGCTCCTCAAAAAATTAAAAGTAGGACTTCCCTCCGACCCAGCAGTCACACCACTAGGTATTTCGCCAAAGGATACAAAAATGATGATTCAGAGGGGGCACAGGCGCCCCAATGTTTATAGCAGCGCTATTGACAACAGCCAGATGTCCATCGACTGACGAATAGATGAAGAAGACGTGGTATGTATACACGGTGGAATATTACTTGGCGAGCAAAAAGAGCGACCGCTTGCCACGTGCAACAAGTGAAATAAGTCCGTCAGAGGAAGACCAGTACCATATGATTTCACTCATATGTGGAATTTAAGAAACACAACAGATGAACATAGGGGAAGGGAAGGAAAAATAAGATAAAAACGGGAAGGGAGGCAAGCCATAAGAGACTCTTAAATACAGAGAAGAAACTGAGGGTTGCTGGAGGGGTATTGGGTGGGGAGATGGGCATGAAGGAGGGCACTTGTCGGGATGAGCACTGGGCGTTATACGTAAGCGATGAATCCCTGGGTTCTACTCCCGAAACCAATGCCACGCCGTATGTTCACTAGCTTGGACTTAAATAAAATGAAAAAAAAAAAATTTTTTTAAGGGGGCAGGACCAGATGCATCTGTCTCGAGGGGGAGCAAATATTTTCATCGTGACTGCTGACACCAGCATTCCAACTGTGGGCAAGATAGAGGCTACCACTGGTTGACAAAAGCCCGATACCGGGCGGAAAATGGTGTAGACAGGTCGTAGGCTGGGGCCAGAAGGAGAGGGGCGGAGAGGTTACGGGAGGTCCCGTCTCATGGCATGAAGTATCTCTGTAAAGTGGGGAGCAAACGTCCCCTGCCCTGAGTGGAGACACGCGGGAGGAAACTGCCACCAGCTGGTGGGGGCGGGGGGAGAAAAGGAAAGAAACACAGGACTTAGTTTATAAAGCACTGTTATTCTCGTTTATTGAAAATGTCCGTTGGAAAAGTCTTCAAAATAAAAACAAGTTAGAAAATCTGAGCTTGTGTCAGAAGGGACGCGACGGAAGAGGAGCTACAAAGCCTCTAAGGGCAGCGGTTTAATTACAGGGTGACAGGAACCCACTTATAGAGTATTGTCAACGACACAACTACGGAGACACTGCTCTCGGGCTAACATGGCTTCGTTTCCTTTATATTATTGTTTAACGTGCGAGTGCGGACATCACTCGGCGCAAGCTTCAGTACCCAGCGTACCGAGGGCCTTTCCTGAGAAGGGCCGGGTTCCAGACACATGCATAGGTACACGTCACTTTAAAATAAAGACCTTTCGCTATGCTAAGCAATCCTACACCTTATCAACTAAAGGATTTCGCAATCGCAACAATGTTCCCTAGGGGTATAGTTTGTGCCATTCACTGCAAGCCATTGGTTAACCCCAGACGGGGCGGACGCTAAGATCTGTGTGGCTGTTGTTAAGTTTTAGGTGAAGGACGGCACATCTAGACTGCTGGGCTTCCACACAGCTTCCAGAGACAGCCGCCTGGGGTTGGCTGATGGTGGGCGGCGGGAATAGTCCGTTTCCCGTGGATGGTGTCATTTCTGCCGGGCGGCAAGCAGTCAACAGCCCCGTACTGTGTAGCTGTGGGAACTTGAGACCCCCGGTACCAAAAAAGGAAAACGGGCTTAGCAGGCTGGGGGTGTTCAAGCTTCAAGTTTGGTTTCTAGACAACACTTGCAAAACCCACATTTATAGGCACCCGTCAAACGTATCTGGAAGACAACCTTGACCGGTCCATTGGCCCTTTGCCTCTCTTTCCAGTGATCGTCCCTGCCCGCCCAAGGGCACCTGTCTTTGGGAGACAGAGGGGCGGGTTGTGCTGCTCTGTCCCGGAGCCTCGTGCCAACGTTCGATTGTGTCGAATTCGGATGGATGCTGCTCTTCTGTGACCCTCTTCTAAACCGGGGTTACGTGGTGCTCATTTTTGAGACACTTACAGAGGCGATCACTTGATTCGAAGGGCAACTTTGGCAAACCGGTTCCAAATACTCAGCTTCACTAGTAACCAGCGCACGACCACTGGAGGGGTCCTTTCTTTCTGGATATACAAACCGGACCAATAGCACATCTCTGCAAATGATGCTTCGAGCCCTACTCGAAGAGGCTGATGAACATACAGCTTCTCACAGCGTATCTGGGAGAGCAATACGGGGAATTAAAGCTGTCTACTAGGGCACAATATCTCCTCAATGCAGATCGTTTTGAAGGATGAGAAGTCGCGAGGCGGATACGCAGTGTGGATGAAGGAGCGGCTCACAGTCCGTATTTTTTAAAAGTAAGCAAAGCGCACACTTACTAGTTTATGCACCACTTGGTATGGTTGGCTTAAAGCACTGGGGAGACATAAACCTTACGCGGGAGGCAGAAGGTTAGGGGAGGGAACCTATCATGCGCTGGGGAAAGATGGCCAGCTCTGCTGCTGAAGGGGAAGATTGTCTAGTGCAATTTGCTAATGGGTCTGGTGTTGGCATGGATGCGTGGGGCTTCTGCCCCGTAGAGTGAAAATGTCAACCCGCACAAAAGAAATAAGGGTGCTACTGTCTTCTTGGCCCTACAGACAACACAGGGCGGTAACAATAATAATAATAATAACAATAATAAAAAGTGTGCATTGAGGGGTGGCACATGATCACCCGGGGAAGGGTGGCTGGGTCATTGGGCAAATGTGCTAGTCTTCTACTCACCCTACCCTAGTCACAGCTCGGGGAGCTTCGCCTTCATTAAATTGGGTACTGAGGGGCTTCCAGATACAAGAAAGCGTTCGAGAAAAAGTCGTTCACATTTACTAAGCCACGGCCAGCCACTTTGCTCTGGTAGCCAGCCGCAAAAGAGTGACCCAGGGGTAATGGCTGGTAAAGAGGCACTATGAATTGAAGGCCATCTGAAGACCATTTAAGTCACTTGCCTACACTAGGTTTCCCTTTTCTCATCGGATGGAAAAGACTCTGGGGAGAGTTCTACCACCTGTCAGAAGGATCTGTCAGAAGGAAAACAACCAACCAATAACCAACCAACCAACACTCAAGCAAACAGGGAGACAGAGAGAGAAAGCGAAGGAGAGAGAGAGAGAGAGAGAGAGAGAGAGAAAGAGAGACTGACTCTGATACAAAATGAAAACCGAAGAAGTGAGCAAACAGAGCGTTTGAAGCTGGACATTTCAAGATGTCCCGAAGGCAACATCTGCCCAGCTGCACAGTGATGGTTATGGAAGGATGGAGATCTTGCTACTGGACTCGGCCCGAATACACTCATCAGTTTGCTTCAACAGCCTCCGGACCAGCTTTTCTAGGTCCCTCCTTGATTTCAATTCTTCTTCCAGGCATTGCTTCATTCTTTTATTTTCCTGTGATGGGAAAAGACTTGTCAATTCCCAAACCAAGTGGCCCCTTCTCAGGGCTCCTCCTGCTTATCCTGTTAGCAGCCGTCACCACTGACTGTACTTTCCTTTCTCGTGCTCCTCGGTCTCACCCTGAGTTTTGTGACAACCTCCCGAGTGTTCTTCCAGTCTCTGTTCTCCCCCCTCCAGTCCATCCTTTACCCCGTCACCAGGCACAGCCAGACCCCAAACACTGGGAAGACTGTGCATCATGAAACAGCGGATCACATCTCTAGAGGAGCCCACAACTCAAGATTTATGGTTCTCTTTACACTTATCCACTCACGGATGACTTAGCTTTGTAAAAAAAAAAAAAAATTCTGTTTACAAATGTCCGAGAGCGTGAAAGTTATAACTAAGTTGGGGACCCTTTTGTAAACTGCTAAATAGGTATATGAGCAATCCTGAGAAATTTAAACCCAAGACCACATGGGAAAACCAACAAGACCCACCTTGAAGACACAAGGAAAATAAAAATCCCCACCTCATCAGTTCTATGAGCTGAGAGAATGACTTTTATATTTCATTACCTGTTTCAGTTCTTTGACCTCATCCTTCAAGGCATAAACAGTATCGACAAGACTCCTAGAACATAAAGTTCAGAGTTTAACAGCTGGCACTGAAATACTGTTAAGCAAAGCGTAACAATAAAAGCAGCTTTCTAGAAATACAGATCCTGAAAAGCAGTGGACTTTCCAGCTGGTCGGGAGACATAACCGCCAAGAACGGTCCTCGTGGGGCCCTATTTTTGTGAGTGAACAACCATCAGCACACGTGGTCATTCAAACACGATGTCATCACACCTTTTCTACACTGCCCTCCTCTTTGGCCACTTGCTTCCCAGCTGGGTGAACACAAAAGAAGAGACTAGGGCTCATCAAAAGGTTTCGATTCTTTCTCTGGGGCAGGAATGAACATCACCTAACATACAACGAGGGCCGTCATGAGGTCCTGCCTATCCTACAAGATCTGTGCCATGGCATTGCACCTTTCATCTCTCTGACCCTACGTGACACAAAGTCAGAGGCGTTATTTCTGGAAGATTCCATCTATTCCGAAAGAGAATTAAAGTGCCCTGGCTGAGTCAGGACAGTCACTTTCCGGCTGGCTCTGCTCCTGGACAAGAACTTTGGAGATCTGGGTTCCAGTTCTGATCCCACCACCTACCAGTCCTCCAACCTTGGGTAACCTTGGGTAACCTTGGGGACCTTGGGTACCTTGGGTAGTTTCTTTCTCCTCCTCTCCTTGTCTTAACTTTCTTCACAGACAGAATGGGGATAATAGTACATTCCCCAAAAACCTCACAAAGTTATCGTGGGGATTAATATAGCTACAACAATTATAATGACAATGATTATCATCTATTAAGTGATTACCATGTGCTAGCCTTTGTATTTATTTTTCCATTTAACCTCACAACAAACCTTAAAGTAGTACTATCATACCCATTTACAGATGAGGAAACTGAGGCACAGAGAGGTAAAGAGGTTTGCACCTAGGCCATACAGCTAACATGATGCAGAATTTGGACTTGAACCAGGGCTGTCCCCTTGAGCCCAAGTGCTTTACCATTTTGCCACATCACTTCATGTACCAGATGGAAAAACACATCGACGATGTCAAGCACTTTGAAATATGCTGTCCTAGGCAAATTTAGGCCCGACTTCAGAAATGACTCAAGTTTAAACAAACCATTTGGCTGGCCACTTTGTGTTTATTTTATGAGCCCACGGGTACTTAACCTGATTCTTGCCCGTTAGGTCACCCTCACTACCGTGCAAAGGTAGACCAGGGACATCATCTCCCTGAACCCCAGCTTCCTCGCCTATAGAAGTGGTGAACATAAAGCTTATCTCACTGGGTTTCTGTAGGATTCTATATAGGTCAAGTATGTGAAAGTCCAGTGTTTGACTCTGTATGCATGAGAAGCATCCATCTGGGCAGGGAAATTGGTGCTGTGGCCTTCCCCAGCGCCATCTAGATTCATCTAGAGTGCTATTCTTGTGTGCCCTGAAGCGCCGTACCGTATGAGGGAGCTGATCCCAGGGGCAGCCACCAAGCAGAGAGTTCTGCCCGCTTGGCCTCCCTTTCCCCCTTCCCTTTGTTGGGGGGGGGGGGGGGGCAGCCCTCCCACCGCTCCCAACTGCATGAGAGCAAAGAGGGGTATATTCCCGGAGAAGGACGGACTATCCTTCGGTGCAGGCTTTGCAAGAGACCCACTGCCCTGCCAGAACCTTCTTTCCGGCCCCCAGACAGATCAGAAACAGCAGCCTGCTCTACTCACTTCTCTTCAATGATGGTCTGGCCGTTGCTCCTGGTTTCTTCAATGATGAGCTTCTCTTCCTCGGGGAGTAAGACCTGTGGAAGCGAATCTTTGCGAGCACCTACAAGCAAGGATTGAGAGAGGGCGGAAAGGGGACAGTTACTGGAGACTATTCTAGGTGTTGGCCCCTTCCACTGTTGTCATTGAGGGGTCTTTGTGGATGGCATGCTGCTGCCTTGCACCCCAGAGAGCAGTCACCCAACATTTGGTGACTACACCTTCCCAACTGAGGAAACGGCCAAATACACCAATTCAGTCTCGAAGCGGGGGGCCGGGGTGGGGTGCATTCAGTCAGTCAAGGCCATTTTGGTCAAGGGTAGAGCGGGGGTTGGGGATTATCACATCAGCTCAAAGATGTGGGCATCCTTAGGGCTCTGCTCAGACTGCCTCGAGGCTCTGGGACAGAAGAGGTGACGGAACAGACAAGGGACCTGGCCAAACAGCTCTCCTGTATGTCCAACCTCTCCCTCACTTCTGGATCCTTCCTTTCAGAGCTCAAGCCCTTAAACTTCAGTCTCCCTGAGCCACTGGCGTCCTCTCTTCGAAGCCTAATTCCTTCAAGTCGTGAGTGCTCACTGCCTCCCCTTTGCTGAGGTGGCCCTGTGTCTGCCTTCCACGGGGCCCAGCACTTGGTAGGTGCCTAATAAGGAGACAGCGGACCGACTGACTGATCGGTTAAATGCAGCAGGAAACAACAGCAGTCGTTTCCAGGGAAGCACGACTTCTGGCCGGAGAGGGACAGAGGATGGGAGGTCACCATGATGCTAGACGCTTGCCACGTGTCAGGGGCAGGCTGGGCAGGAGGGGCGGACACGTGACTCTTTAGGCCGCAACACCTGCCTGCCCCTGTGACACATCTACAGACACTGTCGACATGAAGAGAGCGGGTTCGGGGAGCAGGTGAGGTCAGGTTTTGCACGAGGGAGGCTTCTTCTGGGGCCTCCCTGTCCCCCTCGCTTTCCTAGTTTTCACGACACACATTGCTCTCCCTTTCCTTTCCTGCCTCCTCGAAACTTGTCCTCAGAGCTGGCCATGCCCAAGGCCACAGCCAGGATTTGTCTGTGAACTAGATGGTGTGACAGTCCTCCCTTCACCGCCAAACGTGTCAAGCTCGACATCAAACCTCTTCCTCCCGCCAGCCTTAGGGACAAGTTACTCCGAAGGCATCGGTCAAGGCAACCCACCCAAGTGATCCCCTCCCCCCCCACCCACCCAAGTGATTGGGCAGTGGCTGTGTTACGGAGCACTCGTGTCTTAGGCAAATGCAAACAGCAGACACCTCACTTGTGGTCCCCTGAACGCCTATAGTCACGGAAGACTCGTGTCTATGTGACTCGGTTTGGAAAAAAAAAAAAAAAAAGCTCAAGGATCAATCAGAAAACATCCGCTTGCTTTCCTTTGGTGCCTGAAAGTTGCTGGGGGGAGGGGTGCGGGGAGGGGGGGGGATTACCCTCCCCCAATAGCTCCCTGTAAATTGCACACATTCCAAACAGCCCCGGCTAAGCAGCTACATTTCCAGAATTTCTGAGCAACTTTGAAACTTGAGCTTGGTGAAGCACTGTTCGCTTAAATATGCAGCTGATCGGAGATAGTATTGTGACTTCCTTTCCAAATCTGCCCATGAGAGGAGATTAGCATCAGTTCACAGACACAGGAACTCTCTGGGTTCTTTAATTCCTAACTAGTGCTGGTGAAGGCATCTGCGTACTTCAAAGGAGAATGACTTTTTAAAAAACTTCTTTTGTTTTCATTTCTATCACCTCCAGCTTTTTTACTCTTGCGTGTCTCTTTCTCTCCGGGTGAAAAGAAAACACTGCGTAAACAAACCGCCCGGGCAGCTAAAAGCCCCTTATCGGAAAGATGCAGTTCTGCTCTTCTGCGCGCTGCTCCTCAGCACGAAGTCACCTGCTCTCCACGCCCTGCAACCCAGCTGGGCTGCTTTTCTCTTCTTCAAAGAGGCGCCGAGCAGTAAAGAAGAAACAGGGCTCATTAGAGAAAGTGGTTTGGGGGAACCTACTTGAGCCATGGCCTTGTTGAAAGTTTGCGCTGGTGCAGTAGG